>NC_135412.1:7695113-8031363 GCF_051991245.1 Festucalex cinctus
CCTCACTAAATATTCAAGATGAATGCCTTATTTTTAGGGAATAACTGCTCCTTAATTCTGTACCTTACTTTTGCCCTTGTTGTCATGTAACTGGTGTTTATGAGGAACAAGTCGTTAATCAGCCTGATAATGATGTTTTTGGGATATCCTTCATTTAAGACGGCATCCTTTATATTGGTTTTGCCAAATGGTTTCAGTGCCTTAATTTGTTATATGCACTTGATGAGTCCTCTGTGGATTGCAAAATTCCTTTGGTTCATCCTGTGGTAATTCAGTCTTGGAAATATTGATTTAAAGTCAATAATGATGTGCATTGATTAGATAACAACAGAAGTAAGAATACTCTGGAGAAGGTTGTTCTATAATTTGTCAGGGAGTGAGAAGGACCGTTTCTCAGTCCGTGTATTTTTTTTTTTTAAGCTTCAAATGGTTTCAGCATTCATCAAAAATGTGGGTATCCGTCAACGACGGGGTGACGGAAGTGCCCACGTCTGATAATTGTCAAAATCAATGTTTATGACACTTAAGTACAATATGTGAAGGACAACTTGAGGAAAGAAGGAATACTTAAGGCAAATCTTGTTTTGATTTGGTGCTTTGTAAAATTTACAATTATTGAATTAATGTTTATTTCTTGTGTTTTGTAGTGCTAGAGGGGCAGGCACAGAAAGGAAAAGTTTTTGCTACTGTCATCACCCTTTCGGTTGTATATTTATCTATGCAATTTGTTTTTGTCCATGTTGATTTTTTTTTTATTTATCTTGCCAAAAATCTTGTTTTCATTCTTTTTTTTTTTTTATTCATATTTGAATTCTAAGTTTTTTTGTTTTTTGTTTTCCCACATTTTTGCGTAGTGAGATTCAAACACGTCCTGTAACTCCAAAGCCCATGTCCTTTCCTTGCCGCCCACAATAATAACCTTGACTGTACGGTGAAAGCACTGTAGTATTCTTCAATAGCCAAGTCAGATCTTAAGCCAGGGGGGAAGAAGAAAAAAAAACAAAAAAAAACCTTAACGGTCCCTGCCCTTTCTGGGCAGCATAGTGTCCAGTATTTATAATTTTCAGAGTTTTTGCACTGCTTCTCAAGGGCATTTTTGACTCTTTCAAATATAAAATTGTGTGCCCGGTATATTTGGATTTAGTCTACTTTTACAACCCCAAGCATCTGTTGTCGGTGGTGAAATGTTTTGAGAGAGAAATGTTGAGAAGAAAGCTGTGAATCCTTTGGAGTTGTTTTCTCACATTGCTTTATTCTTTTCTTTTTTGTGGACGTGTTAAGAAGATGTACTTTGTTCTTCTTGTTGTCTTTGGACTGAAAATTTCATCCAAAAGCTATATCATGTGGAATATTGTTGATACTTTTTCTACTAGCTGACACTCGTGACTCCTCCTCATGTCTTGGGCTTCTCTCATATCTGATTTGCAATCTGTGTACAGCGGTACCTCTACTTACGAAATTAATTGGTTCCGGAAGAAAGTTCTTAAGTAGAAAATTTTGTAAGTAGAGACGCATTTTCTATGTAAATGCCCTAATCCGTTCCAAGCCTCCCAAAATTCAGACATCAATGTTTTATAAAGCATAAAAATGCATCAAAACATGGAACAAATACATGTTACAATTAGATTATTGCACAATAAATGAGAGTTGTGCATAATGTAAAAAACAAAGAATAGAGTAAAGAATAAAAATGATGGTCATTTACCTTTTTAACTGCTGTCCTCTTTGTTTTTTGCCCTCTTTGGTTCATGTTCTCTCTCAGAGGTGTTTTTTTTTTTTTTTTTTTAATGCCTGGTGTTTTGAAAAGAACTGATCCAAGGATGTTTTTGTTTTTTGTTTTTTTAAACAATCCTTCGTAAATGTCCAAGGCAAACATCATCTTAGTGAGCAAACGCCCGACTGGTGAACACTTTTTCTGGCTGATTCTTATAAACAAATTCTGAAACTTCATGGAAACTTCCAGTATGGCGAGGCATCTTTTTCCCCCCCAAAAAAAAAAAAAAAAAAGGCAAAATTTTCCCGTTGAGGCGTTTCGTAACTTGAAAATTTCGTATTAAGAGACATTCGTAAGTACAGGTTCCACTGTATATAAGTACTACACACAATGTGGTGCTGTAAACTGTCAAGGTGAATATGACAAATAATGTTGTTTTAACATCAAATGTATACAGCCCGAAACACAACTGATCACATAAAACAGGGGTCACCAAGATGGAGTACATGAGTGGCCCATGGGCCTTCACTCAAAATACAAGTAGTTCACAAGTGATGGGATAGTGTGGAGGAATATTTTAGATGTGAACTGACATCATCCATATTTGTTTAGTGTCGAGTTTAGTTTTGCTTCACGTTGTTTTCTTGTGGTTCATGTCTTTCTCGTTATGCTTTTGTGTCCACCTGTTTGTCGGCACCTGTGTCTACCAATCAGCTCCCTCAGCCACTTGTGTTGCGTCCAGGTGTTGCTAATTGTCTCACTGCTTTGCTTGTATTGAGTTCCTTGTTCCTGTTCAGTTCTTGTTGGATCATTTTGTTTGCTGTAGCCACTTGTCCTGGTAATTCTGCCTATTTGTTTGTTTGTTTCGTTGCATTTGGGTCCACGACCTTGACAGTGGTGATTACAAAATATAAAGAAATGTTGATATTCATGAGATTTTGACATTAAATCTCTTCTAATAATTCCGAATTATCAACATGATCAGTGTCTTCACATATAACGGTAATTTGTTGTGATATGTGGAGTTGGTTGGACCGTTTCACAAAGCAGGTTCAATAAACTCTGCGACTAACCCCAAACTCTGAGTTGATCTACCCTGAGATGGGAAACTCTGCGTTTTCAGTTCCAGGACAGCTGATTTGAGTTAGTTTGATCAACGTCGAGTAGTTTCACCTGGAGTTAAGCTCATACACCATCTGTGTAAAAAGACCACATCAATGGAGCCCCGATTCAACGAGTCACCATATGGCAATGGGGAAGCAAAGTTTTTTTTTTTTTTTTTTAGCCCTCTTGGACTGGAAATCGTAGACCCGTTTTGGGCTTTTTGATGCTTCTGACCAAGTCATTTCAAAATAAGATACTGCCTACGGGGTTGTGATCATGTGGCAAATTTGAACATGTCATGCGCACTTGTCAGCAATTTAAGATGAAATATAAAAACATTGTTCAAACAGGTAATAAAAAACGGAGCACAACACACAATATATGCTGAGCGCATGACTATGGCTGGTCATGTTGCTAATGTAAGGACGGATTAAGTTGCGTATGTCGATAATGGACTGTGATGTGAAAGGGTCCTGTGTAAAAGGTTAACTGTCTGGAAATGCCAGAACATCTTGTGCGGCCTGAAAACAATCTCACGATGAATATTTAATTTCCTGTGCAGAAATGATGCCTGCACACTCCAAAAAGAGAATTGTTGAACCAATTTAAGATTACAAATTGAATTGTTGACCAATTAAATAAAATTGCCTCAATTGTTAACAATGGGTGCATTAAATTTAATACATTCACTTTAGATTAATTTTGGATTAATTTAATCATCATTCATTAAATTTGATCTGTTCATTTTCGATTCATTTTGGATTAACTTAATTCAAGTAAATATATTAGTTTAATGAACTCATAATGAATTATCCATCCATCCATTTTCTTGACCGCTTATTCCTCACAGAGGTCGCGGGGGGTGCTGGAGCCTATCTCAGCTAGTTTTGGGCAGTAGGCGGGGGAAACCCTGAACTGGTTGCCAGCCAATCACAGGGCACACGGAAACGAACAACCATCCACACTCACAAGCACACCTAGGGACAATTTTGGAATGTGGAGGAGACTGGAGTACCCGGAAAAGACCCACGCGGGCACGAGGAGAACATGCAAACACCACCTAGGAAGGCCGGAGCCTGGACTTGAACCTGAGTCCTCAGAACTGGGAGGCGCCGCCCATAATTAATTAAACTGAATATATTTGTTTTGGATTAACTTAATTCAATTTTGTGTTACCAACTGAAGCAATTTTGTTAAATTGGTCAACAATTCAATTCATAATTTTAAATTGGTTTAACATTTTTTCCTCTTTCTTTCTTTTAGTGTTTCTGAAAGCCAAGATGTTGCACTTTGGAATGACCTTACGACTATTTCATGCTTTTGATCTACAGAATAAAACGTCTGAGTGAGTGCTCGTCCAAGATTGGTGATTCCATACTTTTTGCAAGGGGTTGTTTCCATCCTTACAATCAATAATCTAAAAAAAAAAAAAATAATGAAATTCTTTTAATTGCATAATTGCTATCATATGTGAATGTAGAGGAGAAGAGTGGGCACTGAATGGGCGTATTTGTATAAGCAAAATAGCAGTCATGTATTCACAATAGTTGTTTCAACTACCGTCTTCCTTGATGGCCAGGAAAAAAAAAAAAAGGCCATATTTTATACAAACCTGCGCACTCACGCATGAGCGGAGTTAAATTGATACGAAAGTTTGTTATTTCTCGCTAACTTGGCTGGCCAACAAACACCTGAGTCATAATGTGATTTACTTGCCTGCCAGCTACTTTCCCAGCCCCGCTATGTGAATTTGAGATGGAAATAAATGATCGCAGCGTGATGCTTTTGCTTCGCAGCAGCAAGCTGCATGTGTTGGCCATTGTACACAATCTAATGACCCTCATAGTTTTGTATGCTATTTCAAAACAAATATCCCTCTTTGTTAGGTTTTAGTGAAAGCTCTGGACTAAATGCAAGAGGAAAATCAATAGAATGACACTTACCATTAGTTTCTATTTACTGTCTGTGATGTGGAATACTGTAGTACATCCTTGTTCTTTTCTATCTGGTACAACTGAGCAGGTTTTAAAATGAGGGAAATTAATATTATAGATGAACATCAACACATGATGCTTCACTGTCAAAAATATCCACAAATAACCAAGTCATCACAGTAATATGTGAAAACCTATGTTGACATTTGTCCTTAACATTTAAATTAAGTTATATTTAGGATTTTCCAGCACCTTGATTCTCTGCTTCTTCTTTTTTTTTTTTTTTTTTTCTTGTGGAATTGTTTGTGCGCTTGAGGTCCTTTTCCATTACCTAATTTTCAGATAGGCCCAGCTGTGGGGCAGGTTCACATGGTGTAAATGTTCTGACTGGTAATTGCCAAATGCAGTTGCCATTGACGGATGCGTGTCCATTTTTCAGCGAGTGGTGGGTGGGTGTCTGTCAGTGACGGGCCAGTTTATGTCCTCGTCAAAAAAACAAAAAAAAACTAATAATAATCACCCCGACAGTCAGCCAAGTGTCTTGTGGCAGAGAGACACTCTATGACATCATCTCATAGCTCTGTCGCTTCTACTATGAATGTTTGCGAAATAATAAATGAAAACTGGGATAGGTCAAATAGTTCGTTTTGCCCATGTTAACTAAATTTAGGTTAGGTCTCCAGTTACACATGGACAATTTAGTCTTTAGTGAACTGAACACATTTTTGAAATGTGGTCAAAGGCAAACATGCCCAGGCCAGGCCAGGAACTGAACAGCCCTGCTCTCAAATATTAGGCAGACAACATGCTAACCACTGCCCACTGTGTTGCCTATAACAATATCCTTCTTGAGGGTGATATATTGCCATGTTAAAAAAAAGAAAAAAAGTATGTTGTATATTTGTGTGTGCAGTTTGACACAGTTTGTGTCTCACAGAAGCCTTCTGGACATTGCCCCTCACAAGATAAGTGACATCAGGAATTTGTCAGCGACAGTCTGTTATGTCCACATGCAAACAGCCCTTGGTAACAAAGGGACGGATGAGGCATCTATTTTTTTTAATCTGTGCACACTTGTTCAGCTGTCACTTTGATTTGAATGTGTGTCTGAAAACCATGCAGGCAATGCAAGGAGAACCGCAGTTAATAATTGCTTCAGAATTTCAGATTTTTCCCAATGGCAATATATTCAAGTCCAGTATATTGCTAAATCCAATTCAAACCTAGGTTATGAGTCCATAGAGACTATATGCATACAGTGGAACCTCAATTTAACATATTGAAAAATAGATTTAACAGATAGAAAATAGTATCCTGTCCACTCAAGATGGCTCTTTGTACAGTTGTCAATAGCCAATGTCTTCCTATCAATTTTACTTGGACTGATGAAATTATATCAAAGGGAAGGGACACATGATTGTTTATGGGGACACAAAAAGCATTAGACCCAGGAGCCAGTTTTTCATGCTGCATTGAGGCTCTGCTTACAGACATGTTTTTAATGGCACTCCTCGGGGCTTGACATTAATTCTTTGCAACCCGCGGACGGGAAAACTCGTCACGTGACACCTGGAGGTTGTCTCCCGCAGACAAGAAAATTCGTCAACCATGTTTGTTTTTTTATTTTTTTATTTTTTATGAATGGGTGGATGAGACTCTTGAGTATTCAGCCCGTGAAGCACTGTAGTGACCAACTGTGCCCTCTTGATGGCAGCGATGGTCTCTTTACATGATAAGGATGTGATTTCCTAGCAAAGAAGAAAAGCGGAGTGTTGTGGAGTGGTGAGGGCCGGTGAGTGGGGGAGAAAAGACGAGTGCTAACGGCGGCTAACCGGAGGCCGCTAAAAACAAAAACTCACGCTTTTGAGCAGAGCATTTGTCACGATTGGTCAAGAGATGACGAAGAGAAAGATCAAGGAGCCTGCATAAGAGAATGTGAATAGTAACAAAAACGTCACGGGCGGCCACTTCAAAAGCCACCGCCTCCGGCGTTCTCTGAGACACGGAGTGATAGTTTGCATCGTCGTATCTCTGACGATTCAACGTCATCTCACGAGGAATCCGTGACGAATTTGGCAAACTCGAGCCGCATTCACCAGTTGTGAACGGTTCCCTTCAAGGTAGAACCATACTTTTTTTTTTTGAATGAAAGAGGAGAACCCAATCTTTCAAACGACACCCTCCATGTTTATTTAGTCATAGCACACAATATTCTAATAATCCTTGAAATTGGATGAATATGTGCGAAATCTGGTGGAATTCTGGGGTCATCTTGTCAGAAAATGCGTGGGATTTAAAGAGTTAACAATAACACAAATGTGGAGGCATTTATGGGTGAGGAGAAGGTTGCCAAAGGGGGAGCCCATGGACATTCTGATTAAAGATAGCGACAGTTTTGAACAAGATAAAGTTTTCATCCAAGTATTAAATAGAAAATGACAGGTACGCTAATGCAGTATCAGCAGTAGCTTTATTACATCTTTTTTTCAGTCATCACTTTTTAATGCTGCACCTTAACGTGCAATGTTTTTAAATGGTTAAGCTATTTAAGTTTCTCTCAGCTTTTAATGATACACATAAAATAAAATAGTTCTTATTTCACAAAGCTTGTAATGTAAAAGCAAAGCAAATTCAACAGACTAAATAATAAAAGTTTTATGTTGCATTTAATCATTTTGACCGGGTGAACATATTTTTCCTGTAAATCATCGGTTCAAAGTACGGGTACTTTTTCAAGGGGCGCTTATGGTTTAGTCACACAAAATAATGATAGTCTGCCCCATTGTTGACTCTTCTCTAAAACATTCTGTAATTAAACACATTTTCATTGGTTGTTTGGAGATCACTATATATCCATCCATCCATCCATCCATCCATCCATCCATCCATCCATCCATCCATTTTCCGAGCCGCTTTTCCTCACAAGGGTCACGGGGGTGCTGGAGCCCAACCCAACGGGCAGTTGGCAGGGGACAACCTGAACTGGTTGCCAGCCAATCCAGGGAGATCACTATATTGTATAGTATAGTGGTGGACCCCTCTGAATAATTGAATGGCACATTTAAACAAATCTCTGAGGGCCAAATTCATAAAGACTGAACTGCAGTGCACCTTCAAGCAGCACTTCATTTGCACCAGCAGATTGCTTATTGCGCTAATGACATACCAGCGCAAACATAGTCACCAAAGTTCTACAACTGAGTAAAGTTTGCCCTTGATTTCCTCATGGTTTAAATAAGCTACACATGGCAAAGTATACGGTAATCGCTGGTCTTGCGTCAAGAACATTGGAGCAGAAATGTCAGTTAGCAAGAGAAAGATGACATTTTCAGAACGAGAGCTTGGGATCCTGACCAAAAAGGTGCGAGCGGGACTGTCAGAAAACTGTTAGCAATCGTCACCAAAATTCACATATACATCTACGTACACTTATGCCCACATCTTTATGTGAAAACATTAAAACGATCCTCTCAATATTTTGGAGTTTGGTTATTAAGTGAACACCTAAGGAGAGGAAGACATATTCATTTGTTCGTTCGTTCGTTCGTTCGTTCGTTCGTTCGTCTAATATTCATAAAATCCATATATACTGTATATTGGTCCAATAAAATTTGATTTTTTTTTTTACAGATTGATGCGGGCATATGTAGAGATGTGCACATGAATTGATGACAATTGTATATTTCTGTTCATTAACCGACGCCTAGTGTCATTAAAGACCTGTCATTAAAGTCCTGGTGCAAACCCATTTCTCAGAACTCCAGGCAAGAAATATAACGTCATCTCTTTCCAAATATTTGCCCATGAGCACGCCTGGCATGATGTGCTACAATCGTTGCAGCACCAAGCTTCCATAAGAGGAGCGGCAAGTTTCCACCATCTTTCTAGAGATGTTATTTTCTTCACTCAAACTGCGTGTGGTTATTAACACTAGTGTGTGTGAAATTTTCGGCCAAATATATGCATATTACCTCATTTAAATATGTGCAAATACCACCGCCGCACCGAGACACAATATCTTGGCAACACGCAGTTATTGGAGCATTTCACCATCTGTGCATGCCTTTTGAATTAGAAGCTATATTTTTGTTCCATTTTTACCAGTTGTCGCCACACAATCTTTTAGTGGATTTGTCCCTCAGTTTCTGAACGGTCGGAGTGAAGAAGTGCACGCTCGGAGCATGTTTCCGAACACACCCACGATACAAGCTGTATTATTCTTGGTCTCAGATTTTGTAAAAATACACACACAAATAGTTACTTGTATGTTTCTTCTTCTTCATTGTGTATTTTTTGAGTGGTACGACTTTTACTCAGGAGCTACTGTGGGATCTGATTTTGGATGCTGTCTCTTAAACCATTTACCTGTTCTAGGCCAAATGTTCAAGTCACACCCCTATGCTAAACAACTCTATGACTGCTACTTATGTTTAAATAGCTTTGGGAAATTAAATGCAAGCGTGTATCCTGTCTTGTCACAAAGGGAATCATGTATTTGTCATCCTATAATCATTTATTTTACTTCTAATAATCTTTGTAACTCTAAGGCGCCGGCTGAACTCAGGGGATCCACATATGCTCATTCGTTTAACACCAGTGTAAGGCGATCCACAGCTGCCTAGGGGGGGTTAGGGTTAGGGTTAGGGTTAGGGTTATTATATATATATTATATGTATATAGGGTCACTGTCTGTAAAAGAACGGTAAAGGTGTCAAAACCTGAAAGTTTACTACTGCTAACTGTTGGTAAACTGCTCCTTCACGCTTATGTCTGTAATAGCTAATTTGAGATAATTCATAGATTGCACAACGCAAATGGTAGGTCACCTTATTTTTTATGTATGAATAAATCCTTTTGATACCAGTAAAAACCCATTACTAATTCTGGTCTCAGAAATGGAGGGAAGACACATAATCTGCTGACTACTTTGTACCATTTAGACACCAGTAGAAGCCACAAAACTGAGTTAACACTACCCCCTAGTGGTCGAAAGAGGATACTATTAGTACTCAGCAAATTGCATCTCATGACAAGTGGGTTTGGCCGAAACTTTACTTTACCAATAAGATCTAAGCGTGAAGTGGGCGGGCAAGTTTGATAGCCTATCAGGAAAAAGAGGTTGTACTTTAACTGATGCTTTATAAACTGTTGCATTTCCTGAGATGGTCAGATTTTTTCCATTTGCGCAAATTGAATGGTCTCAGTGTGCTTTTGTCAATAAAGCCGCTTTCTTTGTTCAGCTTGACTTTGGGGTCCTGCCTGTTTTTTGTTCCGACCTGCTAGTTCTTCCAAAATTCGACGACGGAGGGAGGCCTGGTGCATCTGCCTGACCGACAAGCGCGACCAGGTGAAGCTGCGGCCAACCTTTTGGCTCCGGCCGGGTGCGAAAGCCGGAGCCCCAACACTACATATAGTCCAGAATATACGGTAGATGGATTTTATTGTTTAAAATAATTTAGCAATAGTTTACTACTTTGTTTCCTCAGAATCACTGTGTGTAGGGTCCTGCTGCACCACTGTACTGCGGACTCCAAGCTGGTGGCCTGTGATCTGGTCCTGGTGCAGACAAATCTGTCAGTTGTGTCCTCATCTGCACCCAGCCTTAGGTCACAACTCCATTATCTTTCAATTTGTTTGCATCCTTTTGGACAAGATTTTTAATTGATGTAAAGCACTTGCAGATGCATTTTATGTATGAAAAGCGTTGTTTAAATAAAGCTTAATAGATTGATGTGTTTTAAGCAGTGTGTGCTGCAATCAAATAGAGACCCCCTCTTGCTACAAGGCTAGATAGACCATCTTTATTGCTGATTACTTTGCCCAGGAAAAAGAACCACACAAGTCCTTTACAATCTTAACTTTTCTCGTAAACGCATGTGGCCATCTCAACTCATCACATTGCACAGTGCAACCTGATGTCATCAACAAACACAGGTGACGCGGACTAATGTAGAAAAACGACTGTATATGATCTCCCTTAAAAATATATCCACACAATAGGCTGCTCCTAAACTGAATTGTTTGTATGTCATGACATATTGAATTTTAATCAATAATTGCCACTTTAGGTCATTAAAAAATATATATACTGTAGCATGCTGCCGAAGAAAAGGCGAGACATATGAGGGGTCGCAAAAATACTTTTCACTCTTCCAAAAACAAGAAGTCAACCACAAGTCCGCTACAGAAAATGATAAATGAATCTTATTTGAATATTTATGGACTGTGAGGCCGACACACAGAATAGATGGTCCAGAAAGAATTGGAGCCATCTGTCTCCCACACTTGACTCTTATTTGCATTGTTGTTCGTGAGGACTCATCCCATCTTTTGTCAACCGGGAGAAAAGGATAAGTTAGGATGAGATAGAAGCAGCACGGACCAATATTGTCATCAATGTTGTGTGCCGATTAAGTAAGCGGTCACAGTAATTATCTCTTGTGTTGCGGGTCATGCAGTGTAAGGAAAGAAGCAGTTCAAGCATGAGCTGCTGATTGCTTTATAACTTTATTTGGAAATTAATGGAATGGGATGCGCTCCGCCTCTCTGAACACATACACACTCTCAGATTGGTGTCACTGTCAGGGCATCACAGTGAATTTTCGAATGCACCCGTGTTGATAGCAGTGAATGAGTTCTTGTCACATCTGCAACTTCTGTTTGTAACTATGAAAAGAAAATCGTCTTAGTTTAAAAAGGCTTGCTTTTATTAGTATTCTGCATAACATTGTGGCCAAAGATAATAAATTGGAAATAAACTAAAAGCTAGGAAAAGCAAACAAATAATATAAGTGAAAGTGAAAGTTAAAAAAACAAAAACAAAAAAAAAAAACAAAAAAAAAAAACCTGATTTTTACATGCCTTTCTCTGTGGGTTTTGCACATTTTTTTCCATCTCCATGTGATTGTGCTCAATTTTCTTGCAAAGCTAAAAACATGTAAGTTTAATTTCCCGTCAGCTTAATTGACATTGTAGCCGCTCACTGTGCTTGGATGGGGCTAGACAAGAGAAAAACAAAAATTGTGCATTTCTTACCACTACTACCATCACACATTAAATAACATTAACAATTCTATAATAAATGTGACTAACCTAAATTTGCTAAAATGGAATATGCAATTTATAAGAGTCAAAAAACGGAATCAGATCGTTTATAATTTCAATAGATTTGCCACACAATGCTCAGAGACCATCACAATTGTGTCTCTTTCTCCCTCCCGTTGGTAAAGCATGTGTAGACGGTTATTTTCAAAGGCCTTTAATAGATACTGTATGCCAAAAAATAGCATTCACATCTTTTCAATGGGAATCCAAATTACTTAAGGAACAAATAAAACCAATCAATAGAAAAAGCACTTTTTAATAAGGCACTTTTAAGCTACCGTATTTTCGCATTATAAGGCGCACCTTCAATGAATGACATATTTTAAAACTTTTTGCATATATAAGGCGCTACAGTAGAGGCTGGGGTTACGTTATGCATCCATTAGATGGTGCTGCGCTAAAGGAAATGTCAACAAAACAGTCAGGTCAGTCAAACTTTATGAATAGATTACAAAACAGCTTTCTGACAACTCCCAAAATGAATAAACAGCTGTTTTATTATTTTCTCTGAGGTAAAGTATTAGTATTAGCTAGCGATCCAAGATGGCGGGATCTTCTGCCGATCGTGCAGGGTCACCGATAGGGTATTGACAGCGAGACCTGTTGCGGCTCAATATTGATCCATATATAAGGCGCACTGGATTATAAGGCGCATGGTCAGCTTTTGATAAAATTGAAGGCCTTTATAGTGCGGAAAATACGGTACATAGACTTCCCACAGAGTATTACTCTTCTACTTTATGCACAGAATCTTGTCGATAAAAGGTGAAACTAGTAGGTGAATCAGTTAAACATTCTTTAAAACCCATTTTGTACTATTGTTTGCTGCTTTGAATTTGAGGGCAAAGTTTCTAAGGAGAAAAGATCCAATTTTGGCCTACAGTCCCCTTAACTTTTTCTACGTACTATTATGTATAGTATTGACACAGAGTTGCACTTTATAATTCTGTGCAGCGCTGACCTTTTCATCTCACAGCTTTTCACTAACTGGTGGCGATCAAAAGCTTTCAATCTTCCATTGCCGTCTGATGACAGATAATAAATGTGTCACTATGTGAAATGCAGTATCAGAATTAAAGAAAGCAGAATATAAAGACACGGCCGTTCATTCGCATTGATATTGAATTACCAAATACATGAGGAAGTTGGACGGTCTATGAATGTGAATGCACATGGCAGGGAAATTGTGATAACTGTGTTTTGGGTTGCGTCACTCTAACATGATGGAGAGACCTTAACCGCCACGCTTGGAGGCGGCTCATTAATATAGATGGGGTTTTTATAGGAATGGCTGTTGGGATAAATTATTCAGGGGAGGGGGCAGCTCAGAGAATATGGGCTGGACTGTTCAGTAGTACAGCTAACGTAACATGTAAATAGTGACTGTGGGGCAGGTTGAAGCAGGGGAGCGAACCTGCGAAGAGTAATATGACATCTTGTCAGTCCTAAATCAAGAGCTGTACCAAGGTAGCTGCAGCCGCCACAAACACAAACAAACAAATGTGATACATAGCAGTCCTTCAAAATATGAACAGCTGTAATCACGGCACGAAGATGGCAGGAAAGCAAGACTGCACACGCTGCCATTATTTAAAAAAAAATGAAAATATAGCAGCTAAAAATTTTGTGCCTTCCTGTCTGGCCATGTAAATATTTGATTGGCAGCCTTTCATAGATGCCAAACTGCTGTCAATATCAGCATTTGACCCCATAGTTCAGAGGCGTTCATATTGGTGTTTGTTTTCGGTTTGTCATTAGAGATGTAAATACAAATAGGTGATGAAGGAATTTGTCAATTTAGCTATTCCGCTAATTCAGCCAATGGACTGTCAGATGCATAAAAAGATACATAGGTGAATGAAAACAAATGATCACTCATGGCAGCATATTAAAGTAATTATTTTGACCATTGCCTTTTGGCAATGCGGTACATGTGCTCCGGTATAAATACATTTTCACCGTTGGGGTTCTGGCAGAGTGGATTTTAGCAGTAATGTAAACTTACTGTGTATTCTTTGCATCCTATAATTATACTAGTATGTTGCTGGCACCGGGCCAGAAACCCGTAAGTCACAATCTGGTAATGTTTTCCTAAAAGAATTATACTATTGCTCAGTCCACATATGTGGGTGTTATTTATTTATTTATTTATTTATTCATTTATTTATTTACTTTTATATTTATATATGTATTATTATTATTATTATTATTATTATTATTATTATTATTATTATTATTATTATTATTGACCAATTTAAACCGTTGAAAAAGTCTTGCTCTCTGATTGAGTACAAACCCAGCAGGGCTCTGAGATCTACAAACTTGGGCCTAGTGGAACCCAGAGTTCGAAGCAAACATGGTGAAGCTGCATTTAGCTATTATGCTGCACACAGATGGAATAGGCTGCCAACAGAAGTGAAGTCAGCCCCGAGTGTAAATGCTTTTAAATCCAGGTTAAAAACGTTGCTTTTTTTCTTATACCTTTGATTAGGGACTTTTAAACAGCTTTAATTAAGTGTTTTGTATTAATTTAAACTTCCTTATGTTAAATGTTTTAAAGTTTGTTGAATAATGTTTTAAGATTGTTATTGTATGTTCTTTTTTAGTAAATTTTGTAACCTATTTTCATTTATTTTTCTTCCTCTGAATGTTAACTACTGTTTCTTGATGCTTATGTGTTGTCTTTCCTTGTGTAAAGCACATTGAGTTGCCTTGTGTATGAAATGTGCTATACAAATAAACTTGCCTTGCCTTGCCTCTTTGACGATACAGTGTTAATGGAAAAAATAACAATGGAAGAACAAACATGTATTTTCGCGTTACAAAGGTGTCGGCCCCACGCAAGCGATATGCATTTCAAAGCAATGCTTATATTATGCATATAGATATATTATGCGGCACAAATGCCCTTTGCCCTTTGTGTGCAGTATAGTTCTGTCATTTAAAAGTGGTCTGTTGATTAAAAAAAAATTCATAATACAGTATATCCTCTCCATTGGCTTTGATTGCGCTGTCATAATTCTGCCACAATTATTTAGGGTCCAGAAAGGGCTGCTGTTATGCATAATGGGTTTTATGCCCAAGTAATTTAAAAGTTTGGATGATAGTTTATGAGCCAAGTTGAATTTCACTAATCAGACTTGTGTACGCACAGTCATGCACCTGATTGCTTGATGGAGCACGCTCATAAAGCTCTCCACTTGTTGGCAAGAATGGCAGTAAAGTTGTCTTCAAATGTAATGCTGAAATACGGAGCGTCACCATTTGATACGCAAGATCTTTTAGCCTTTATAAAGAAGCAAAGACAGATGCTCTAGTTCAAACAAACTGGCACTTCGAAGGCGCTATCCCTGCAAGAACTGCTTGAGTAACCATTCAGAGCAACTATATGTGTATCATTTAATAGGCTCAACATCATGGATGGCCATATATAAAGAGTGAGCACTATCAATCTGTAATATATCCACCTGCGCTAAAAGCACATGTGCTGCTGTCTTTAACCATTCTGTTACCATATTAGATATTCTGTCAATTATGGTGACACTTCAGTCTTAAACCACGTGACACGTTCGTGAGCTTATACACGACCATCCAATGCTGACTGTCTTTAATAAACATATGACTGTCGAGATGGGTGGACATATTTAAAAACGAGCAGTGTTGCCACGGTTACCTTGAAAAAGTAACTTAGTTACTTTACTGATTACTTGGTTTTAAAAGTAACTAAATTGCGTTACTGATTACTTGATTTTAAAAGTAACTTAAGTTAGATTAAAAGTTCCTTTTTTAGTTACTTTCAGCAGCTGCCGATAACACCATCTCAACATAAAAATAATGCGGTAGAAATTGAGTTCCAAATACTTTATTGAAAGTGCATTTTTAACATGAAAATAGAGTTGTTGTTTTTATGAAAAACAAAATAGACAGTTTCTCTCGACTTCTTGTAACATAAATACTTTTTATAAAACAAAAAATAAAAATCTATCCAGGTTGAAAATAAAAATCCCCTTAATTCCTCTATTGTTTGTTCCGCTATTCCAAGTGTGTACACTTGAGTCGACTCGTGCATGCTGAAAACGTGACTTGTCTGACGTCACTACCCCTGGCGAGAGGGCGGAGACAACCTCATCCCATAATGCTTCACGGACCAGTTGAGGATGGAAATAAATTATTTGTTACCACTTTTATGGTCCATAATGTACACTTTTTTTGTTGCGTTGTGTGCCTGTTGGTTAATAAAACTATTAGTAAAAGTATCGTCACTTTTGTTTTGAATGTGCAAACCATTCACGACCAGACCATGGCTGAATTCGGTGTGGTGATCAATGACTTCCGTCTCATCTTCGTAGTTAGCGGCAGTTGTTTATGACTGTTACAGTGAGATATTTTGTCTTCTTCATGAAAATGTGGAGTAACGCATTGAATCTCTGGACAGTAACTTTAATCAGATTACTTTCTAGAATAAAGTAACGTGTTAGACTACTAGTTACTTTGAAAGCAAATTATTTTGAGTAACGCGTTACCGGCAACACTGAAAACGAGTGATCAATAACTAACTCAGATTCTACTATTGGCATTTGCCACAATGCAACACAAGATTCTACTTCTGGTAAGCCATTTTAAACTTAAAAAAATATATTAGAACAATGCTGCAGCAATTCGTCTGCTGAGCAGTCAAATATTGGGCTTTGTAAAACACTTTGGACACCATATGTTGTAGATAAAGGAAAATATAAGTGTTCTCCATTTATTTATTTTGCTCAAATTTGATTTATTGGGAAATACATATATCCCCCCCAGAGGTATTTTATATTAAACTATGAATTAGTGGCGGCACGGTAGTCGAGTGGTTAGCACGTCCGCTTCCCAGTTCTGAGGTCTCCGGTTCGAGTCCAGGCTCGGACCTTCCTGGGTGGAGTTTGCATGTTCTCCCCGTGCCCGCGTGGGTCTTCTCCGGGAACTCCGGTCTCCTCCCACATTCCAAAGACATGCATGGCAGGTTAATTGGGCGCTCCGAATTGTCCCTAGGTGTGCTTGTGAGTGTGGATGGTTGTTTGTCTCTGTGTGCCCTGCGATTGGTTGGCAACCAGTCCAGGGTGTCCCCCGCCTACTGCCCAGAGCCAGCTGAGATAGGCGCCAGCACCCCCCGCGACCCTTGTGAGGAATAAGCGGTCAAGAAAATGGATGGATGAAACTATGAATTAGTGTTGTTCCGATACCGATACTGGTATCGGCGGAGGTGCCGATACTGCATTAAAGCAGTGGTAACGGTATCGGTGAGTTCTCACAAGTAACATGCTGATACCATTAATTCCAATGCTAATGTAGGATTTTGGATGCAGCATCTTGTGTCTTGCTAGTGCACGACATTCACTGATATGTGACATGTTCACTGTATGCCGATCTAAGATATCCTATTGGCCCTTGAATGCTCTGAACCAATGGCAGGACAGATTTTTCATGTAGAGGAAAAAAAACCTTAAGTATCGGTATGGTATCGGTATCGGCCGATACTGCAAAGCTGGGTATCGGTATCGGTAGCCAGGAGCCAAAAAACGGTATCGGAACAACACTATTAGGAATCCAACCGGAATTTATTCACTGAAGTCGGCACGATTCTCAAAATTGGGATTTTTTTTTTTAGCAAAAAAAAAAAAAAAAAAAAAAGGACGATCCAAAAGTGCTTGACCACTACAGGACAGCCAAAGTGTGCTTGTGACCTCATTCGTTCCACACATTGTATTTTATGATGCAACGCAGCGCAGCAAAGGTAAAAGTCAGCCAGCCCAGCATCCTGCTGGTGTCTTCACAGAGAAACTAAAACCTCACACTACATTTAATGCTTTCCTCATGGGGGAAACCCCCCCCCCCCCAACTTATCCATTCCGCTTAAGATGAAGAGTAAAAATATTAAAGTGATATTTCAAAAGGAGCTAACCTATTTTCTTGTATTCTCTAAATGTTCTTTTTGAACAGTATTTAGTAATTTGTACAACAGGGATTTGGTTGTTGTATGTACTTAAAGTAGGCCAGATTAGATTGTACTGTACTCCTGGTGAAAGCGACATGATCTTTGGAAAAGTCTGACAATTGCTCATTAATATCGTGAAGTTCGCAGTGACACACACTTCCTGATGTCACTTGGTACACGTGGATCCTTTACAGTTACTGTTTGGCTATGTTCACACTGCAGGGCATCATGACCAATTCCATTATTTATTTATTTATTTATTTATTTTTTTGTTAAATCTGATCTTTGTATGTACTTACTCAAAATTTCCGATGTGAATAGAATGTGTCCATTAAGTGACATGCATGCACACAAAACACAGCGTCACATAGTCAAGTGTTTATGGAAGTATGTGACCTGACCAATAAATATGTTTTTGGCATAATCAAAATAGAAGAAGAATCTCAGCTTTCCAATTATATACTTCCTCAGTATTAGGGATGCAACGATATCCAAACATCATGATACGATATTATCACGATATGGAGGTCATATTGTGGTGATATTGTGGGGGCGTTGCCGACATTTAAAAAAAAGATCATAATATTGTAAAAAAGAGAGCTCATACTAATAAAAAAAAAAGAACAATATTGTGCATAACAGCAATGCATATAAACCACCTACAATTTCTAATAACAATATTGAGGCACTTACTTGGCAATGCAAGCACACATTGATCGCTTCACAAGCAAATTAGGTTCCCCATCATCTGACAATTAGCATAGATTTTAAACATAGAAGGCCAAAACATCCCTATTGAAAATTAAATTGCACTAATAAACTAGCCACTAGAGGGCGCTAGAACTGCACAAATGGAAATCAACCTGACTTTTTTAACAAATGTGTTCCTTTTAAATATTGTGAAAAATTTGAGCCTTGAAACGGGAATATACTATATTACAATATCGTCAAGGGTCATCGGGATTACTCATTGTTTGTACAATATTTTTGTGTTATTCATTGATCTTGTTCTCTACAAATGTTTGAAAGTGATTGAATTGTTTTAAAAGTGTATGGTAAATGCTCTTATAACATGGCTAAGTTTTCTTTCTAAATTTATATGAACCGTCGCGATGAAGGCGGATTTATTGTAATACTTTGAAATTGTTCAAAACGTGATGAGGAAGAAAAACAACACAAGTAGAAAAAGTGTGTTTTTATTAGAAACATCTTGTATAAAAATGATCATGCTCTACACATCTGTATTATTTTCGATATATAATTCATAAATATCCAGGCACTGTATTTAATTATTTTTTTCCCCCTTTTTTAAAATAATTCCCGTACATAAAGCAAACATGATCAAACCATTTGGAAACGTACAGTTATACTTGCCACTTAGAGTAGTTTCACTCAGCACTTAACATATTCTATTTTGTAACACAGACAGTGTTTTTAAAAAAAAAATAAAAAAAATAAAAGCAATATTGTGACAAAAAGCAGTTAATTTAATTGTATTCATTTACACAAAAACTTTTTCCACAAACATTACTTTATCCAAATGATGAAAAAAAAAAAAATAATGCATTTGCAGCAATATCTTTTGTTCCAGCTGAGAGCTAGAGAGAAAAAAAAAAAAGATTCTATTGGTGAATTATAATTCTTTGCAATAGTTTTCCTCCTGGACATGAGACCTGAATATCAAATTGTTCACGACTTACATTTTTTTTTGACATGCAACATACATATTCTGCATCACTGAGGATAAGATTTATTGTGACAAATTCTAGAGTTGCTCTTTTTTTTACGAGAAATACTGAAGGAGAACTTGAGACTGAAGACAGAAATGGGAGTTTTCACATTTAGATTTTTTACACTGAGCTCTTCCTAGTGTTTGATCAGACGTTACGTAAAGCATACAACACCATGAATGGTCAATGGAAGTTCAGAGCACAAAATGAAGGCAATGGCTCTTATTTATCAAGCTATAGAATGGCAACCTGTAAATGTATGTTTTCATCCAAGGGTACTAAACTACACAAATATCACTTATTGTGAATATCATTAAAAGTTTGCAAAATCTTGTGGGAGTGTCGGGGATCACAAATAAGTGTGGGGAGGCAGAGGCAAAGTCCAAAACAAAAGGGTTTTATTAATTAAACAAAAACAGGAAACAAACAAACATTAAAAAAACAACAACCATGTCCTAAATGCATATAAACTCAAATGGCAAGACGTGGAACGACAAAACGCGGAAACGACAATGGACCGACAACACTCAAACAAAAACAGGAGACTAAAAACCAAAAACCGATCACTTTTGGAACCGGGCTGCAGCGCGGAAAGATTTCGAAACGCGCCCCGGACGTTCCGATGTGTTCACCATATGCGGGACACTCCTCCAGTGATTATGTAATTCTCGTGAGACTGCGCACGAACCGCCAGTCTGTCAACAATGGCGGATAGCCGTGTCGTCGTCGTTTTGCGCAACTCTTAGCTTGTTTATGCTTTGACAACAAAATGTTTTGCGTGATGTTATTGTACTTGAATGACCCGGCATTGTCACCTCTCCTGTGTTTGTCTCACCGATCTGAATCTATTACTGGATAGCTGATAGGGTCTCCAAGTTCGGTCCTCGAGCCTGTTCTGGGCAGTACTATTCAGCGGCCTATTCAGCCTGTTTTCCATGTCTTCAGCACAGCTGAATCTAATGATCAGCTAATCAGCAAGCTTTGCAGAAGCCGGATAACGATCCCGATCATGAATCAGGTGTGTTAGTGGAGGGAAACATGGAAAATAGGCTGGATAGGGGCTCTCGAGGACCGAACATAGAAACCCCTGCGATAGACCATACGTTACATGCCCGCGCAAGCTGTTGAAGCGACAGGGCAGCCATCTTACTCCTCCCATCTTGCGAGCAGACTTACTGTTTAAACTATTTTGAAGACCCCCTTTTCTTGATCGCTCAATTGCAAGACCCCTGTTGTTTCTACTAAGTACTGTCTCAAATACTCTTTAATTTCAATACAGTAAATATATAGGATTGTATGCCGAGAAACGTTTCTTGGGAGGAGTAATATGGCAGTCAAAAGGAAAGCAAAACAGAACTGAAGTGATAATCAAAGACAAAACCCAAAACATAACAAAAACCCAACCCAAACCATGACACTAACAAAACAAAAAAACTCGATAAATTGACAGTAGCTTCGTGAACGTAACCATGCTTGCGAGTTGCATTTGCCCAAACGGAAAGTACGTCAAACTTTTTCCATCCGACTGCATCAGTTTGTGAACGATAAATAAGAGCCATTAAAGTCAAGATGTTTAAGATAGACTCCACACCTTCATTGACGTACAGTTAACATACCAACTTCTGTTTTTGTTGGACTACCTTTTCCTGTTTGTATACCAGAGGGCGGCAATTGGTCTCAACTGTTATTGACAATCATGACACATCGCATTCCATTGACAACACAGCACAGTACACGTGATGCTCCCACAAGCATGCTCTGGGACTGTACACTAGGTTTGCCAAAAATGATGGCGATGTTGACGTAATTATGAAACACTGATAGAAAAAAATAAATCAGAATGGCTGAGTGATTTTTTTTGTTTTTTTGTTTGTTGCCAGATATGGTTAGTTCATGTTGCAATACTCGAACTCTTGTAAGGCATGTACAATTTGACGAGTAGCAACTCCAGTTACCAACAGTTTATCTGCGAAAACAGGCAGAGCTCCATCCCCCACCACATAGCTTTTTTTTTGTTCCTGTTTGAATGAGTCTAATGGCTGAGCTCAGGAGATGCCTGAAATGTGTGCTATTGACTTCTGAAAGAAAACATACTGTCGGTTTCAGGTGGCGCATTCATCCTGCACCTGGAAACATCAAAGCCAACATTATGTGTCTCAGGGAAGGGGGAAATGAATAGTCCAGTCTTTTCATCGCTCATCTCTTTCTTGCATTCCACTCATTTTGGATAAAAGTGCCATTTATTATCTAAAAAATATGACATCCTTTCAATCCCATCTTCCCTCTCTGCTGCAGCAGCTCTTCTAGTATCTCTCCTCAGGCCCGCACTCAGCTCCCTCTTAGATGGCGTGGTTGCTGTAGCTGATATACGTCTGCTTGGAGGCCAACGCTGCAGGGGTTGGGAGCAACAACAAGAACAACGTGGTTAAAAATGCCCACTGGGTGACATCTTAACTTGGCCTTAAATGGCAATCTTGGGGACACGTGTAGATGTCCTGATTAACGAGTTCTATTTACGGATGACTTCATCAAATGAGGGCAGAAAAAGTTTCCCCTTTCCCGCGCCATTTTACAGAATATTACGCTGCAAGGCTTCAGTCAAAACAAGCAGCGATAAGGATTTCAAGAGTATGCCCAAAACAAATGATGCCCTTACTATCTCACTGTTGAATTATGGCTTACACTGGGGAACGATTTAAAAAAAAAAAAAAATCTGTAGCGCGAGATTTTTATGATTTAAACTAGAATTATAGATAAGCAAAATTCCGCTGAATAGCTGTAGTAAGACTGTAGTAAGAAGTTCGCAACTTGTTTGTGCAGTCACAATTGACACAGTGTGGTGAGAAGTGTAAGCAGCTCCCAATAGGTTGATACTATCAATTAGTGTTGTTCCGATAACGTTTTTTGGATACCGATACCCAGCTTTGCAGTATCGGCCGATATCGATACCATACCGATACTTAAGTTTTTTTTTTTCCTCAACATGAAAAGCTGTCCTGCTATTGGTTCAGAGCATTCAAGGGCCAATAGGATATCTTAGATCGGCATGCAGTGAACATGCCACATACCAGTGAATGTCATGCACCAGCAAGACACAAGATGCTGCATCCAAAATCCTATATTAGCGTTGGAATTAATGGTGTCGGCATGTTACTTGTGAGTAGTCACCGATACCGATACCACTGTTTTAATGCAGTATCGGCACCTCTGCCGATACCAGTATCGGTATCGGAACAACACTACTATCAATATCTGCAAACAATAAGCAAATATAGTCAGAGCTTTTCTTTTATACCGTTGGAAATTATTATTATTATTATTATTATTATTATTTCTCAAAGTTTGTAACGCCTCCTTCTTAGAGCTATATTTTCGTAGACTAGCAATATGCGCTAGGTGTAAAAAAAAAAAAGGGCACATTTCAATTTTTGTAGCTCTCGCGCCTATCTAGGATTCATGAGCACACAGCTGCCGCGACTCAAGCGCATCTGGCAGTTACAGACAGGTAAGAAAAAATAGACTGCACTCTGTCTTGAGACGGGGATATCTCAATTTATGGGGCAAGTAATATTCTATATCGTGTTTGTGAATTTGGTAGACACGCTGCTCCTCCCTGGGCGTTGGAGGGTACAGTGCCCATCAGAGCATCACCAATTTTGTCACAAAAAGTAAGCGAAAATTTAGATTGCCTAAAAAGAAGTCTTGGTGATATTTTTTAGTTTTTATTTTTATTTTTTAAAGGTATGGGTGGGGTGGCGGGCGCTTGGCGAATTCCACTCCCAAAAATCAGTTAAAAACATCTGTCAGACCTGACTCAACAAAAAAAATGTGTTCCCCAGTGTTAGTGTTATAACGTAATAGGTGTTTTACAATTACTGAGATCTAACAAACATTAGGAAGTTACTTCAACTGTTTGATTGACTAGTAAATGTTAAATGTTTATTGAGGGTTAGTGAATGATGAGGAGCAGTATATTGCAGTATTTTGTACTTTGAAACAGTGATGCATAAGCAGTGATTACATCAATATGCATGTTTAAAATCATTATTCTGACCAACTACAAATTGCAAATATGCCTAAACATGAAGTAAATTAGCTGTTGATAAGAATGCATCTTGGCACTGTAAGTGTCCTCATTCATTTTTTTTGTTTATGTGATGCTTTTCCTGTTCATGCAATCACACGTGACCTGTGAGTCAAACTTTTAAGACTGAGAAGAAATACATTCCGTGTGTCAAAATCAAACTGCGTCCAGTGAGCATGCTCGGTGTTGGTAATCACTGTTCCAATCAGCCCGCGCAGCGGATTGAATGTCAGATGGGATGAATCCATTCAGAAAATTGTCGAGTGCCAGCATCAGGCCAGCGGTGGCACAGAGAAGGCGACGGCATGCTTCCAGATCAGCGAATTGTAGCCATTTCCTCCAACAAGAGCATTGATAAATGAATCGTATTTGAATATTTATGGGCTGTGAAGGCAAGATAACGAATAGATGGTCCAGAAAGAATTGGAGCCACCTGTCTTTTACAGTTCTTATTTTTATTGTTGCCTTGTGAGGACACAACCCTCCTTTTGTCAACTGGGAAATAGCAAAACATTGGTGCCATGTTCACAATCCTCCTGGCTGGCTGTTTGAAAGCACCACACACCAATATTATCATCAATGTTGGTGCGTGCTGATCGAGTGAGAGGTGACACACAGAGTGGCAGTGAGCATCAGCAGAAAGTGAATGATCAAAAAGTGGTCACAAGTAAGAAAATCCAGTAGGTTACCTGCGAGCCTAACATCCCTCGCAAGGCTCCCCTCCCTCAACACAGTCTGACACGGACATACAGAGCAGTCGTTAGCTTACCCGTTAAAGGCAGTATGAGAGTCAGCATGTACACCGATTTGCTATAGCTGGAGTGACTGCATTCTGAGGGTTGCAAAGAGGCAAGGATGGATGTGTAGGCGTATGCTTTTTAGTCGCAGTACATAATATTTCATACAGTCGAGTTTGTCCGTGAATAAAATCGGGACATGGAGTAATCATGTGCACGGCTGCTTGATTTAATCCTTCCCCCACATGGAGACCACATATTCATACATTTTATCTTGGTGATTGGAGACAAAAAAAAAAATTCCTTTTGCTACACTACTCGCCTCTTTCATCCATTTCAAAATCAGACGAGTGTGGGCTCCCTGTCACTCCGCCTGATTGGCAAATGCAGCAATACTAGACAAGAATGGAACCTTTTTGTACGTATGCCATAGGCGAAGGATATGATTTATGGTTAACCTGGTCAAACAGACACATTACGTCCCGCATTTTCTTGTTATGTTTTGTTTTTTTGCTGTTTTGTTAGCAGGATTACATAAAAACATCTTTTAAAAAGCTGAGTTCCACAAAGCTTTGTGGAGGGGTGGGACACTGTGTAACTTTGGTGTAGATTAAACAACTCCCCCAACTCGGGACGCTCCCTCTTCTACCGGCAATGTTGAACTTATCAACACAGGCCTAGAGCGCCCTCTTGCGGTTTAGTGTGAAAATAACATGTGAAATGATGTAATAATTAGGGCTGGGTATTGCCGCCAACCTCACGATACGATACGTATCACGATACAGGGGCCACGATACGATACGTATCGCGATACATATGTATCCCAAATAAGACACATTTTATTATTTTTTTTTAAACAAAATATAGGAAAATGAGTACACTGAGACACGTGCCATGTTAAGTTCATCAATAAATAAATGTTGACATTCTTCCTCTGCTTTCATTTTTCTTAGCAAGACACAGTGTCCAATCACCGGTGAGCTATGATTGCATTAATTGAAGGCAATTAACTTCAAAGACGCTGCTGGTTTTTATTTTTTTAGGTACAATGCAAGCCGCAAAGGCAAACGTGAACTGCCAATTTAAAGTTAACGAGCAATATCGATTCTGACGCCTGCGTATCGATACGTGTATTGTGATGAGGCCCGCAACGATATATTGCCGTATCGATTTTTTGAGCACACCCCTAGTAATAATGTGTTAATTTCACACATACGTCGCACCAGAGTATAAACTATGAAACTATGAAAAAAACTGCGACTTATAATCCGAAAAATACGGTACTCAACCCTTGAGTAGTCACTGATACGCTACCTAATACCGGTACTACTTGTACATAAAGTTTTCCACCCAAAAATGACAAATTTCATCAAATTTATCTATCTATTCCATATCGGAAAGGTAATATAATTGTGTAGTGCTCTTTATTAAACTACTATTTAGTTCAGAAGTACAGGATGACATCCATTAATTATTTGTACCTGACAAGAATTCATTGTGAGTATTATACATAATAACATCATGGCACACTCAAAGCTGTCACAACTATTTACCCCATCTGGGTGAACAAGACCAACCTTGTGTTTCCAGACTTTCGCAGAGTTCTGACTTTGCCTCGCCGTTGGGCCTCAGACCACCTTTTGGGCTGAACTTGTTGGACATGGTGGCTGCAGTGACCACAGCCTTCAGGCTACGCTTGCGCTTTGGTACGTTCTGCTCCGGATGAAAGAGAACCACGTAGACCTTGGGCATGTAGAGCATTCCCAGAGAGACGGATGCACTGAGGCTGACAGAGATGGTCAAGGTTGTGGTCTGGATGTACATCTGCATTATAGAAGAGACACCACAGTTTTATTTGTTGAGGCATGTTGGCACATGTTAAGAATGTGCTCAATCCGAAGGCATTTGTGTCAACTGAATGAGGACGTTCACAGCTTCTCATTTCCCACCGTATACAATATGTGTCAGAAAGGTTCCAGGAATGGTGTCACAAAAGATATATTTCAAGTCCAAGTTACAAAACTGCACGTTTTTTTTGTTTCAAAGTAACACCCTCAATCCCCAAAGTGACTAAAATACTTTCCCAGGCTCCTCCACACGACCATCATGATGTCATCCATGACTTAAACACAAATTGTCTTGGTGAGCCCCTTGGGCTTGGGTGAAAAAAATAAAAAAAATAAATCATTGCTCTGTCAATCAACAATCCTCTTCTTCTTCTTTCTTTTTTTTTTTTTTTTGTTATAAAGAATGTATACCAAATAGAAGTGTGCCTTGATGTGCGGCCTGCTTATTTGTTTTTGCCTTGAGGGTTTCGACCACAGCATGAGGACTTTTTCTCGCTAAGGCCAGTGACAGCTGCAGCTCACAGCTGGAAGTCAGAAACATAGCTACAGGCTACGAAAATGGAGCAGACACACACACACACGTCTCTCCAATGCCAAAAACAAGTGTTTTTTCCTTTCTTTAGTTCGGACGAACTCAGTCCAACTCATATTTGCAGGAGAAATGCTGACGTTGCAGAGGATTTGAAATATGCAGCAGGTATATGCAGCAAGTCGATCACGTCAAGCCAATCCAAATGGAATGGAATGCTTGTGAAATACGAAGAATAGAGAGGTTGGTACCACTTTTCACAGTGTGTAGTTTTATTTATACCTTGTAAAATGTTTGGAATGCTTATGTGACGATAGACCCATTGCACCGGGGTGGTGGAAATCCGTCAGAGATTGTCCTCAGGTTTTCAGGTGACAGTAGATTTATTCGTTGTTTGGCATTGGATTAGCTCGAAGGGGTTTGAGTCAATGGCAGCTATAACTTGTGTAGTACAACATAAGGTTTGGACATGGTGCCTTCATGTAAACTTGTGCAATATTTATTGTCCTTATAAGATGCTGACAAACGATTATTTATTTATTTATTTATTTATTTATTTATTTATTTATTTATTTTTTTATAAATAACGTACAGTGACTGTTGCAGTACTGCATCATCACACAAATGTCAAACAGGGAAGTCTTTATAGCATGTACAAGATTATTATTTTTTTTTCTCTTGTTCTAGCATTACAACAATGTACAACTTGCAGTTGATACAACTGCACAATCTAATGATGTGTAAAATATGCATGTACAAAGAAAATGATTGCTCTTTTTTTATTGATTTTTTTGGAGAGGTACTATTTTTTTGTTGTTGGTGCATTTAGTTTGCAGTGATAAAAGTGACTTATTATATGACGTATTATAATGAGAGCTGTGAATACTATTTTGTTTCGCACATCTGCAGAGAAGGATTAATGGGGAAGTCAACCCCCCCAAAAAATTCTTGACAATATGTTCTATGCTGCCCCCCTTGTCTAGATATGGTATTGTGGTTAATATTACGTTAGTGGAATATGAGTTAAGCAGCAAAATTCAGCAGTTTTTATCAATATCAGATGGCGGCCATTTTGCCACTTGCTATCGACTGAAGATGACATCATAGTTGCTCAGGGCAATGACCCATCACAGCTCACCTGTGTGTCCTCCAGGCTGGGCAACAACAGCAAGTGGCAAAATGGCCACTCCCTGAGATGGATACAAATCGCTGGATTTTGCTTCATAACGCATATTCCACAAATGTAATATTGATCAGAATGTCATGTTTATACTAGTGAGGTCACATATAACATTATTGTCAAGAAATGCTTACGGTTGACTTCCCTTTTAAGACAAACGTAGTTAATGTTGTGGCTGGTGAGTGAATGCCGATACCTAACATGTAGAGCGGGCCAGTCGATGTCTGCCAGGTAAGATGTCAATACAAACAAACTGAAAGTGATGGGTCATCGTGTTCCATCAACATTTCTCCATGCTGGACTGGCAGTGCTGTAATCTCCTGAGAAGATTACACATTGCCCGGGGTAAAGTCACAATACAGTGCAGACCAGAGTCATAGTAGGGGGGAGTGGAGACCATTGTCTACTTCCTGCAGCCATCCAACATCAATTTTCCCCGACACGTCGATATGATTGTCCATCTGCCCCATGCGCATAGAGAGGGAACAGTTCACAGATACGGAAACTGAGCAATTTCACACTTTGTCCAAGACTGAATTGCTTTCTGTTGCCATATGGCATTCACAAAATGTGTTTTTGTAGTATGGACTTGGGTTGCACAATATTTAGAGGTGTCTTTGAAATTCAGTTAAAAACAAAATGATTTCTATATCCCATTAAAGCAGCTCTTTTTTTTTAAGACTATGTTGATTATCTATATGTTGGCTACATGTTTTCGTTCACAAGCGGTGTGGATTCTTTTGGAATGCGACTATCCAGATAATTCTCTCCCCCATTGGAACTTAATCAACTTGAGTCTAACAGCTAGTTTTGCAGTCAAGACCACAGCAGCAGAGACCAAGACATTATCGAGACTAGAGTGTATCCAGACCAAGACAATGCCGAGACATTTGGAGGTCGCCCTGAGGTGTTTTAGCAAGTTGCTAGTATTGAACGATGCACTCTTCATTCCGCTTCTTGCGAGTCTTGTGCCGCAAAGTTGGCATTCTGCAATGTGTGGTTCGTCCTCGTCAATTTTTAAGTATTTCCAAACCGGTGAAGTTTTGGTGAAAAACACAGCAGACATGCTCGTGGGTTCATTGTTGTCAAAACAGGAAGTGATCCTCATGATTTGCCATGGTGTTAAACTGCTGCAGGGTAGCGCCAGCTACAGGCAAGGAGGACTCATTCAAACCCCCCCCCCCCCCCCCCCCCCCCCCCGGCATCAGTGGCTTGTACTCATCGGCGTCACGAGTACTTGAAAAAAAGACTAGTATCGGCCCGATGCCGGGTACTCATCCATCCCCACCTAAAACCAATCGCTCACTCTTTTCTGTTGTAATCCAAATGCTGTTGGTGACTAAATGTTATCCTATCAAAACCTATATACAGTACTGTAGCTTATTGTGATGGAATATTTGAGCTTTTCCAGGATTTTCTGATTTACACATGGTTGAAAACTGCATACGAGACACATACATTTACGGGATAGATGTGGTACTCTGACTTCCTACGTGAAGTAGAATCAAACACATACCGTATTTTTTGGATTATACGTCGCTCCGGATTATAAATCGAACCAGCCAAAAAATGCATAATTAAGAAGGAAAAAACATATATAAGTCGCACTGGAGTATAAGTCGCATTTTGGGGAGAAATTTATTTGGTAAAATCCAACACCAAAAACATACATGTCATCTTGAAAGGCAATTTAAAATAAAAATAAAAGAGAGAACAACAGGCTGAATAAGTGTACGGTATACTAACGTTACATGACTGACGTGCCTGGTAATGTCAGTAACGACGTAACATATTAAGAGTGAGTCGGTGACGGGAGTCGGAGGCGGAGTGTGAGGGTTGGAGCCAAAGGCTGGTGTTTTATTGACATCAGCTTCTGAGGTCTTAACAGCAACTCCCCACTCAGCTAGAAGCTAACAGGCTAACTCCCCTTTTACACATAACAAAACCTTCACACCCGGAACTCTCCCTTCGTCCCAGCGTTCCGTGGGTGAATTATGTTCCCATCACTACAAGTTATTCATATAACTCTAGCATAAAGAACATGCTAACAAGTTCACCAAACTATCAGTTTCACTCCAAATCACTAAATCCAATGAAATCTTAATCCTCGGTGTCACTTTTAAACAACTCCCCCAACTCGGGAGGTAGACGATGCAATGTTGAACTTATCAACACAGGCCTAGAGCGCCCTCTTGCGGTTTAGTGTGTAAATAACATGTGAAATGATATAATAATGTGTTAATTTCACACATAAGTCGCACCAGAGTATTAGTGGCACCCCCGGCCAAACTATGAAAAAAACTGCGATTTATAATCCGAAAAATACGGTAAACACAAATAACAGATTCCAAGAATTATCCTGACAAGACCCTTGCAATCTTTGCGGCAAAGGTCTAAACTAGACCCAGTGACTCATCAGTCTGACATACATGACAAACAATAGTCAAGTGGCCATTTTCTTCACAAGGAGGCACATAGGAAATGTAAGAAATCAAGTGGAACATTGACTTCCACCATGTGCAAGTTAAAGTAACAGTTTCAATACTATTGGTAATTAAAAAATATATCCGCGATAGTGTTGTAGGGATTTGCTTCTTTTGAAACGTCATATTTACCTTTTCTGCTGATTGTGAAGTTCCAAAGAAGATGGGGATAAAGGCAAGCCATACTATGCAAGTGGTGTACATGGTGAAGCCGATCGGCTTGGCCTCGTTAAACGTCTCCGGAACCCCTCTGGTCTTGATGGCGTAAACTGTGCAGGTGACCATGAGGAGCATGCTGTATCCCAACAGACAGATGAGCGAAAGGTCCGATATGTCGCACTTCAAAACTCCGCGGGCCATATCGGGATTAGCTGTACGCTGGTCTTCGTAGTCGATGATGGCTTGTGACGGGTCAACGCCAAACCAGATACACACCCCAAGGAGTTGCACTGAAATCAGGCTGAACGTGATGACTAACTGTGAGGCCGGGGAAATGAAGCGGGGGGCACTAACTGACATCTTGCCTTGCTCAAAAATTCTGTAGATACGATTCGTCTTAGTGAGCAGGGCCGCATAGCTGATACTCATCCCCAGGCCAAGGAAGATCCTGCGCAGTGAACATATAAACACATCAGGGGCAGAGATCATGAGGAATGTTGTGGCATAGCACAAGAAGATGCCAGTCAGAAGCACATAGCTCAGTTCTCGACCTAAAGCCTTGACAATGGGCGTGTCGTTGTAGCGCACAAAGGTAACAACCACAAAGACGGTTGCCATGATGCCCAGCACTGCGATCAGGACGGGGATGACAGCCCATGGGGAGCTCCACTCCAGCTTGACAATGGGAATGGGAACGCAGCCAGTGTGGTTGTCGTTGGGCCGGAGGTCGAAGCGACACATCTTGCACGTGTAAGTGTCTGCCTGGTACTGGTAGCCGTCGCAGTTTTCACAGTGCCAACAGCACGGAATTCCTTTCACTGTCTTCTTGCGCTGGCCGGCACGGCAGGGTTGGCTGCAAATGGAGGCGGGCACTTCTTGCGTTTCGCCGGGCCACTGCATCTCATCTGTCTGTCAGAGGATGGGTGAAAAAATAAATAAAAAATTAACAGAAGTCATCACTTTATACAAAAAGCTATATTCAGGGGTGTCAAACATAAGGTTCGCGGGCCGGATCAGGCCCGCAAAGGGGTTTAATCCGGCCTGCAAGATGATTTTGTAAAGTTAAAAATAAAAAAAAAAATTAAAAAAATTGTAATGTCGGACTGTTAATCGGCTGGCCACAATCAAAATATATAAAATTCGTAATAATTTCACAAGCAGTCCTCAGATGAGCAATGCAACTTGTACGGGGGAATCGTCCTGGATGTCATTATTTTACACACAATTTAAAGTTATGGTTTGTTTATTAGTTATTAGTTATTATTATTATCCATCCATCCATATTCTTGACCGCTTATTCCTCACAAGGGTCGCGTGGAGTGCTGGCGCCTATCTCAGCTGGCTCTGGGCAGTAGGCAGGGGACACCCTGGACCGGTTGCCAGCCAATCGCAGGGCACACAGAGACGAACAACCATCCACACTCACACGCACACCTAGGGACAATTCGGAGCGCCCAATTAACCGGAGACCGGAGTACCCGGAGAAGACCCACGCGGGCACGGGGAGAACATGCAAACTCCACCCAGGAAGGCCGGAGCCTGGACCCGAACCGGAGACCTCAGAACTGGGAGGCGGACGTGCTAACCACTAGAACACCGTGCCGCCCTATTATTATTATTATTATTATTATTATTATTATTATTATTATTATTATTATTATTATTATTATTATATATTTTTCTTAATCATAAACCGACAAACGTGTTAAATACGACACAAATTCAATTACTGGTAACACATATCGACATGACAAGGATTAGCGTCCTTATAGCGTCATGAACTGCGCCACACAATGCATTCTGGGAACAATGTATATGTAAAACAGGTCGATTGAACACATCCAGAACTCAGTGTTGCAGCTTTTAATTTGCCTTTGTATTATTATTATTTTTTTTTTACAATATGATAACAGTTAAGCGCTGTAATTTAGGGTAGGCACACAAATAGCGAAAATCTGCATATAATTGACGGCATTCGTTGTTAAGTTAATTTACCGATGCGGACCACTTGGCAATATATTTTTGTCCATGCAGCCCCTGAGCGAACATGAGTTTGACACCCCTGATCTATATTCTTTCATAATTTTATAAGTAATTTGCCTTAAAGTGTACCTTTGACGGCCCATTTTGAGGTATTTATGGGGAAACAGAGCAACATTGTAAAGTTTGATAAATATCTAGTGTTCCCGTTTTTGCGTTTGGTCTTGCATTTGCCAAAATAATTAACATGGTTAATTTTAATACAGGGAGCCATGTTGGGACGGATGTGACGTCACCACGTTGACAGGCCGTCACTTGCAACTGTTATTGAGTGATACACCAGATCGCTTTCCTGGGGATCTAAATCTGTCATCTAGACTCATCTAGATATTTATTTATTATTATTTATTTAAATGGAAAGATCTAACCTGATCTGCCAGACAGGCTTCCGCCTGGCATGCTGCGGATGATTATTTATATGCGCTGCAGCACCAGACTCATCTGTCAGCAAATACGCATCATCAGTGACGGATTGACGGGCATTCCATCAGTAATGACGCTGGAAAGTTGCGAGAATGACTGAATTGGGGAGACGGCTGAGCCAAGACGGCTTTCAACGCTGCTTCGTCCCGGCTTTGCTTCTTGCAGGAAAGTATGGCTGCACGCGTCAGCTATCATGGTGTCTCAACAAATAGGTTCCGCGAGTTATTATTAGTTTGTTTTAATACACTAATACAAGCAATGAAACAAAATACACGTTCTGATGCACTTTTTCTTGATAAACCATATATCTTTCTCCACAGGTAGTTTAGATGATTTTTGACTGCATACTATCATTGTTTCTTATGTTATTAACTCATTCACTCCCAACCATTTTCACTTAAGTGTTTTCCTGGATTTTGACAAATTTTTCAAGGCCCGTGAAACATTATGTTCTATTGCTATAAAAATATGGAACATACCAAAAGAGAGATTAGAGTCTCTTCTTTTATCAGGGAAAAAAAAAGTATGTTCCTTTCTGTTTCCGCTGTGCAACAATTAGCAATAGAACATAGCTAAGTTTCATCGTTTTTCACAATTCTGCTTGGAACTGTGGGGAAATCAGCTTGTTTTAACATGGCCTGGTTGATCTCTTATACTCTGCTGCCACTCAACCATTTTCTGCAGTAGAGAGACTGCATCAAAGCCTTCTCTATGCTAGGCATAAAAAACGTATAAGTATGTCTTTGGGACAACTTGAAACATTTAAAATGCGACGTATTTATACGTTTTTGGGAGCTAATGAGTTAAGGAGCAGCTATTTTGGTGCATGATCTTTTTTTTTTTTTTTCTTTCCCATTTATAATTGTTAAAATTTGGCGGAAACCTAATAGCTCAACTTAGGACCTATTAGGTCAACTTATACTGATACTACTGATACTAAAACAAAATGTTTTGGCCATGTGCAACTGCTAACTACAGCCGTTTACAAGACAAAAGTTAACTGATACAAACATTTTGCATTGGGCTTTATTAATGTTAAAAATAAATAAATAAATAAAATAATAATAATAATAATAAGTAGGCTATTTGTCATGGAGTGCTAAAAAATGTTCAGTATACCTATTATATGTGAAAGCCAAATTTTGTGTCAAAAGTAACACGAAAAATGTAGACACTGTGCACCCAAAATGAAAAAAAAAAATACAAAAAAAATCCAATAGCTTATGTTGGCCCACGATCTCCAAATACTTTCAGATGTTCATAAGTCAAAATAGTTGTTAAATCTTGCACTCATCCTATGCTCATAAGTCACGACATGACCTCCTTGAAAGAATGAAAGAAAGTTACTTGAGGAAAATCAATAGCGTGATGGCCATTATGTCGCGTCATATCCTTCTGATGAGTAATTTAGGAGCATCACATTTCAATGTTGCATTCAGTGAATAACCTCACCTTTAACCTGTAAAAGTTTGCCTTCTACACTTGATTTGATAACCAGGGAGAGCCAATCTTCAGTTTTCCCAAGAAAAATGACTTTGACATCATTTATGTTCCTACTGTGTGACTTTTAATCGTGTCAATGTACAGAGTAAAAGGAAAAATGAAATCATCAGTAGGAAGGGACATACAATTAGAAATATATAATATAGTTGTTTGAAAGCACTATCAAAATAAAGATGACTTGACTTGACTTATTGTTTCTACATCTTCCTGGCATTCATGATTTTGCTGGGAGATTTCTGCCAGGCACTGCTGGGTACGTCGTTCAGTGGGCAAAAGAAACACAGGACCTTGATGTCTGCAATAATTCAGTAGGATACCTGTGCTGTGCGCTGAAATAAAAATAGTACCTGAGGGGTTGAGTATAAATGATTCATAACCATAAAAACGAGCTATGCTCATTGTTCCTGCGGTAGTTTGATGTTAGCATATGCGACACTGCGGGGTTCAGATGTTTTGCTTAGGAATAAACTGCAGTTTTATGTCACCGATGAAGCGAAAGGTTCAAACAAAATCGATGCTAAAAGCTTTACTTGCCCTTTCCCCACATTAAATATTGTTTGTCAATTAGTTTATGAAGTGTTAAGATCACCAGAAATGCAAAGATTATCGCCACAACATCCATCCATGCATTTTCTATAGGGATGCACGATAATGCTATTTTCAACCGATACCGATAAACCAATAATTTAGAATGTGCCGATGTCGATAACCGATAATTGTTTGAAAAATTAACTTGAATACAAATATCCTCTCGATTCCTACAATAAGTCTAACATGTACAAATACATTGAAACATTGTGTAAACTTTAGGCAATGTTTCAATGTATGTAAAGCACCATGAAGCTGAATTTTATTGATATGAGCCACAACAAATGGACCAACGTGCCATGTCTATTATTATTGCCTGATTTCTTTATGATCTAGTTTTGCTGTATGAAATCAAATTGGTCGCTAATTGCCGATAATTTTCGGCCAATTTCTCTATTATCTGGTTTAACTTTATGACACCAGATTGACAATTGCCGATAATTATTGGCAAATTTTTCTATAATCTGGTTTATCTGTTTGACGTCAAATTGTTTGAAAATTGCCAATAATTTTCGGCAAATTTCTTTATCTGGTTTATCTGTATGATGCCAAATTGGTTGATAATTACAGATAATTTTCGGCAAATTTCTTGATTATCTACTTTATCTGTTTGACGTCAAAATGGTCGATAATTGCCTATAATTACTGGCAAATTTCTTTTTTATCTGTTTTATCTGCATGATGTCAAATTGGTTGATAATTGTCGATAATTATCGGCGGATTTCTCTAATATCTGGTTTATCTGTTTGAAGTCAAATTGGTCGATAATTGCCGATAATTACTGGCAAATTTCTTTATTATCTGTTTTATCTGCATCATGTCAAATTGGTTGATAATTGTCGATAATTATCGGCAAATTTCTTTATCTGGTTTATCTGTATGACACCAAATTGGTTGATAATTGCCGATAATTATCGGCAAATTTCTTTATTATCTGTTTTATCTGCATGATGTCAAATTGGTTGATAATTGTCGATAATTATCTGGTTTATCTGTATGACACCAAATTGGTTGATAATTGCCGATAATTATCGGCGGATTTCTCTATTATCTGGTTTATCTGTTTGAAGTCAAATAGGTCGATAATTGCCGATAATTATTGGCCACCGATATTATCGTGCATCCCTAATTTTCTATCCTGCTTGTCTTAGTTAAAGTGCCATGTCAGCTGAAGGCTTTCAAAACCACGTAAAGTGAGCGATACCTACATCCAAATGTAGATGGTCGGTCCAGTGGCCAATGATTTTATACTCTGTGGTATTACTTTTGATCTGGTATTGGTAGATTTCATAACGACCAGGAGCATCTCCGTTCACATTGAAGACCACGGGCGTGCCAGCGATTCCTGCAAATGACACCCACAAAAAATACAAAGAACGTGTTATTGTAATTGTGCATTGTTGTTTTAATGCCCAATCCCAGTGATATGCAAAATCGTAAATCCCTTGTTGTTGTAATGCCCAGAGATTAAATTACTCTTCAGAGGTGTAAGAGTTAATGATAGGACAAAATAGATGTTGACAGCTAGGCTGTCCTGGTTATTTGACAAGGGTCCACACAGCTGTCTGTTCGTGTTCCCATATCATTTCACACGCCTTCATTCCGCTTATTGCCCCATCGCTTGTTACCTTCAAGGTTGTCCTCGGAGTGCAGACAAACGACAGCACTGATTTTAATTACCACTTTGAGGTCTCTATTGAGGTCTCATCCCTCCTCTTCCTCTTCCTTTCTTTCACTAAGCAAACCTTTTGGACCCTTCTTGAGCGTCACAGAATTGTTAAAGAGCACGAGAGATTAAGGTTCAGTGATCATCCGCCATCTCTGTGAAAAGGCTTATCAGCAGCATCTTCATCTGTTTTCGCTGACAATTGCAAACGCTTGAAAAAAAAAAGACCCTCGGCTCGTAACTTGCAAGCCCACAATGGCTTGGATCCGTTTTGATAACATTTAAGCATCACATTTATTCAACATTGTACTGTTGTTGAACTATGGTATTCCATTAATTCTAGTGTTGTTCCGATACCGATACTGGTATCGGCAGAAGTGCCGATACTGCATTAAAACAGTGGTATCGGTATCGGTGACTATTCACAAGTTGCATGCCGATACAATTAATTCCAACGCTAATATAGGATTTTGGATGCAGCATTTCGTGTCTTGCTGGTGCACGACATTCACTGGTATGTGACCTGTTCACTGCATGCCGATCTAAGATATCCTATTGGCCCTTGAATGCTCTGAACCAATGGCAGGACAGCTTTTTCATGTTGAGGAAAAAAAACCTTAAGTATCGGTATGGTATCGGTATCGGCCGATACTGCAAAGCTGGGTATCGGTATCGGTATCGGGAGCCAAAAAACGGTATCGGAAAAACACTAATTAATACAATAACAAAAGTGCTCCAATGTAGGCATAAATAGTAAAAATGGATCTCACATAGGGGCCACCTTGAAAGTAAGAGCCTTTGCAACATCGCGTGGACATTGGGGACGGTGTATCTGGATTGGGAGACCGGGACAGTGGTCCCCACAGGGTGTCATCCGACTACAGCAGGTTCACACTCTTTAGGTTTGGGCTGGAGAGGACGATCTGTCTGGAAGTCGATTTAAAAATTCAGGAGGAGCAGTGCGGTTTTGGTCCTGTCTGTGGAATCGTGAACCGGCTTTTAATTTTCAGCAGTGGGTACATGGGAGTTTGCCCAACCCATCTACATGTGATTTGTGGACTTGGAGAAGGCGTTCAACCATGTCTTTTGGATAGTGCTTTGTGTGTATGTGGTACCGTAATAGGCTGTTTGGTCGTGTACACCACTGTCAGAGTTTGGTTCGTATTGCCGGCAGTAGGTTGGCTTTGTTTCCAGTGAGGGTTGGACTTCCTAACCTTTACATTTTCTACGCGCCGCCGAGGTGTTGAGGGGGTTCTATTTGGTGACCTCAGTATTGCATGTCTGTTTTGTACAGATAATGTGGTTCTATTGGCTTAATCAAGCCTCAAACATAAACTACCACTGGAACAGTGCTGAGTGGAAGGCAGTTGGGATGAGATTCAGAACCTTTAAAGGTCAAATTTCAAACATTTCCATGTTAATCTTGAAACCGTTAAGAACACCTTTACAAAGTATAATTTTCATTACAAAATGGTTACATTGTAGCTGTAAAGCAATTTAATCACTAAATACAATTCAGAAGGCGTCCTCGACGATTTGAATCTGGCGTCTTGGCGTCTTCGGGTGTTTCCGGAGCCGTGACGTCACAGACGCCAAAGTCACCACAGCAGCGTTCGGTTGCGTGCGCTTGTGTTGAGTTGTTTTCCAGTTCAACGACGGCTTATCGTGTTGCGCTAATGGTGAAGGGAGTGACAAGAGCTTCTTTAGCTTTCCAAAGGAGAAAAAAAAACGACGTGACCAGTGGATACGAAAAGTCAATCGGCAAGGAAGAAAACATGGTAAGTTATGCTCGCCAACCAAGCACTCAAGCTTTGTGCTGATCATTTTGAGCATTTAGTGCTACTGTTGTTTCGTATTGTGCATCCGATATTTTTTTTTATCTTTATTTTTTTTTTATGAATGGAAAATGCAGCTCAAGGTTGTAGCTACGTTAATTGGTCATGAATGGCCGATGCATTATTATTAGGGATGGGCGAGTACCGATACCAGGTATCGGTATCGGGCCGATACCAGCCTTTTTTCAAGTACTCGTGACGCAGACGAGTACAAGCGACCGATGGCAGAGGGGGAAGACGTTAAGTGAGTCCTCCTTGCCTGTAACTGGCGCTAGCTTGCAGCAGTTTTTCAACAAAACTTCACCGGTTTGGAAATACTTCAAAATTGTGAATCTTAAACTAAAAGAGCATTTTTGTGTTTTATTTTGAGCGTTAAGACTATTGAAGAGTAACTGTGCTGTTTTTTTTTGTTGTTGTCAAAATTAAAGGAAATATATTTGTTTACAAATATCTTTGAGTGACTTTGTTTATTTGTCAAAATGTACTACTGGTATCGGCAGTTGGTATCGGTATCGGTGAGTACTGAGGGTCTGATTATCGGTATTGGTCTGAAAAAAAGTGGTATCGAACATGCCTAATTATTATTATTATTCCCATGAGCACAGCGTGGCCGACTGTTGAGGTCTTTCAGCGTGGTGAGTTATGCTCGCCAAACAAGCAGTCAAAGCTTTGTGCTGATCATTTTGTGGATTTCATAGTTTAGTGCTACCGTCGTTTCGTACTGTGCATCCGATAACATTTTTATGAATCGAAAATCCATTCTGACTCACACCTCTAACACCACCATTAACTCATTCACTCCCAGCCGTTTTCACATTTCGCAATCCCGTTCGCTCCCGGCTGTTTTACTGGATTTTGACTGATTTTTCTAGGTCCACAGAATATTGTGTTCAATTGCTATAAAAGCATGGAACCTACCAAAAGAAAGATTAAAGTATCTTCTTTCATCAGGAAAAACAAGTATGATTCTATCTGTTTCCGTTTTGCAGCAATTAGCATTCGAAGAGAGTTAAATTTCATCAATTTTCACAAATCTATTTACAGTTGTAAGTCATTGAGCTTTTTTTCTAGATGGCCCTGGTTGATCTCCTTTGCTCTGCTGCCACCTGCTTTGCAGTTGAGAGGCTGCAGCAAAGCCTTCTGTATGCTTTAGCATAAAAACAAAAAAAACGTATAGATACGTCTTTGGGACACTTACAACATTTAAAAAAAACGTATTTACACATTATTGGGAGCAAATGAGTTAAATGTTTGTGGATGACACCACAGTGGTCAGGTTCATCTCTAATTACAGAGATTAGCTCAGCAGACAGACCGCTTGCTGTTCAGAAAACAACCGATTACTGAATACCACCAAAAACAGAGAGATCATTCTGAACTTCAGGAAGGACAGAGCCAACCTGGCCTCATTCTATATAAACAAGACTATGTGGAAGAGGTCCACTGCATTTTATTCATGAACATGCAGATCTCTGATGACCTCTCATGGACTCCTAATACTAGCGGCAACTTCACTTTCTGAGAGTGCTTACAAAGAACCAACTGGAGAAGAAACCGCTGGTGATTTTCTACAGGGCCCCCATATGAAGCATCCTCGATTTCTGTATCACAACATGGCATGTGGGGTGCATGGCAACAGACATTCGAGTAACTGCAGAGAGTGATCAAACAGCCCAGAAAATCACTGGTTGATCTCTGCTCAGCCTGGTGGACATCGTCAGCTCTCACTACCTCAGCAGAGCTGGCCACATCATCAAGAAGCCCTTTGACCCCAGTAACTACAAACTGCTACCTGCAGGCTGTTGCTCCAGGTTACACGATGCTTGGGCAAACAGACTGAGAGCGAGTTTCTTTCCCAAAGCCACTGCATCGCTACAATAAACAACTGAAAATCAAAACCGTAACAACTGTTCTAAGAAATGTCTGACTCGTTAACCGCTTATCATTAATTGCTGATCTTCTGGGCAATGAATGCTTCAATTCTGTGTAATAATGCTGAGATGAGAGCAATGTTTGTACTTCTGTGGAATATCATTCTTTCATGTAACCTGCAATATAACTGCTACTACTCGCAACCATTAATTTATTATTCCTAAGCACATGTACACATGCATTATACATATTTCTTTTTCTTGTTTTCTTATTTTATTTCATTTTATTGCAGTAAATATTTTTTTTTTATATATTAAGCACCAAGGAGTATAAACCTCAAATTCTGTTGCATTTAACTGACAATAAAAGCCATTCTGATTCTGATATTAATTGTTAGTACCGTATTTTCCGCACTATAAGGCGCACCGCATAATAAGGCGCACCTTCAATGAATGACATATTTTAAAACTTTTTTTTCATATATAAGGCCCTACAGTAGAGGCTGGGGTTACGTTATGCATCCATTAGATGGTGCTGCGCTAAAGCGAATGTCAACAAAACAGTCAGATAGGTCAGTCAAGCTTTATTAATAGATTACAAACCATCTTTCTGACAACTCCATTCACTCCCCTAAATGAATAAACAGCTGTTTTATTATTTTCTCTGAGGTAAAGTATTAGTATTAGCTAGCGATCCAAGATGGCGGGATCTTCTGCGCATGCGCGTCACCGATCGTGCAGGGTCACCGATAGCGTGTTGACAGCGAGACCTGTTGCGGCTCAATATTGATCCATATATAAGGCGCACTGGATTATAAGGCGCATGGTCAGCTTTTGAAAAATTGAAGGCTTTTCGGTAGTGCGGAAAATACGGTAATTGTTGATTGCTACGAATCCTTTTCTTGAGGAATGAAATAAATATGCAGTTGTGCTCATAATTGTTCATATCCTGTGTAAACTTATAAGCACAACTTTGTCTGCCAATTAGTGAGACACATATATGCATTTGTGCTCATAAATTGACCCGAGGGAATCTAAAATTACAAGCACAACTGTACAAATGTGTATGCATATGTATGTTTTGTTGTGATTTCATGGACTAGAGTAGACTCAACCTTACAAAAATATCTCATCTGAGATTTAGTGAACAAAAGAAGAAAATTATTTTCCACAATGTTACAGTTGAATTCCAAAGTTAAAGCCAGAATGTAATTCTATCCTGATCCATTAAATAATTAGTCAAAGAGCATGAAAGTTAATGTTGCAGAAAAACTGTTTATTAATTTAAATTTGTATAATGATAATTCTGCTGTTTATGGAGCTGTCTGAAGTGGAACCAATCAATTTGAAGTCATTTGTTGCAAAATACAGCACATGCTTGCCACATGAATGAATGCTAGTAACAACAATATTATTTGGCTAAAGTTTTATTTCCACCTTAGGTGAAGACTGTTCATCATTAGAGAGAACATTTGGTGCTGATTTTCAAGAATATATATGTCTTTAATATATATATATATATATATATATATATATATATATATATATATATATATATATATATATATATATATATATGAAAGCCTGTAAGGTTGTTTTAGTGTGCAGAGAAGTCAACTAACACTTCCTTCTGATCATGACATTTACTGTATGCACCAGTTTCTGCAAGTATGGCCTCTTTAAATCTGATTCATTCCCTGCAGTAAAGTCTGAGCTATTCACTATGATGTCCATGCAACACTGATCCTGGGTGCTTCATCCAGTTATGACAAATTTAAATCAGACCTGGCAGTAATTGCATCTTTAAGTATGAACGTAGCAGCAAATATTGAATCTTCCATTTTGAGCAGTGCTTTCCTGCATTATTAAGGAATCACAAAGTTATCTCATAAAAGATAATATTCTGCTATAAATGGCTCTAAGTACATCTGTCACATTTCAGTGCATAGTAGGGATCACTTCCATCAGGATCATGCAATATATCAAACTTGTGCATCAATATCATATCAAACACAATTTTGGTGAGTAGCTTGGTTTCTCATTTCCTTGAGTCAGCACGTTCGGACAATTCTCACAATATGGCATGAGAATCATGCTGATGTTTCCATTTCATTTTCCTACACAGCTTTTAAATTCCTCGGTGCTCCTGAAAAAAAATCAGGATACCGTAGATGTCAGTAATGTGCACAATTGATTTTTTATTTTTTTTCCCTCCCCAATAATAACTGAATGGTTCCAATGCTTATTTCTGAATTGCAACTTCTAGTAATATAATTGATTGATTTTTGATTGATTTGTTTTATTGAACATATAAACAGGCAAACAGCAGAGATAAAAAAAGAAAACAAAACAGAAATCGAAAAGAAAAGTCAATCAAAATCAATCAATCAATCACAACTTACATGTTCAAAAGGGAGTAGGAAGAAGTTAGAAACCTATCGAGTCCTACCCCTTTTACTAAATATATTTAAACTTATTTCATGATCAATACCATACTAATTTACTATTTTTAAAATAAAATATATAAACCAGGTTATATATACACAAATGCACTTAGACATATTCACATTTGCCAAAAACATATATTCATGAATTTCCTAAACATATACCATAATAACGATATAAATCATTTACACATACTCACATGTACAATTTTCATAATCTGGTCTGACATAAGTAATTTTTTTGAACTTTACTTTTAAACATTTTTTTAAACTCCAGAAGTGAGTCACAATTTTTCAGACCAATTCCCAAATGATTCCACAAATCAACACCTTTTACAGATACACACCTTTGCTTAATATTTGTTCTTGTTTTGGGTTTTTTGTACACACTTGTACCCCATATATCATAATAGCAATATCTTCAGTAAACCCTTCTAAAAGTATAATGTTACCCCAAAGCACATCAGATTTTCCATTATGATTAAATATGTGTATAATTCACACAAATGAGGAATGACCTGCTTGCATCGTAATCAGGTCGCTCAGATCCAGGTGAACAATGTTTTTGACATTGAAGATGAGCCCCTGTGAATTTCCTCTCAACATTCATCATGGTGAAGAAGTTAATGCTGCAAACATTCGTGTCACAGAAACCTTATATAAATAAAAGGTTGACTGTAATGCTAAAGACCTTTTTTTTTTTTTTTTTTCCTCTAAACCCAACTTCAGTCTGCCCTTGATACCCTATACTTAGATCTGCAAACCAAAGCCACTTCTGAAAGAGCTAACCGTACACCATCCCATGAGAGTCTGTAGTCTTTGGAAATTGTTTTGTCACTTCCTCCTATAATTCCATCAACATTAATCCTTGTGGCTGCCAACCTCTGGTTCCCCGAGGAGTCAGGAGACTAACATGCACTCCCAGAACTAATTCTCAAATCATTTTCTGGGGGGGCAAAAACTAACTAAACCTGACCTTACCAGTGTCCCTTGTCTGCATCACAATGAAAACACTACCGATTTTCTGCACTGCAGCTACCATTCCTATGTGCTCTTTGAAGTGTGTTACCAAATTTAAGGGACTAAATGAATGATTGAAAAGGTCAAGAATTTAACAGATTTAAGTTTTCATACAGGAGGAAACTCATAGTAAGTAAACAGTAGATCAGGGTTGCAACTAGGGGTGTGCCAAAAAAAATCGATTCATAAAAGAATCGAGATTCACATTTATGAATCGAATCGAATCGATATTAATATCCAAAAATCGATTTTATTTAAATTAGAAATGAAGAAGAAGGGGAAAAGGCAGTTGTAGCCCTCATGCTGTTTTTGTGGAAAAAAGGCACTTACAATACAAAATTAATAAAAGTTTAAACAAAAAAAACAAAAAAAAGACACTTTAATGTCTCTATTTGTCATTTTGTCTTGCAAAGCAGACTGGAGTAGATCATGACAATGTTGTGCATATCTGTAAATTGAAGCAGAAATAATTTGTCAATCAAATAATTTTGAATCGAAAATCGCTTGACTCGAGAATCGAAAATCGATTCTGAATCGAATCGCAGACCCAAGAATCGTAATCGAAGCGAATCGTGAGACAGTCAAAGATTCCCAGCCCTAGTTGCAACATTTTGATTTCTGAAATGTTTCATAGTAAAGTAAGAATTTTTGGTACCTGGATTCAACAAATGTTCCATACATAAAGAATTGTGATTGTATAGCAAGCAAAATACACATTTGGTAAAAATGAGATTGTATGCACATTCTATTTAATTCCTGCACTGAGAATCACTCAATTATATGCACACAGAACACAAATTAATGAAAAATTTCCATCAATTAGTAATCTTGATATATATATATATATATATATATATATATATATATATATATGTATGTATATGTATGTGTATATCCATCCATTTTCTTGAATATCCATCCATTTTCTTGACCGCTTATTCCTCACAAGGGTCACAGGGGGTGCTGGCGCCTATCTCAGCTGGCTCTGGGCAGTAGGCGGGGGACACCCTGGATTAGTTGCCAGCCAATCGCATATCTATATATATATATATATATATATATATATATATATATATATATATATATATATATATATATATATATATATATATATATATGTATATATATATATATATATATATATATATAGTGCTTGTTTTGCTTGGTGTGCTGCTTTTCTTCTCGTGTGTAATTACAACACAGTAGAGAATGCACTTTAACGACTATGTCACCTGTTCAATTGTGTTCATTCCTACCTTGAGTCAATTTTATTTATTTATTTTTTCCAATTCTTTATTTTACTCTCTTCCAAGTGTAAATATTACTCTAAAAATGAGTCTATTTGTTCCCACTCCAAATAGAGTCAAATTTACTCTACAGAATTTACAGTGTATAATAGTACATCATAAATACACACCTGAGAAGTTGACATTTCGAATGTATTTGAGCAGCAATGTGCCATTAATGGTATCCATCTTGGAGCAGAGGCCAACTTTCCCCGGGCAGAGATCTTTGTGCATGTTGTGCAGAGCGTGAGCCATGGCGTAAACCGCATCGATCACAAACTGGACTTTTCCCTCCTGTTCGTAGGATGAATCTTTACCAATCCTTTCGTGATCTAGTAATTATAGTACAGAGAAAAAAACATATATGTGAACAATTAAAAAAAAACACAATAAACCATAATTCGAACAATAATCAGATAAAGCTGGACGAGAACAAAATCAAGTGAATGTAATCCTGTGGAGAGGTTATAATTACGAGGCCGCTATTATGTCCTTACTGCAAGACAGGAATTGAATTGTAGATGCTATTAACAAAACTATGTACCCTCCGTAATGAGCACTGAAGCTTAGGTCCCAATCAGTGTTGTAAATAAAGGGCAGTCTCCAGACTTCGATTCCGTAATATTCTTCACGGAACACTTCTCTTGTCTTATGACTTATTTTGTGATCTGTTTGTCTCCACCAAGCTCACATCCATTAATCAACAAAACACAAGGTGATTGAGTTGTGACCCACGAGTGGAGGACAGAGCAAGACGGGCCTCATCATTCTTCAGTACTAACGTAATTAGATACAGTATGACAGTCGTATATTCATCTTAGCTAATCTTGTCCCACTGTTTTGTTAATATGTCGATTGCCAAGCAAGGTTTCAATTGGAAACATAATCCTTTCATGAGAGCATAATTTGCTACAACACAGAAGGATTCTGGTTTGATATTAACACATTCACTGCCATAGACGGCTTTAGACGTCAAAGATTCATTTTTCTCCTGCACACGCAATAAAACAATGTGCAAAAAGCTTTTTCGTTATGCATCAATTTGGTATTAAAGCAACAACAGCAAATTGCAGTGTTTACTACACATAGTTAAAAAAAAAATCTACTTTTGTGTAGACTCCAAGAATATTCAAAACATGCGGACATCCAACTTTAACACATTCACTTCCATAGACGGTTTTAGACGTCAAAGATTTTTTTTTTGTCCTGGACTGGCAGTGAATGAGTTAAACTGACATTTGAAAATGTTCGGGCTTTAACGACATTCTGGGAGATGTTAACATTGCTCAGTTGCGTAATGGTTAGAGCAGGGGTCAGCAACCTTTCATGTCAAAAAAGCCATTTGAGGCCAAATAAATAACCAAAATTGTGTCTGGAGCCGCAAAACAAAACATTTGAAGATTGTGATGAAGGCAACAATGTGTTAGTGTTAGTAGTTTACTGAGTACTGAGGGCTCCAGAGCCAATTAGAGAGCTGCACCACAAACAACAACAACAACAAAAATCCAATACTTTGACATTCATTTTCTTCTCCCTTTTGTTTGTCTAAAAATTCTGACATATTTGGCAATTTTATGGACATATGGTAATTTTCCGTCTCTACTTTCTTATTTGACATTTTATTTTATTTATTTTTTTATTTTATTATTATTATTTTATTTTTTTACTTATTTTCTGCCATTTTGCCAGCAAATTGCTGACATTTTTGGCAGTTTTGTGGGCATTCTATTGTAATTTTAGGGATTTATTTTGTTTTTGAGCCTTTTTCTTTTCTTCCTTTTTTTAATTATTAAATTTCTGATTTTTTTTTGGGCAATTCGAAAAATATTTCATAGTAATTTTCTGCCTTTTGTTTTTGGACATCTTTTTGTTTACTTTTTGAACATTTTCTTTTCTGCCTTTTTTTATTCAATTCTCTCACAATTTTTGGCAATTCCATGGACAATTTATTTGTAAATTTCTGCTGTTCCTCTTCCTGTGTGGAAATTTTATGATCATTTTTTAAAAATATTTTTAGCTAATTTAAAAAAAAAAAAAAGTTTTTCATCTTTTTCTGACAACTTAAAATTTTGGAAACCTTAATTCATTTGAAAATTATTTTATCTAAAAATAAAAATAAATACTTTAAAAGAAATGATAATTTCTACTAATTAATTTTATTATTTATTTATTTAATTATTATTATTATTATTATTTTTAGAGATCAACAGGGAGCCACATGACATGAGAGGGACGAAAGAGCCACATGTGGCCCCAGAGCCGCAGGTTGCAGACCCCTGGGTTAGAGTAAGCATTATTGCGGTATGCCACAGAAAATGTACGCCTGCACAAACAGCATTTTCCCCTTTTACATTTACCAACTAAACTAAATAACGATAACAATTTTTGATAACTGTCAGACTTCGTCCATGGTCTGTTTTTGGTTTTGCTTTACTCCAACAAATATGCATATTGTTATGAGTTATCTTACCCCCTAAAATTAGGCTTCTAACATGCTTATTTTAGCATTCTAATCCATTTTTCTTTTGCTGTGGCTCAACATTTATTTATTTTTTGACAGGTTAGTCAAACAAAGGCATTCCAGTTTGTTTTTTCCTTTCAGAAATGCGCAAATGAAATTGTGTCAAAATGTGTAAAACAGTGATATTTATTTATGCCTTGCCTTGGCTGCGAGCTCAGCACCCCTAAACCTTTGATCCTCGAATCACCTCTGCTTATTACTTTACGATTGCAGCAGCAGATAAAACCACCAAGTACAAGACACAAGGATCAGATAACACGGAAACCTACATGGAAGAAAGTGGCGTCAGGATTTCTTTTGCAAGCCTTTTCGGTTGTCTGTGGCAGTCATTGTTATCTCTGCAGAGACACTCCATTTTAACAAGTGCCAGCTTTTAACAGATGAACAGTTAGAGCATGACTCCCTGTTATTGTTATGCTGATCCATAGTTGCTTGCTTTGTGAGGAAATTTGATCTTAGTGAAAAGACCTTGGATGTTTCAAGAGCTTAAATATTGTAATTTCCACTAAATCTTTATATTTTAGCAATCAGACAAGACGAAGAGATGTAAATGTCCTTTTTTATGTGTGATTTTCAGATTGCTATATTCCTCTAAATAGCTTTCAGTGGTCTTTTACACAGAACTATACAGCCCAAAGATGGCATGATGTCTTGCCACATCCTTCTAATCCAGGGGAATAAAGTGTATGCAGCATTCCCATCTATGTTTTGCATGTAAGATGAAGTGTAAAACTTTGATAATTCTAGACCAGTGGTGTCCAAACTTTTTCATTTGAGGGCCACATACAGAAAATCAGAAGGACGCAAGGGCCACATAATGTTATGAAGAGAAATTGTGTTTAGTCCAAAAAATTGTACAAATAATTTATTTGTGCTTTTGCATATTTAGAAAAATGCTACAGTACATAAACCAATTTATTTGTAATATGGCAGTTGGGTTATTATAGTTTTGGAATTTTTCATTTTAGTTTTTATTTTGTTTTGAGTTTTTTATTTTTTTTATTTAGTTAGTTTATTTAGTTAATTAGTTTTCAGCGTGGTTCTGTAAGTTTTTGTATTAGTTTTAGTTCTTTAATAAATGCTTAGTTTCAGTATTAGTTTTAGTTTTTTTTTTTACGTGTATTACTTGTGCACAATATTTAAAACACACCATGGGCGTGACATCATTATTCCACTTTATATCAAAATAAATCTACTAAAAATCACATTTAAAATCATCCCCAAAGGCTCTTGCATTAAATTAATTACCAAAGACTAAAACGAAGGACATTTTTGCTATAATTATAGTTAGTTTTATTTTAGTTAGTTTTGTAAACATAAAATGTAGTTTCAGTTATTTTTCTTTTTTTAAAAAGCATCTTCGTTTTTATTTTATTTTCATTTTTAAATTGTTTTTTGAATTTTAGTTTTTTCGTTAGTTTTAGTTAACTATAATAACCTTTAATAGCACCTGTGTTTTTCGACACCCTCCCTTCTTACTTTGACCATCTCCAAACATTTTTGTTTTTATTTTATTTGAACTGAGTCAAATGGCATTTTTAGCATATGTCGCGGGCCACTAAAAAATGGACGGCGGGCCTCAAATTGCCCCCGGGCCGTAGTTTGGACACCCCTATTCTAGACTGTCTTTCACTGACTGTCTGCATTTTGTCTCCAAAACATTAAATTTGGGAGTATGTCTATTATGTATGTGTCAGCTGTGACACTAGTACACATGACAATATGCAATGATTCCGTCTCACTTGTATTTCAACAATTCTCATTTAGCGTTGTTTTTTCAGTGTCTCTTGAACCTGAAAATTTTGATTCAGCATTAGTTTTTAACGACCAATTCACATCTCAATTCGAGTCACCACTCTTCCCTCCGTCCATCTATTGTTGCAAGAGTGTGTCTTTCTGGGCCTAGGACCCCCACAAATAGTTATACTACATTTTCAAGGACCCCTCATTATTATGTCCAGCCATAATACCTCTTTCTCCTCACAAGGGTCGAGGGGGGTGCTGGAGCCTATCGCAGCTGGCTGTGGGCAGTAGGCGGGGTACACCCTGAACTGGTCGCCAGCCAATCGCAGGGCACACAGAGACGAACAACCATCCATGCACACAAGCACACCGAGGGACAATTCGGAGCGCCCAATTAACCTGCCATGCATGTCTTTGGAATGTGGGAGGAGACCGGAGGACCCGGAGAAAACCCACACAGGCACGGGGAGAACATGCAAACTCCACCCGATTTCTCAGTACTGGGAGGCGGACGTGCTAACCACTCAGCAACCGTGCTGCCCCACTAACTATAATGTAATAATTAAACTAACATACCCCGCCTACTGCCCGAAGCCAGCTGGGATCGGCTCCAGCACACCCGCGACCCTTGTGAGGAATAAGGGGTTTTAAGAAAATGGATGGATGGATAATTAAACTAACATGTTTATTCCTACATGCCTTGAGAATTGCTTATTTTGAACATTTCGACCTATTTTTAAAAAATAATCTGTTTAATAGAGAGGATTGTAAACAAATTAAATTAAATCAAATTAGTTAGCCATCAGTGACATGCACTTAACTAACATGTATGCAACACAAGAAACAAATACCCAAAGAGGCAGTCTGCACGTTAAGATTTGAGAATTAAATAGCATGTCAAACACCGTTCAAATTATTTGCATTCATTTTCTAGATGCATTCTGTGGATGTGGAAATTGGGCAGTGGTTTGAAGTCATGCACGTTCTCGTCTTGATGACTCATGGCTGCAAAGTTGCAAAGCTTCATTCAAACCGAAATCTTTACTGTCCAGTCCAGTCAGACTACATTATATGAAAAGCAAATATGCAATATTTACTTTTTATGCATCTATTAAATCCAATCTCCGATGAAGCAGGACAAACATTTAAATCCTGACTTCCTGTAGTTTTGGACAACTGGTTTGACCAATGTCCAAAGTAATCGTGATTGATGGTCTGGCCGTGCCCTTTATGGACCGGAGCGACTGACAAAAACCATGATAGTGTGGAACATTTGTCTGGCTTCTGACACATTCAAGGTTATATCAGCAATTCATGACCCTCCGTCTGTGTAAAACTGAATCACATTTTATGGTTCAATAGTGTGAAACAGTGTGAACTGGGTGTCTGTGGAAAAAGAATTATTGAATTGTGTGCTTGCCTGCGAGAAGGTGTGCTTGTTCACTTCCATGTATATTTAATCATTGTAACCTGAAGGTTTACTGGATTGGCCGGCAACCAGTTCAGGGTGTACCCTGCCGACTGCCCGAAACCAGCTGGGTTGGGCTCCAGCACCCCAGCGACCCTTGTGAGGAATAAGCGGTTAAGAAAATGGATGGAACCTGAAGGTTTATCTTATCGACCCCCCCCCCCCCCCCAACCCCCTTAAATTCTTTTAGCAGCTAATAATGCTTTCTATTGCCGCCAACCTCACGATACGATACGTATCACGATACAGGGGCCACGATACGATACGTATCGCGATACATATGTATCCCACATAAGACACATTTTATTTTGTTTGTAAAATTGGTACACTGAGACACGTGCCATGTTAAGTTTATAAATAAATAAATGTTGACATTCCTCCTCTGCTTTCATTTTTCTTAGCAAGACACAGTGTCCAATCACCGGTGAGCTGTTTTTGCATTAATTGAAGGCAATTAACTTCAAAGACGCTGCTGGTTTTTATTTTTCAAGTACAATGCAAGCCGCAAAGGCAAACGTGAACTGCCGATTTAAAGTTAACGAGCAATATCGATTCTGACGCCTGCGTATCGATACGTGTATTGTGATGAGGCCCGCAACGATATATTGCCGTATCGATTTTGTTTTAGCACACCCCTAATGCTTTCCCTTATTTTTTTATTTTTATTTTATTTTTTTTTAAATGAGTGAAATTCATGATTTGATGCCTCTGTCCAGTATATCTCTGACCTTTTAGCGGACTGAGCAGTCTTTTATCCCGCAGGTTTTAATGTCCCGGCCAAGTCCACTTTAGGCTACAGACTCCAAGGAGCATCATGCAGCTGATGTTTGCTTAAAAGGTCACATAAAAAGGGTAGTTCATAAAAGAAATATGTAGCTTATGTGATATCATTGCTTTTAATGGTTGAATTTGTGCATTTATGTGGTTCCTCTGAGTGCATCTGTCTTTCGAGAAATAATTTGATACACAACAAAATAGGGGTATTAATAATGCAGTGCACTGTAATTTTAGTCGTAGTTCAATTTAGATTCTATATTTAGTTCTCAATCAACTTCAATGCATTTTAAACATCAGATATGGGATAATTTTCATGGTACAATTCAAAGAGGACTTGACAAAACAAACAGCAACAAGCAGATAGAGTCATCTGATATTCTTGGCCATTGGATAAACACGTGCAATGAGAATTATATAAAGTATGCTGTAAGTTTTCACCCCTTTTCAACATGTCATATTGTTTCTCACTGTGACTATGCAAGATGACCTGACGCAACATGGAACATATATCAGCATCTTGTTCCAAGATACTATGCTTATATGGATCATATTTTCTTCATCCATCCATCCATGCATCCATCCATCCATCCATCCACCATCCCATCCATCCATCCATCCATCCATGCATCCATCCATCCATCCATCCACCATCCCATCCATCCATCCATCCATCCATCCATCCATCCATCCATCCATCCACCCACCGACCCATCCATCCATTCATCCATCCATCCACCCACCGACCCATCCATCCACCGACCCATCCATCCACCGACCCATCCATCCACCGACCCATCCATCCATCCATCCATCCATCCATCCATCCATCCAACCAACCATCCATCCATCCATCCATCCATCAGTACGTATGTGGCCGTAATGGAGTAATTTCTTCCCATTGTATTTTTGTACATCCTCAAATGATAGCACCATCATTCGTGAACCTTGGTATTTTTGTAAACATATCCATCTTTACAAATGACTGCAATTTACTAACTGCTGCTTTTATCATCATCAAATGAGGAAGTTGTCAACATTATTATTGAATAAGAGGTCCTGAGTTTTGCAAGCTGATGTTTCTTTTTATGCTTGCTTTTAGTCCCAGATGTAATTTATTAATTTCACTGTGTGCATGCAGGTGTGTGTGTGTTGGGGGTTTATGACTCATGTGCTTGTAAAAAATACAGTCCAGTCCAGAATGTACCGTACACCGACCAACCAGCATAATATTTGGCATTGCATCACATGTTCTATCACATATTCTGCCTTTGTATGGTTAAAGTAATAATGCTGGTGCAGTGTACTTGTTGACGTTGAGCATTTTGTCATCTTCGTTAGATGAACACCTTTCTCACAGTGTCATTTGCATTGGAACATTATTATTGTGACGGAAGAATATTACGTAAGATTACCGTATTTTCCGCACTATAAGGCGCACCACATTATTAGGCGCACCTTCAATGAATGACATATTTGAAAACTTTTTCCATATATAAGGCGCTAAAGTAGAGGCTGGGGTTACGTTATGCATCCCTTAGATGGTGCTGCGCTAAAGGGAATGTCAACAAAACAGTCAGATAGGTCAGTCAAACTTTATGAATAGATTACAAACCAACTTTCTGACAACTCCATTCACTCCCAAAATGAATAAACAGCTGTTTTATTATTTTCTCTGAGGTAAAGTATTAGTATTAGCTAGCGATCCAAGATGGCGGGATCTTCTGCGCATGTGCGTCACCGATCGTGCAGAGTCACCGATAGCATCTTGACAGCGAGACCTGTTGCGGCTCAATATTGATCCATATATAAGGCGCACTGGATTATAAGGCGCATGGTCAGCTTTTGAAAAAATTGAAGGCTTTTAGGTGCGCCTTATAGTGCGGAAAATACGGTATATAGTGCAATTCGGCATAATGTTTTTCCTGGTAGTATAAATTAAAGTATGTTTGAAATGCCACAGTGATTCAAAAATAATCATCCATCACAAACACTCTTATGGCACATTATGCACTCATTAACAAGATATGCCTCTTAAATGTACTTTATATACAGTATACCACTATGTCTGCAAGCAGCGCATGTCTACGGAGTACAATCAGTATTAGTTACACAGGTTGAACAGGAAATGGGCCGGTGCAAATAGTACTATATATTAGCAGATGAAATCTTCTCTCCTCGTGTTGTGTGAGTCCTTCACATGCTGGCAATGCATCTGTTAGGTTTGTTGTGATTAAACCATTACCGGTCACAGCTGCATATCAGCTTGCTAGCATTGCAGTGATGTAGCCTGAATCAGTTGGTTGGGAGACAATGTGGGGGATCCCTCTGACTTTAATGGCCAAAAAGCTTGTTTTCAGTGTACGTTATTGGATTGACTATTGATTATGTTTTCAGTGGCAATGGGGTTCTGTGATAGCTATTGTCGTCTTCTAGAAACTAGCCAGCACACACGGAAACTTTCATTTCTCTGAAACAAAATTAGAGGCTCACATTTACTTATCTACATCCATTACATTTTCGATAATGTGAGTGCTGAGTGTGGTTTGGTAATGCGAGATGCTTCATAAATTTCCCTCTGTGCTACCAAAACACAAAATAAAGTTGATTTGAAAGGTGGTGATTGATTGAGAGTTTTCCTGCATGTCTGTTTTTATTGAGTGTGGACTCACTTGTGCACTTTTTGATGCCAGAGCCTTTCTTCACAGCATGTCGACTAAGTTTGCACTGGAAGTTGTTCTCCCAGAACTCAGCAAACCAGATGTTTCGCCTGTTGTTCTCCAATGTTCGACTGATGAAATAGCGGTCGAACCCTGCAAGAGAAGTTTCAGATTTATATTTACAGCTCCCAAAAAAACAAACAAACATTTTATTTATTTTTCACAGAAGGTAATCTGTGTCATGATCAAATTTGGTGTGCAAGTATAATTGGAATTGTATGACATAGGAGACTAAAATGTTTTTTACGCTCTCACCAGAGTGACGTCTCAATGCGACCAATTTGCTTGGAAGTCGCAGTGACTTCTCCTCGTGTAGATGTACAACAAAAAAAATCATTAGCTTTTCATCTGGTCACTATATCAGACAGACCTGAATGGTGGATTGCTGCAAAATTGATCATTTGGGAAAGTTCTCATCTTTTTTCCCACAGACTTAGGCTGGAGCTCTGACAGTGTGACTATTAAGTTCTTACCTACCTACACGACTAACAACCCTTCACTCCTGATCGATCAGTTTAAATGGGTGGCAAGCTCTAAGAAGTGTCTTGATAGTTCTGAACATCTTCCATTTATGGATGATGGAGTCAACTGTGCTAGTTGGAACCTTCAAAGGAGCAGAAATTTTCCTTTACCCTTCCCCACATCTGTGCCTTAAGACAATGAAAACTTCTTTTCAGATCATGTCCAGTCCACTTCATTTGCCACAAGTGGACTCCAATTAAGCTGTAGAAATATCTCAAGGATGTTCACTGGCAACAGGATGCATCTGAGCTCAAATTTAAGCCGTCATGAGTACATATGTACATGATATTTTTATTGTTTTTTCTAAAGATTTTTGTTAAAAATTAAAGAAATGCTCATTTAATATAAACTCAGTCAGGTCTGCAGACACAGGTCAATTAGTGGAATCCATAATTCATTTTTGGAATAACTACCATTGCTTTAAGCGAACTCTTCATGTCAGAAGCTGTATCAAAGCCTTCTGTATGCTAGAGTCTAGCATTAAAAAAAACAAAAAAAAAACAATGGGTTTGAATGAGTTAATTATGTACTTTTGTACTCATAAGAGGGCACTTCCCTCAATTTTCAATTCCTGTCAATGATGATGCCCACCTTTAACTGAGTGCTTCCACATTTTCGGTGAATGCTTTATGACGCAAAGCCTCGCAAAAATAGACGGAATGATAAGAACTGTCTGTACTCATTCCAATCGACGACCGTAAACCTATTTCAGTCCATGTATTTTTTTTCAAGGTTTTGCGTCATTGGAGTTGGGAATTGAAATTTGACGGAAGGGCCCACCTCTATTTTTACTTTTAACTCATTCACTCCCAGGACATTTTCGCTATTTTACTGTATTTTGAATGATTTTGCAAGGGCCATAGAAAATTGTGTCCTATTGCTATAAAAACATGGAATCTACCAAAAGAAAGATTAGAGCCTCTTCTTTCATCAGGAAAAAAAGTATATTTCTATCGTTTTCCATTTTGCATCAATGAGCATTAAAATATGGTTACGTTTCATCATTATTTACAAATCTGTTTAAAGCTATGGGGAAAAGAGCTTTTTGATCTCTTATACTCTGCTGCCATCTGCTGGCCGTTTTTGTAATAAATACCATTGCTTCAAGCATTACTTCAAGCATAGTTTTACTTCTTTCTGTCACCTTTCATTTCTTTTATTTTAAAGAGTGAAATAAAGTGATTTGATTGATTGATTGATTGATTGATTGAAGCATTCTCTTCAGTTCAGAGGCTGCATCAAAGCCAAAACAGTATAAATGCATCTTTGGGAGCATGGTAATATTTAAAATTGAACGTATTTATACGTTTTTGGGAGTAAATCTTAATTATATGAAGCACATTGAGTTGCCTTATATATGAAATGTGCTGTGTACTATAGAAAAAAGCTACATTGTCTTTAAAAAAAATACATAAAAAAAAAAATTGTTTTCATGTTGTCAGTGTGTTGTGTGTAAAATTCTGAGGGTAAAAAAAGATGAGTTTTTCAATGTGAGTGTGCTATATTTTTCCTCCATGTATTGTCAACACTGTTTGTGTGTTCTACAGAATGTATTCATCATACCACAACCACATAACTTTAAATAAGTGCCAACACTATTGGATCATGAATGTAGTGTTTTGAGTTTAACGTTGAATCCTAATTACACAGCACCTTTGATGGATTGTCGCTTCGGCAGGATGGTTACAGCACCTTCAGCCATCTCTTCCTGGTTCAATATCGGGGAGATTTTGGACCCCCAGCTGTCTGAACCTACCCAGATAAAATGGCCTGTTTGATTGGCCTTCTTTGCCGCTTGGAGCAGCCGCCTAGAAGACATGAAAAGCTCTGGAAAGTTATGCAGTATGTTATTTGCTGATCTATTTAATACATGAAGGCATTCATCACCTGAAAACATAGGGTTGTTATTCAAATGCAGCCCAACGTGGCAGCAGGTTACTATGCAGGTAACGTCTATGAATAGAATACTCTATTGAGTTTGAACATATTTGCATACAGAGGCAGTAGAAATGAGTGGCCTCCAAAGACAGAAAATATCCTCAGAGTACATTCTGGTTGTTGCACAATCACCCCCCTGCCACATTTGTCCAGGCTCGCTGCCAATGGAAGTAAATATAAGGCACTGCGCAGGCACAGTTGAAAGCTGGAGTGTAGCAACATCAAAATTTTAAAACGCCATCTGGCCTGTGTGGCTTTACTGACCCTCAATGCTCCTACAACACAATAACAAAACCGAAACAAGCATCTTATTGTGTTGTCGATGCATTCTTTTTACCCGGAACTTGCTGTCATAACAAATATTATCAGTCTTAAAAAAGTTCCCTGCAAGGCCACTTTATCCTTGAGAAAAAAATAAGGAGCAGTTGTGAGGCGCTCTTACCACATTTTATGACGACAAGGTTGTCTATTAGATGAGGAATAATTGGAATAAAGTATAATTTCCGCAAGTGTATTTTGTGTTCTGTGTACAAAATTGTAAGGAACACATTTTATGACCACGAGGGAACAAGGGCAAATAAGTGAGCTGTGTAATGTATAAGTGACAAGCAAATGTATGGTCCACTTGGAAACTTTCATACCTGACTTCCACACTCCAATTATTTAAATTATTTTATATTCAGGCATGAAAACGGGTCAGGGGTGAAAAATTTGAAAAGCACTTGGACCAAAATTTTGCTCGTTAATATTCATTGGTCACTCGTCCAACGGGTTGGGGGCATGCAGTGGACATAGGGATGGCGAATTTAAATGTTCAAAATTTTACGGCGTCAACATCTTTGCTACATTTATTATAGATGTTGGAAAAAACAGCATGCTTGAAAAAAAAAAGTTGAGAGGCTGCATCAAAGCCTTATAAAAACAAAAACAAAAACGTATAAATACGTCTTTGGGACACTTAGAACATTTAAAAAAAACTTATTTATACGTTATTGGGAGTAAATGAGTTAATAATAAAATAATAATTTTATAAAAGAACATTCACTTTAACAGTTATTGTTCATCAAATAAAATCTGACAAATAATAAAACATCATGAATTTAAAACACATGAGCCAGAAAGGGAGTAGTAAAAAAAATAAAAAATAAAATAAAAATCATGGTATAACATTAATAAAGTATGGCAACCAATGTCGGCGACATCTAAACTGAGTGAGTCGCGTTCAGGTACGCTCGGCTTTTTTTCAGTTTAGTCGAGAGCCGATTTTTTGGACGAGTTCTGAGACATAAAATTCTCGAATTTTCTGGTTAAAAAACGATTTGGTTGAGAACAGAAGAGTTTGAAAACCGAGGTTTGACTGTATATAATTCTTCCTTTCTAAAACCCAGAGAGCAAAGCAATTCATCTGCAATGTCACATTCTGGCACTTCATTAATAGGACACTACATTCGCAGCAGTTCCCTAAATTATGAGGACTGCACAGGATTCAAGGATGAGCAGGAGTGTGCAGTCGAGATTCCACTGGCTTTAGGTAATTACTATATATCCACACAAGGAGCTGTTATCTGGATGGGATTAAGTCAATGAGCACCGGGACTTCTGGCCCTGTCATCACCAAGGGACCGCCCTAATTCACTGGCCTCAAGAAATACACGAGCCTACTAAGTGCTTGCCAGGGGACAGCTCTTACAAAGCCACAATGTGTGATGATTATGCCTTCAACTAATTATTCTTAATGGAGACAATCAATTTGAAAAGCAGATCATGAATTATAAGAGATTCATTTTAGTTTCCACAAGGGAAGATTTGGTATTTCAATGAATGGAAACATGTTTGTTTAGATGAAAAAGCTATTAGTTTTACAGAAAGGAAGTTTTGAGGTATTCAGCAACACAATATAGAAATTGTAGTGAAACGTTGCTTCGAAAGCAAACACATTTTTACTTTGGCGGTTGTTAATTTCATTATTTTTAAAATTACAAATAGATTTGTTTGCCCTTGTAATTATCTGAACCGTCAGGGTTTTGTTCTTTTTTCTTTTCTAGTAGGCTACTGTTGTTAGATCAGCGCAGTAAATTAAGCAAACCGAAAATGTGCAAAATGCAAGTCCAAAAAAGGGGAAGAAAGTCTACAAACTTATTGAACTTACCTGATGTCATCCTCATTGGCAAATATAATGACCACCCGGGCGTTTGGGTTCTCACTCAGCCTGCGAATGATCTTGTCAAACTCCCCAGCTTTTGGTTCACGTGGGATTTTCACAGACTGGGAAATGCACAGGCCACCTAAAAAGGGAGACAACCAAGAAAAACAATAACTTCATATTCATAGTCCGACCTCTCATGAGATTATGTGGATGGTGCTAATAATATAGCTGGAATGTTGCTTTTGGAGATTCATTCACATTTTCAAGTGAGTGATTTCAAATGAGTGTTTACTTTTCTATCCGAGTCATTGCTTTTGTTGCCTGATAAATGAAATAGATTTGACATCTGGAAAAAGAAGAGCGGCATAATTCCGTAGACTAATGTTGTCCAGTTAAATCAGGGTGTCCAAACTACGGCCCGGGGGCCATTTGCGGCCCGCCGTCCACTTTTTAGTGGCCCGAGACATATGCAAAAAATGTCATTTGACTCTCTCCAAATAAAATAAAAACAAAAATGTTTGGAGATGGTCAAAGTAAGAAGGGAGGGTGTCGAAAAACACAGGTGCTATTAAAGTTTATTTTAGTTAACTAACGAAAAAACTAAAATAAAATAAAAAAAACAATTTCGTTAACAAAATAAAATAAAAACGAAGATGCTTTTTAAAAAAAAGAAAACAAACTGAAACTACATTTTATGTTTACAAAACTAACTAAAATAAAACACACAAAATAAAAAAGATTGCGCGCAAGTAATACACATTAAAAAAAGCAAAAAACTAAAACTAATACTGAAACTAACTACACTAAAACTAAGCATTTATTAAAGAACTAAAACTAATAAAAAACTAACAGAACCACCCTGAAAACTAATTAAAACTAAGTTAAAAAAAAAAAAACCCTCAAAACTAAATAAAAACTAAAATGAAAAATTCCAAAACTATAATAACCCTACTGCCATATTACAAATAAATTGGTTTATACTGGAGCATTTTTCTAAATATTCAAAAGCAAAAATTAATTATTTGTACAATTTTTATTACTAAACACAATTTCTCTTCATAACATGATGTGGCCCTTGCGTCCTTCTGATTTTCTGGATGTGGCCCTCAAATGAAAAAGTTTGGACGCCCCTGAGTTAAATCAATGAATGATTCTTGAAACACATGCTTTACCGTAGTAATTTCTATCTGAGTGGGGAAATAGTCCTTGTCCTCTTGGAGATCATCTGCTATTGAACATTAATCAAAAGGTTACATTGGACTGGTCACCAATGAGGCTTTTAAATTCCCAATGCACTACTTCAGTGCTAACTATCGTTGGACTGGACATGTACATGGGTGCCTTAGCACATGTCCTTTTCGCAAGAAGTGCCCAAAGTGCCCCTTTGTCCAACTTTATTCCATCCATCCATCCATTTTCTTGACCGCTTATTCCTCACAAGGGTCGCGGGGGCTGCTGGCGCCTATCTCAGCTGGCTCTGGGCAGTAGGCGGGGGACACCCTGGACTGGTTGCCAGCCAATCGCAGGGCACCAACTTTATTTATTTATTTATTTATTGTGCATGTGAAATTATTTTTTTTGCCTTTCAAAAATAAATTCCAACTTGAAAATATCACAACTGTTATTATTGTATATTAATTGGACTGGTTAACAGATTATTAGGGATGTTCGATATCACTTTTTTTTTCAGACCGATACCGATACTCAGACCCTCAGTACTCACCGATACCGATACCCAATGCCGATACCAGTAGTACATTTTGACAAATAAAAAAAAAATCACTAAAAGATATTTTTAAACAAATATATTTCCTTTAATTTTGACCCAAAAACAACCCCAGCACAGTCACTCTTCAATAGTCTTAACGCTCAAAATAAAACACAAAAATGCTTTTTTAGTTAAGATTCACAATTTTGAAGTATTTCCAAACCGGTGAAGTTTTGATGAAAAACTGCTGCAAGCTAGCGCCAGTTACAGGCAAGGAGGACTCACTTAACGTCTTCCCCCTCTGCCATCGCTCGCTTGTACTCGTCTGCGTCACGAGTACTCGAGTACTTGAAAAAAGGCTGGTATCGGCCCGATACCGATACCTGGTATCGGTACTCGCCCATCCCTACAGATTATCAGTACTTCAGCGGAGAACAACAGACACATTTCAATGTGAGGATTGAGCATTGACTTGTTAGAGACATCATGGTTATGTGGGATTCATACATAGTTTTTCAGTTACTATTCGCCTACATGCTGTCATTAAATCAAAAAGTGCTTCAATAAAAAATTATTAAAAATAATTATTAAAAAATAAAATTATGGTTGCATTTACACGTGGGACTATTGGTATTAATACCAATAGTCCCACGTGTAAATGCAACCATAATTTCTACCCCGATAATGTGATTAATTTATTCTTTAAACTGAATGATGGAGGTATTTTTCTAAATAAATACATACAGCTTTCATCAAGCAGTGATTTTCAACGGCCACTGTGGCGGTTCACAGCCGAGTGTGAAGCGGTTGGGATGAGAATAAGCTCCTCCAAATTTGAAACCATTGTCCTCAGTTTGAAAAGGATGGAATGCCCTCTCTGGGTCGAGGATGAGATCTTGACCCAAGTAGTGGAGTTCAAGTATCTTGGGTTCTTGTTCATGAGTGAGGGAAGAATGGAGCAGGAGCTCTACAGGCTGATCAGTGCTGCATTGGCAGTGATGCAGACTCTATATCATTCTATTGTGATGAAGAAGCTCGCAATTTACTGGCCAATCTGCATTTCTACCCTCACGAGGTGTGACCAAAACAAGATCCCGGTTACAAGCGACCAAAATGAGTTTCCTCCTCAGAGTGTCTGGGTTCGTTCGTCCGGCCTCAGATTAGAGCTGCTGCTCCTACGCAGACCCGTCACCAGAAAGAAATTGTAGGGGGGGCATTACCTTTTTTGGGGGGGCACACTTTATCAACCTAAATCTAATGTTCATCAGGTTGAACAGCGGCATTGTGACAACTGCAAAAGTGTTCAGAAATATTTTCTGTCACTTAAAAGCGGCAGTTCGTTCTGAAATCTAAAAGACAAACTAAAAAAAAAAATGTGTAGTTCATTTTGCATTTATTCAACTCAAAAGTTCATTTGAAACAAATCCACTCTTCACTTCTGTAAACAACTATGTCCGAATGAATGACTCTGTGACCCAGCCCCTTCTATCTGGAATTGGCTAGCAGTTGCCTTCATTTGCGTGTTGGATTAGGACTGTACGATATGGACAAAATTTCCTTTCATTTTTGCCAGACATCTCGATTCTTTGATCTTTGACTCAGCATGAGACTTCACATCATTTTACTTTTTTTATAGTGCCTTCTGTATTTGTGTTATTTTATTTCTATACTTGTACAGATTTTTTTTTTTTTTAATTTTATTTGCGTGTATACTTATCTACTTATATTTACTCTAATTAATTTTATTTTGTGTTATTTTATTTCACTTGTGTCTACTAAAAGACTAATTTCTATTCCATGCACAGCACTTTGTATGCAGCAATGGCTGTTTTAAAGTGATTTAGAAATAAGGTTGAGTTATGTCGATGATATACAGAAACAACATATGGGTTCAGTGAAAAACTAAGCAGAATATCAATCCAAAAAGGATGTGTAAAGTGCTGTTTTTTTAATTAGAACTTAGTGACAGTCATCAACATGAACAAACTTGGCAATAAAAAAAAAAAGAAGAGAATTCAACTCACATTGTACTGCAACTGCTTTAGTGATAAATAATTTTATGCTCCTTAGTTGTTGTTGTGTATGTGTGACAGCTTGGGTCTGTTAACAGCATACTGTGTATTGCTACAATTCATCCGTGCTGTGTGGCTTGACTAATTAAAATAAAAGTTTGACACTCACTTGTAAACGTAACCAGTGGACTCAGGATTCCCATTGATGTCAACTGTGTCATGCTGGATCGAGGCACGACGTGCTCACTGCTCAGTCTTTGTGCCAGCGCCAGCCGGCAAATGTGCACTATCTACCCGGAAGTAGATTTGGCTAAGGCACGTCTGCAGAGCGCGCGTCTCCCCCCCAACCCACCCCACCCCTCCTGATCCTGATTGTCATTGGCTTGCTTAGTTGTCAATCACAGCCAAACTTGAAAGGAGGTATGTGGTTGGCTGGCACGCCATGCTTTACTTAAAACAGAAGGCGCAAGTTTACGTGACTGATAGGACGAATAGTTGGTGAGTCATCTTGCTAGGGCGGGCACGGCTGACTGACAGGGCGGGCACGGACCCCCAAGGCCCGCCCATGGCGACGGGTCCGCTCCTACGCATCGAGAGAATCTGGATGAGGTGGCTTGGGAATTTGGTTATGATTCCTGGTGAGGTGCTCTGGGCACATCCATCTGGGAGGAGGCCCAGGTGACAAACCAGGACACGCGGGATAGACTATGTCTCCCGGCTGACTTGGGAATGCCTCGGGATTCCCCCAGAAGAATTGGATGAAGTGGCTGGGGAGAGGGAAATATGGGCTTCCTTGCTTAAGATGTTAACGCTATGACGCAACCCTAGATAAGCAGAAGAGAATGGATGGATGGAAGATGAACAGGAAAATTTTGCATTTTATAATGTAGGGGTGTGAATTGCCTAGTACCTGACGATTTGATTCGTATCACAATTCACAGGTCACGATTCGATTCGATACCTATTAATCCCGATACGAATTTATAAGTCGCTTGTTGCGATTTTTTTCATTCAAATTTAGAAAATGCTAATCAGTATACTTGTAGAGTATAAGATTTGTATGAAAATGTATTATTTATTTATCGGAAACTTCAGTCTTATACAGGTTGTAATCTATTTCATACTTGAACAGCATTAAAATAACATATTAAGGCTTAATGTTACGTTCATAAAACATTCTTCCATACTTAAGGTGTGAACCCTAACCCAAAGTAAGATCCATCCATCCATTTTCTTGACCGCTTATTCCTCACAAGGGTCGCGGGGGCTGCTGGCGCCTATCTCAGCTGGCTCTGGGCAGTAGGCAGGGGACACCCTGGACTGGTTGCCAACCAATCGCAGGGCACACAGAGACAAACAACCATCCACACTCACACGCATACCTCGGGACAATTCGGAGCACCCAATTAACCTGCCAAGCATGTCTTTGGAATGTGGGAGGAGACCGGAGTACCCGGAGAAGACCCACGCGGGCACGGGGAGAACATGCAAACTCCACCCAGGAAGGTCCGAGCCTGGACTCGAACCGGAGACCTCAGAACTGGGAAGCGGACGTGCTAACCACTCGACTACCGTGCCGCACCCAAAGTAAGATGTTTTGTTGAATATTTTTCCATTAAAAATGGAAGTTTAAATCGATTCAGCCGCCTATTGAATCGATTCGAGAATTGCTCGATGTAGTATCGCGATATATTGCCGAATCGAGTTTTTTTTTAACACCCCTATTATAATGGTGTCTCAATCTTTTATATCCATGTAATATCTTGAATTCCAGTTATATTTTGAGTGTGTTGGGACAGAAGGAATGGAAATTTTACAGTTTGCAATATTTGTACATTTTGTACTATTTCTTCTCTCTCCATGGCCATGGATAGGTGAAGCCTTGGTGAAACTGAAGCAGAGGTTATCTGCCCTCCTGTCTCTATCATTACACTTACACGACCCTTCGAGGCTCATGGGAAATTTAGCCGCGGTTCTAAGCTCTCTGAGACTCTATCAATCATTGAATTCTATGCCTTTGCCTCACCGGTACTTCAGTCCCCCATTCCCTCAACATCTGCTGTGTGGAAGAAGAGCACTCATCCCTTCCTTTTCTTCTCTCACATCACTGGCAGCCGCCAGCCACCTCAGGAGAGAACAGAGGGAGGGCCATGGGATAAGAGTGCAGCCTCTGGGAACTGGGACACAATGCACACGATTGGTGTTGTAAATGCATTTGTTGTTTTGTAAACAGAGCAATTTGATTCATTGCCAACACAATCTTTTCATTTGTCAATGCATCTGTCCTCATATTGGCCGGTGAAAGAAGTCTTCCTTGGACCGGAAGGCTGTTGCTGAGCTTGTGACGAATTCACAGAATCTCTCAATAAACTTTTAATTATTAGTTTTTACAAATGTCTTATCCTTTGCAAGTGTAGAAAAAAAATGCTTTTGCTATCCAACAAGTCTTTCCAATCAAATTTATGCCTACTCAAAAGAGTATCACAATTAAATCCGGGTTTTCAAGGAGCACAAAACGAACATTTGTTTGATCCATACAGCAAAGCAATCATGTTTTCTTACAGCAGCTTTTCACATTTTACTCTGCCAAAATGCCACCAGGCCCATGTAATACTACATTTGAGATTGAATAACATCAGCCTCAAAGAATCTTGCAAAGTAATTACCGATTATAATTAAATATCTGCTTTTTATCATTTTGTGTGTGTTTGTGTTTTTCTCCCAGAAAATCTCTGGAAACTCATCTGCCCTTCAGATAGAAATGTGCATTAAAATTCCAGAGTGATTGCAGAGTAACAGGCTGTGGCTTTTGTAGAACCAAGCTTAACAACCCCTTTGGGCTTTCCACTACATGATGACGTGTTGAGGAGGAACCTGCTACCTCTCAAATTCTGGTAGGTTGTAGGCAAAAATAATAAGTTGTTGCATGACTCCTGTCACTTTGTGTGACATGAGAGGCGAGGTGTGACAGCACCTGCCGATTCAAGGCTGAAAGTGACCTTTACGCTCGCGGCAACAGCTCATGGCGCTGCACCTTCTTTCTGACAGCTGAATGACAGACGGTCGACACGATCCAAAAGGTCACATTTAGGGCTTTTTGACCCAAAACAAGGTGTGGAATTAAAGGCAAATAAAAACATTAAACACCCTTGATTAAGTGTATAATTATTTAACATTAAAGTTAATAATTTGTATGCTGCATGGGCTTGTAATCAGGAGAATTTAACGTGGATATCCAAGGAAACAGTTGTTTGCTGTTCTTGCAGAAAGTTTTCCATGCACTTAAAATTGTCAGAAAATGTACATTTCAATACAAGTTAGATGGACAGTCAGAGCAACACTGATCATCTGTTATACAGGGCAGGCCACGATTTCTGAGGGAACACCCCATTAATCCATTTACAATTTAGACAGAAACTAAACCAATTAGCACCGGTGACAGAGCTACATCGTAGCCAGGAGTCGCGTCCAATTCACACTAAGTGTGAAATCCGTCACTAAGTGTACAGTCAACCAGAATGCGCCACGGTGCACCTGTGTTATTTGCGCGTATGTAAATTAGGTAATTTGCATACATTTGACGCAAAATATGCCCACCCCAATGCAAATGAGACTCATTGATATACAGCCCCTAATTCACTAACGCCAGCGCAAATAGCCACACCGAGTTTGCGTGACGCAAATAACGTTTTTGGAAAGCATGTATTAACTGACGCAACCTCGATCCCGGGATCATGACAGTAGTGCATAGCACGGTGCACGGTCACTCTCTGGCTGTTCACGCAGAGAGGAGAGAGAGAGAGGGAGGGGGACATTTTTCTATGTTTGTTTTAGGACACATAACATGACCCGGGCTGATCGGCCATGGCGGGAAGGCATTTTACGATCATTTTTACGTGCCAGATGCATACTGTACGCCTACGCCAACCTCTGAAAATCTATTTTTAAAAAAACGACCGCACCAATAATTTGTACTTTATGAATGAATGACAGCACGTCCGCTTCCCAGTTCTGAGGTCTCCGGTTCGAGTCCCGGCTCGGACCTTCCTGGGTGGAGTTTGCATGTTCTCCCCGTGCCCGCGTGGGTCTTCTCCGGGTACTCCGGTCTCCTCCCACATTCCAAAGACATGCATGGCAGGTTAATTGGGTGCTCCGAATTGTCCCTAGGTGTGCGTGTGAGTGTGGATGGTTGTTCGTCTCTGTGTGCCCTGCGATTGGTTGGCAACCAGTCCAGGGTGTCCCCTGCCTACTGCCCAGAGCCAGCTGAGATAGGCGCCAGCAGCCCCCGCGACCCTTGTGAGGAATAAGCGGTCAAGAAAATGGATGGATGGATGGATGGATGAATGAATGACGTCGTTGTCATCTCTATAAACGCTCTCGGTCCAACCTCGCTTTCTGATAATGTCATCTTTCTCGCAACTGTTACTATAGCAACCATGTTCTTGGCGCACATCCGTTGCCATGTGTGTTAAATCAGGTGCCAATTTGCTTCAAGCTGTCATTTTGTGGGCGTGTTTGCGCCGGTATATGATTAAGGCAATATCCTTAGTGAATAGGTTGGTAACTGGGTGCAGACTGCGGGTGCAGTTGTGGTGCAATATTTCGCGGCATTACCGGACGCAGCGCATTCTTAGTGAATATACCCCAGAGTGTGTTGCGTAAGCTGTACGTGTCCTCGCTTTAGTTGTTACTTGGGCCCTAATAAATAAATAAATAAATAAAAAATTACAAAACCTAAGATGCAATAAATCCTTGCCACCTTCTTGGTATCTTTATGCATGTTAGAAACTGAACAAACGAGTCACAATTGATTTAATTTTTTACCACTAAATCGTATTTACGGCATTTTGCACAAATTGTCAGAGGATTCAAGTAAAATGCGTATTTTAAGCAACAGTGGCCTGTTTGCTGTGAAAATGGTCCTAACTGCTGATAATCAGTTGTCAACATATGTTTTGTTTAGCCGTTTTTTTGTGGAAACTCACTTACAAAGAAGCCAACAAGTACTTAAGTGGAAATGTGACCTTTCTTGCTGCGTTAATGAGCACAATGTGACAGATTCAGACTCCAGGGTGAGAGCCGGCCCACCCACCTCTGATTACAGGAGAAGAAGCTAGCTGCTGACCCAATAAGACAACAACAATATTCATTTTTATTAGGAAATCTGTTGTGGGAAAAATGTCAGCATGTAAATCTAAAGTAAACTGTAGATGATGGTGCTGTATTCTGGGAATAATGTCAGAATAAGCACGGTATGCAATTCCAGTTCTTTTAAAAGACGTGTCCATTTGATTGCATGACCTGTTGAAGCCATGCCATACTAATGTCATGAAACACACAATAAAACTGACAAATTGAAGCATCCCCTACTTATACTGCAGCAGCCACTGTTGAAAACTTAATGAGGAGTGTATTTCTCTCCCAACCGCTCATTGCTCCTAACGGCTGAGCGCCACCTAAAACCCGTTCTAAAAATAGCCACCGCAGAGGAGACGGTGAGCCTCTTCTCTCGTGTCTTCCATTGTTTGCCAGATTACATCACACATATTACTTTTTATTTGTTTGACACCTGTGGGTGCAGCTGCCTTGAACATAGCATATTTTTTTGGCACAGTGGATGATTACTGTACACCTCATTTACCTGGTAAACAATAGAACGGAAGCACACAAAAAATTCCATATATATATATATATATATATAAAATGACCTGTTTCATCACTTTTGACTACCTTTCCAAGCAGGTTAAATTTGTAACCAGGTAGCAATAACGACTCCCCAAAATAAACAATGGGCGAACTTGGCAAAACGCATAAGAAATGTCTCCTTAGATTTCACTGAAAAGAAAAAAAACAAACTTTACAGTTTCTTGTCCATCATTTAACAGGAAACAGTTAATAATTACAGAGCGAGTTGGAGCGGCACAGAGCTGTGGAATCACATCAGCTTTGATCACGGCTTCCACAGGACTGTGCAGACCGCACTGTATGCCTGACTTCTGACCAGTAATCCAATGGAATGAATGTCCACATTCCATGCGATGGTGTGATAAAAGCAATAATAATAATAATCATCATCATCATCATCATCATCACCATCATGATAAAAAACACACACACGGAAAGTGACAATAAAGAGTGAAGCAAATAGCACAACATATAAATAATACATCTTTCTGATTTGGTAAATTCGATCACAAAGAATTTATGCAGTTGAAATTGGGCTCTGCGTTAAGATTGCAACATGTTTTCCTGCTTCCCAGTCAGCACATGCTGGGATGTCCTCACCACTTCAGGTATATTCCCAACATCAAAATGCAACCCGAGGTGAGCATTAAATGAATGACTTTCACATCTATTTATCAAAACAACTACTAAGCAGTAGAAGTTGAGGGGAATACTAGGGTGGATCATTATGGAAACTCAAAATCAGTCCCAACGTGAAGCCTCCACCCTGTTAAAGGGTCCTGGAGTAATGCGTCGGACCCCCTGAGGGGCAATTCTGTAGCTGTCAATGTACCCTCGTTTTATATGGTCTGCATAACAGGAAATACGTTTCTCCTTGAGCAATCAATTGCAGTGTAAATGCCCTATTACATTTACTGAAGGCTGCAGGGACACAAATATTTTTCTTATGAATACTAGTTTGAATGTACAGACATTCACCAGCTGCTGAGAAGGTATTAGATTAGAAATACCTCTCGGTAGCCGGGTTTAGATGGAGACTTTTTACTAATTCATCGCAAATGAAGAATCTGTGGTCTCCTGTCTACATTAGGGATGTAACGATACCGGAAATATTGTGATATCGGGATATTAAAAACTGCCGCAATATCGTCCTCGTCATGTTCACGATATTTAAAACCTACACGTGTTAAAAAACTCAGGTTGATTTCCATTTGTGCAGCTATAGCACCCTCTGGTGGCTAGTTTTTCAGTGCAGTTTAATTTTCATTAGGTATGTTTTGGCCCTTCTATGTTTAAAATACACTAATTGTCAGATGTAGGGGATTGTAATATGCTTGTGAACTGAGTCAATATGTGGAGGAGCTCAATGTGGGCTTGCATTAGCAATTAAGTGACTAGAAATGGAAGGTAGTTTATATGTATTGCTGTTATGTACATTTTAGTATGAACTCATTTTTGTTTACAATATTGTGACCTTTTTTAAATATTGCCAACCTCCCCACAATATCGTGATAATTATCGTATCGTGACCTTCATATCGTGATAATATCGTATCGTGATTTTTGGATATTGTTACATCCCTAGTCTACATGTGACGTGATCCATTCCAATCTGCCGTTTACATGCTCCTCTCCATTAATCAGATCGGCCCCGTAACCCCGGGTTTTCACTGGATGCGGTTGCGGTGCGGTTGCGGTGCGGTGCGTCTTGACTGCGTGCTCCGGACGGGTCAATTTTTTTGTCAATCCACACCGGCTCCGCACAGCTGCGGTCCGGCAGCTCCGTCGCCGCCCACTTCCCAACGTGTCTCGCGGGACCGCGCGCGCGCGATCATGTGGCATTTCACAACGACAAACATACAGAAAGTCTGCTCAACAGAGAAGCAGAAAGATATGAGATTCCATGCAGCATCCTTTTTTTGGTTGTCCTTGTAAAGTATATTAATAACGAGAGTCGGGTCAGTGCGGGTCCACTCTTTATTTCTGTCTTCCCCGTCCGGCTGCCGCTCAGTACGGCAAGCGAGACGGGCACAACAAGCAATCGCGAACATCAAACTCACAATACATTACAGTCCTTGTAAAAAGGATGTGCCGTGTCATATATTATTTTGTGGTTTTCCACCTCCAATATAAACCTCTCCTCGTCCATGTTCGCTGGTGTCTAAACCGTGAATGAGCACATGGCCCGGCGACGCCCACGTCACGTTTTGCTGAAAAACTTGCGAAATAGGAGCTTGCGAGTATTTTATTCTGAAAGGTAACCGGAAATTTATTTTGAAACTGCCTCGGTCTTCCTGTCCCGCTCGATGTGTTTTGTGCTAGCTTGCCATTTGCCGGAGGCCTACCGCTGCGGCGTCCGGCAAAAATAGAAAATAGGCTATCCTTGCGGAAGGCTTGCGGCACGCCGCAGGCCTTCCGCAGTCGACACGCAACGCACCCGCAAGCGGTGTAAACTGCACCATTCGAATGAATGGAATCTAATTGCTTGCGTCGCCGGACCGCACCGCAACCGCACCGCAACCGCATCCAGTGAAAACCCGGGGTAACAGCCGTGGGATACTCGGACATCGATCACGTGATTTATCAAGATGGAGTTAATTCGTCATTTTGCACATAGTTGTGGATTGTTTTAACAGTTTCAGTGAAGCAACATCTTGATAAAAATAAGTTCCAAGTACTTTAAAAAACAAGTTCTCCCCTCGCATGTTCGTAGCATAAACGTTTCTTTTAAATGAACTGATTCTAGTGATTCAGTTCACCTAAAAGAATTGTAATGCTCATCACTAGCGCATGCATGTGGACCTGGAAGGGTGTTGGGAAGAGTATTTGTGTTTTTGTTGAATATAGAATTAAGTTCAGTCTCTATTCCGTCTCAAATTTTGATCTATAAGAGTTCAGGCAAAGTAGTTCATGCAGAAATGCTCGGGCTAGCGGTGCCCTTGAGCAAAGCATTAGACCACGGCCATACAATTCTTATTGACCGTTGCAAATGAAAGATTGATGCTTATTTGTGTGCTGTTGGTAGATAACAGACCACACACAAAAAGCTTTGAAAAACACTGCAGTGCTCAACATGAATTCATACACTCAAAATTACTTCTGAAATGGAGTATTATGGACAGCATGGTCTTAATCTTTGGACCCTGAGAGCAAAGAAATCGGCTCAAGCTTTCAGCATATTGATGACGCAGCTAATAATGCAAGAAGGTAGGGTACTGTAAACCCCGGCGCTAGTTACTCTCTGGCCCCAAAGTTGATGGATCAACTGAAAACATGTGTTGGCATTGCTGTTTTCTTAAGCCAAGTGGCAACCAGTTTCATCTGTCAGCAAGTCTACCTCACGTCAGCAAGCTGGAGGCTCATCAGTGGAAGTGGATGCTCCCTGCTGAACCCCTACATTACGATTACTTGTCAGGGCCGGTGGTAATCGAGCATGTTGTTGAACATATTTTCATACGTCCTACGCTCATCTTACACACGTGTGCCGTGAATATCAGATGCCAACATTCACACAGTGCCGTCGGTAGCCCTAGCTACGTTATCACCTCATTAAAAACGTTCTCACACTGTATGTGATGGAAATTACATAACTATGTGATGGGAAGGACATTATAACAGGGGTGTTCAAACTTTTTCCTCTGAGGGCCACATACAGAAAAATAGAAAGCTGCAAGAGACACTTTGATTTTTTTTTTTTAAGTTATTTATTAACACATTCATTGCCAGACCAGCAAAAAAATGCATCATTTGACATATTTTTCCGTCAATGGCGGTGAATGAGTTAAACATGATAAAAATCAATGGAGCAATTATAAATTGTTGATATAATGTACAGTTACTTATTGAAAACTGCTAACAGTCACAAGTCAAATAGTGACCCCTGTGTGCCACTATAATAGATACGCCTCTCCACTGAGCAGCAGCTGAATCCCAACTTGACATTCTGAACCACAAGAACAATCGGTAGTAGACTGACCACACTTAAGAACCATTAATTTAATGTGATGTTTTCACAAATTGGACCTTGAAACTAAGCAACAAGTAGATGAAACTATTTTTATTTCTGAAACTGAATTTTTAGCTGCAAATTTGTGTCTTTGCGTAGCTAGAAATGTTTAATCCACCCTCTTTTTTTTTTTTTTTTTTTTTTTTTAAACAGCATTGAAAAATCATTTTTAGTGTTTTCCGCGGGCCGCCAAAAAATGTATGGCGGGCCACAAATGGCCCTCGGGCCATAGTTTGGACACCACTGCATTTTTACATTATACAGCACTCTCCTTTTCTTACTAAGGAGTATGTCACCGAAAGTAGCGATAACGCCACACCTATATTGCATCATGTCTATAAAAAAATAGCACTTTAAACTATGGATGTGAATTGCCTAGTGCCTGACGATTCGATCCGTATCACGATTCATAGGTCACGATTCGATTCGATACTGATTAATCCCGATACAAATTTATGTCAATTGTTGCGATTTTTTTTTACTCAAATTTAGAAACTATTCAGTAACCTTGTACATGCACACTGTAAGTATGTATGAAAATGTATTATTTATTTATCTGAAGCTGAAGTCTTAACTGTGAGCCACTGTATTTAACAAACAGGTTGCAATCTGTTTCATGTTTGAACAGCATTGAAATAAAATATTAAGGCTTAATGTTCCATTAATATAACATTCTTCCATGCTTAAGGTTTGAACCCTAACCCTAAGTAAGACTTTTTGTTGAATATTTTTCCATCAAAAATGTATGTTTAAAAATTGAGAATTCCGAACTGTAAAATCGCGATATGTTGCCGAATCGATTTTTTTTCAACACCCCTACTTTAAACACAAGGTTTAATTGTAACTGAAACAAAGCATGCTGGGAAATGCCTCCGATGATTGCGCAGTGTCCATGACATAAACCAATAATCCTGTACAAAAGGTACTCGAGGTAATATTATTGGTCGGAGCCACGAAACTGCAGGGCTGAAAATGAGTCTCATTAGAACATAACATGTTGATTCAACATGAATTATTTTCATTCTTCACGCACAGACTGACTAGTGGTTCTTGAGACACAACGGTCATGAACCCACTTTATAGACAAGCGTGACGCCAAATAGAAGATATGATTATTTCGACTCACAGGCGCTGGCACAAAAGATTTGTCTGCGTCTGCAAAAAATAATAAGAATACAACTCTGTCCTAGTTTTCAGTAGATGTCAAGTTCTTAGCTAAACTAGTAGATAAGTATTGTATTTGTCTGTATATTGACCTGAGGATGCACCTTCCTTTTAGATATATTTTGTTGTAAGCAGGTGTCTGTGTTGCTCCTGATCTCTGAGTACGCCTCACAACCGGTATGATTTTATTTATATACGAGTGCGTAAAGCTGCAGACGCCTGCTCAGCAAGTCCGCTACAGCATATCGTTTGTAACCACAGAGTCAGAGAGGCTGTTATGTGAGAGGGGCAAGACATTGGAAACGCTACTCAGCATGAAGCCGTTTCACACCACTGCAAACAAAAACCACAACATATTGTTAAGTCAATATCTTGATGACATTGTCAATCAAGACATTAGCGTGCATGGCAGAGGTTTTGTTATTGAACAGTGTTTCTGGGTTAATGATGACTTAGGACTACACAAATACTAGATCACTACTGAATAAGCCCCCCCCCCCCCCCCCCCCCCCAAAAAAAAAAAAAAAAGCATATTTAATTTAATTTTCAATCTTTTACTATCTTTTCTGCTCCATGCATAAAAAAATAAAATAAAATAATTAACAAGGTTAACAAAATTGATAGATGGATGGAGAACAACATGAGTTTCCCTTTCAACTCAAGCAACATTAAAAAAAAAAATGTGTCGAAAGAGAAGAGTGCTAAAGTAAAAGCAGGAGGCCATCCTTGTGGCTGCTCACGTAAGAAAGCTCAACAAAAGTCACATTTGAAGCTGTACAGAGTAGGGGTGTAACAATAAGACCGATATCGTGATATTGTGATATTAAAACTGCCACAATATCGTCATGTTCATGATATTTAATAGCAACACATCTGTTAAAAAAAAAAAAGGTCAGGTTGATTTCCATTTGTGCAGTTCTAGCACCCTCTTGTGGCTATAGTGCAATTAAATTTTTCTTAGGGATGTTTTGGCCCTTCTATGTTTAAAATCTACACTAATTGTTCTAGCGCCCTCTGGTGGCTAGTTTATTTTAGTGCAATTTAATTTTCATTAGGGATGTTTTGGCCCTTCTATGTTTAAAATCTACAGTAATTGTCAGATGAAGGGGAACGGAATATGCCTGTGAACCGACACGAGTCAAGATGTGGAGGAACTCAATGTGTGCGTGCATTAACAAGTCAGCGCCTCAATATTAACCTTATTATCGTGATAATTATCATGTCGTGAGCTTCATATCATGATAATATCGTATCGTGATGTTTGGATATCGTTACATCTCTAGTACAGAGTGACTGGCAGTCGCTTCCATACATAACTGGCATCAGAAGAGGGAAATGAATGTTGACGATGTGCATTTATGTTTCGTTTTGACCCTGAGCACATGACACTGTTCTGTATTCCATCACGCTGTCGACATGATAAACAGCTTGGCGGCAAAGGAGTTAGAGAGCTGCACGTCTGAATGCTTTGTGCATATGCAATCTATAGAGGATTGACTGTGGTTGTCATGGTTACAGCGAATGTTCTCCTCACGATATTTCTTTATTTTGAATTGTAGTGTAAAATTATTCAAGATGGCAGATGTGTGTCAGCAACCTGATTAAATGATGGAGTCAATGATGCACATAATTTTATATTTAAGGGTAATGAAAAATTGTTGAAATTTGCAACCTTGTCAGTCGCACATTGTACAGTAAATTACTTTTGAAAAACAATGATAAATGTGTATACATTGCTTGTGATAATTTCGTATTAGACCTAATTTACTACATAAGCATAATTTTCTAGCGTCTTTTTTAAAGTACTTTGCTTTTGTTTCTCCCTGCTTTTGATAATGTGCAATAAGGTTCTTGTGTGCCCTTCTTCCCAGTGAAAGGGCTAAATAACAACATAGTTTTTTGTTGTTGGTGTTGTTGCTTGAGAGCATTCACCTTGGATTGTGCCCCTGGCAAGCCCCAGGAACTGTTCTGCAGAGGCCAGGCGGGCCACACAATGCAAGGCATTTCAATGATAAAATACAAATTATTCTAGACTGAATTTTCTTTTGTTCAATTGTTAATGTGACAAAATGTTGCTCTAAATGCTGCTCTCTCTTGTGTGTACACTAGATTGTGTGTTAATAAGTCCACCATGCAAATACAAATAATTAAGAATTAAAGCGGGTCTTGAATTAAAGATTAAACAATATATTTTAGTCACTGATGGTGTAGTGGTACACAAGGCGGGAATTTGTGCAGCCAATGTGGGGTCATTCTCACTCTATGATTATAAAAGTGAGTGCAAATGCGTGTCTGGCTGGGATAGACTTCAGCTTCACTGCAACACTGAACAAGTACCGTATGTTCCGCACTATAAGGCACCCCGCTTTATAAGGCGCACCATCAATGAATGACATATTTTAAAACTTTTTCCATATATAAGGCGCTACAGTAGAGGCTGGGGTTACGTTATGCATCCATTAGATGGTGCTGCGCAAAAGGGAATGTCAACAAAACAGTCAGATAGGTCAGTCAAACTTTATTAATAGATTACAAACCAGCTTTCTGACAACTCCATTCACTCCCAAAATGAAAAAAAATAGCTGTTTTATTATTTTCTCTGAGGTAAAGTATTAGTATTAGCTAGCGATCCAAGATGGTGGGATCTTCTGCGCATGCGCGTCACCAATTGTACAGGGTCACCAATAGCGTCTTGACAGCGAGACCTGTTATTGATCCATATATAAGGCGCACTGGATTATAAGGCGCATGGTCAGCTTTTGAAAAAATTGAAGGCTTTTAGGTGCACCTTATAGTGCGGAAAATACGGTAGTTGAAATTGGAAGGATAAAAACACTAAAGATTAGATGGGATAGTTAGCCAGACAAACTAGTTCAGATATGAGTTTGTGGTCTCACCTCAACCTAAAGTTGTAAAACACATCTGTATTCTTTGGCTTTTGGCGCACCATGAGACTTGTTCTTGGTGTTTTGTAGTGTGTATGAGTTTGATGTTTAGTCTACTTATTTATGTATTTATTTATCTCTTTATTCACCACTTCTTATTTATTCACTGATGTAAAATGTATTTACTTGTTAAAAAAAAAAAAACTGTATTCGCACTTCAAAATGTTTGCTTCGTTCTTGTTTAGCCTACTGCAAAACTGATGGACTTAAGTACAGCACTTTGTATACAGCAACGCCTGTTCTTAAAGCGCTTTATAAATAAAGTTGAGTTGAGATATTCATTCTTTCCCAGAGGCAGCATGTATCAACAAACACTGACTAAAATTAAATGTAAACAATAAATATTGAGCCTGAATTGAACTAAGTCCCTCAACGTTTTATGTCCCCCGCCCCTTTATGAATAAAGTAAAGATGCTCGTAAGCTTGAGATCATGTGAAATACATTGTAATGGGTAAGGTCTAAGGAATTTTTTTTTCTCCAAAATCCTACAAAAGCAGCTGTACTTGTTGAACCCAAACAAGATGAATAGCGAAATCCCCCTTTTTTATTTTCAGATCATATTTCCATCTGGCATTTTTCTCACGACAAAAGGTGCTACCCTCATTTTGAATATTTGCATAATCTCCCCCTCAGGTGTGATATGGGGTGCACTCTTTTTGACCTGCTTCTTAACCTCAACTCCCATTTAACATGATACAAATATTTTAAGAATGATCTGTCTGCTCCTTCCTGAGATGACAAAATAACATCAGGAAAAAGAAACACATACATAGACAAAAGAGCCAAGCAAAGACTTTTAGACCAAGTCTGATTCCATCGGACAATGAAACATCCTATCCTCAGAAAGTATGACACTTTTCTTGAGGTGAGTGTAAAGTGACATGTCAGCTGCTATTACTGCACACGTCTCTGCGCTCTCTCAGGACACAGGAGGTACGAGGGCCTTTCAAAGAGAAGCTCAGACAGAGAAGGATCCACTGAGGAACATGAACTTGTGCATAGAGAACAAGGCAGGATGACAGCAGCGGAGCATCAAATGGGAAAAGTGTTTCATCTCATCTTCCTTAATGACAATTGAGCCTCATCCCTTAGGAGGATTTCACTGATGTTGCAATGAGAAGTGTCGAAATGAAAATCTCGCCTTTTGAAAAGGGCCCCAAGTCTTAAAGGCAGACTATTTTCAGCAGAGGTGCTCTCTTCATGATGACATTCCTATTGATTTTTTCCCCATTTTGGGGCTCCCCATGCCATATGAATGTGTCATTTATCAATTCATTCATATCATTTATTCATTCAGAAGAGCCAACGTAACAAAATCAACATTGTCAGAGAGAGCAGTAATGTTTGCATACAAGCTCTAAACGGTAATGTTAGCAGCAATGATCGCATTAAATTAAGATGGATCGTGTTCTGGATTTTTCAACGGTTCTGTGGTTGCCATGGTTTTCAGCTCAAGCAGTCTGTGTGACAGTAACAGGTCAAATCCAAGGACAAATGATAAAAAATATATATATATTTGTTGAGTTGTTTTTTTTTTTTTTAACTAAACTACCAATCAAATCCAGTCAGCTTGTAAAAAGAACTAAAAGCAGCACATTCCAACAACTTGTTTCAAAACATCGTAATGACTTGTCGCTGCATATAAACTTTGCAAAAAAACAAACGTTGCGAGAAAGGGATTCATGTGAGTGGATTTTAAAGACAGAACAATGACTGTTTACATGCTGGCACGAACCATTTTAAAATCAAAATATTGGCAATTCGTTTTTTTTTGTTTTTTTTTAAGGCCACGTAAACACGTGCAATAACCCGAATATGCTCTTATTTGAGTTTTTAAAAGCCCAAAGAAGACTCCTGGGTACCGTTCATAACCAGAATTCTTGCCCATACAAACGCATTCGGAATAGCTCGATCGAGCGGGGCATTGTTTTTCGCTGTGCGCATGCTCGCTCTTTTCTTCTTCTTTGCTTATTTGATTCGCAAGGAATCTTGGTCTATGTAGTCACGACTTGTATGTGCAGCTCCGTCCTACTCGCTAAAGGAAACTTCCCTTGAACACATTGCTTTCTCCGCTGCGTTTTCACGTTATTTTGTGTCTCTACGGTGAAAAAAAAAAATCCGTGCTTGTGGGCCTGCCGTGTAACCCACCGGAAATATTCAAGCTGGTGTCAACAAACATGACAGTCGTAGCAAAGAACAACACTTCTCGAACGAGAAGGAAACAGACTACTTTATTTAGCGTGGTGAGTGACATATATATCATGTCTTTTATTGAGCATTATAGTAAGTTAAAAACGTAAATGACGTTATGTACATTGTCCGCGCGTCGCGTTCCGACGGGATATTCCAATCGAGCACAAACGAATATGTAAATTGGAGTATGCCCGCCACGCATAATCATATAAACGTGTTACCTCGATTGTTCCAGAAACCCACATTCTGACCATAACTCAAATATTGCCTGCATGTAAACATAGTCAACTAGGAGTGAATGAACCATCCAACAAGCTTTCAAATCCAAGGTGGAAGTGTCCAAGATGTCAGTGATAGTATCTTGAATGTAATTCATCATTTGAAAGGGGAATTCAACCCATTTATTTATTTATTATGTTTATAATAATATGCTGTGTATGTGCCCCCACTAGTCTAAACACATCATTCTGATTATGTTTGTGTTCGTGGAATTTGAGTTAATCAGCAAACGTCACCTGTTTTTTTCCATCTCAGCGGGCGGCCATTTTGCCACTTGCTGTCAACTGCGAAAGACATTACAATTGCTCAAGGCTCAGGTAACGACCAATCATGGCTCAGTTTCAGAAAACAGGTGAGCCATGAATGGTCGTTACCAAAGCCTGGCCCCTGAGCAACCGTGATTTCATTTTCAGTTGACAGCAAGTATCAAAATGTCCCCCCTTTGAGATGGATAAAAATGGGTGAATTTTGATGCTCATCTTATATTTCAAAAGCACAATATTAACAAGAATACCAAATTTCAAATAATGCGACTGCACAGAACATATTATTGTTAAGCATATTATTGTTGTTTTGGTTGACTTCCTTTGAATGTAATGTCATGTAATCTGCCTCTAATATGTACAGAAGGCTTACAATTTAAAAATAACTCCTGTTAAGCTTGTACTAAGATGTATGATAGACCATCTTATGTAAGAGGAGACAAAAGTTCAGTTCCCAGAAACATGAAATAATGTTCACAGCCTCCAATGAGACATTGACTGTTATGGTGTTAACAGCATTCGCCCGGGTGCTTGCAGTCTTTGAGCTTAAATAATATTGTTAGTTTTCCATCAGTAAACATAGAACTTGTCATTGTAAGTCTTTTTGGTTGTGACTGGCTCTAACGTTCAGTATAGGCTATCGATAACAGCAAGTGACACGGATGTATTCATGAAGCGGTGGACAAAGTTTGGGAATGCTCATGCAACAAGTCAGCCTTCAGGATGCAGCAGACGTGTTGCATCTGATTTTCCTGGCACGCTGAGTATGACATGACTTCAAACAGTAAAATCCTTTGGAAAGAATGACTGTAACTGGAGATGGAACAGGTGGAACATGGATGTTGTTCCTGGAGCATAAGCTCTTGTGACTTTGAGTTGTGAAAGGTTGCAATAAGGAGGAACCTAAAGGCATTGCTGTTGATTACTGTATAAGAAAACATGTTGCATATCATTAACACCACTTTGAAATATTTTATTTTGAAGTTTCTAAATGGATGGATGGAATTGTACACAATGATGTCATCTGCTCTGTGTTGATGTCAGTGGACCGAATGTTTGTTGTCTGAGAAAGGAGCAAAGACTCACCGTCCTCTCGAGACTTTTGAATGAATGCATCCACACCACTTTCTCCATAGTTCCCCTCGGAGGCCACAGTGGAGACATAGTTCCAGTTCATGGCTTTGACGATGTCCACCATGGCCTGAGCCTGATAGGTGTCAGGCGGCACCACCCGAGAGAAGAAGTCGTAACGCGTGTTGTCACTTAGCTCTGGAGCTGTGGAGGCGTAGCTCACCTGGGGGATCTGTCAGGGCAAAATATTGATCATGAAGATCAAGAATACTTTTGTTTTTGTCACTTACTGCTAATCATGATGGATGATGCTTCTACACAGGTGTGATCTTACAAAACCTCTTGGGTATTAGTAAGGGTGGTATTTTCTTATGACTAAAATTACACTGCTACACACTAGCTGGGTTTAGTAGATGAAATCTTCATAGTATCAAAATTATGACTTTTCAGAAAATCCGATCAATGGCAATTGCCATTAACAGTGCATCGTCAAAATGTTTCAATTATTGATCTACAACAACATCATGGTAAATGAAATAATGAGGTGTAAGTTCTTTTGAACATTTAAGGTTTAGTTGTTTGCTTTGTTTCACTAATGAGGTTGTTCGCCTCCTGCCACCAAATGAACACGTGTTCTTTTTTTATTCTTCTATGTAGTCAAGTTATTTTTCGCTCTTTTAGCATCTGTCATCTGCCTGTTCTGCAGTTTGTAAGTTAAATGACTGCATTCAATGACAATAAACGATGGTTTCCTCTGAAATTATGGGCACTGTCTCTCCCAATTTCTCAGTAGGAGACATCTTGCACATGTCACGGGGCATTGCATTTCTCTTCGAATGAGTATCGTATCAATCTTCGCAGTTTCCCAACATAAAATATTTATTCATATAAAGTAGCTGTCTATAAGGTAAATTTTCCCAAGCTTGGATAAAATGGGTGATGGAACATCATAAAAACTGCCAAGCAATTTATGTGCGTGACTCGCTGTGGCGACTCTTAACCATCTCGGGTCAGAGGCTCGTGCTAAACAACTTTAACCTGGACAACTTAAGAAAGCATTCTGTCTGCATTTGGCAATAAAACCTCATCACGTAATTGCATCTCTAAATATTAAATGCGTGTGAACGGAGCTTTTGACTGCCCACATCACATCAGTGCATCCTTGAGTTATACAAATTTGAAGAATGTCACTCAAGTGACTCATCCTGCTCACAACAAAGTGAGGCAGAAGCAATCATCTTGAAATGTTTTACTCATTTCCCATCCAAGTTTCATGACAACTGAGAAATCTTTTTCTCCCCACATGATTTATAATGAACGTTGAGTCATAACATTTTATATTGTAAGATAGTGATGTTGTAATCAGGCCAAATGTTAAAAGAATGAAGTTATATGTTGTTACCAATGCAGCTTTATTAACTTGATTTACATCTAAAGATCAGAGGAAGGCAGTGAAGGGAATTGTGATCCGATGCCTATGTTGTCTCAGACCATCACGCTGCCTCGAAACAACATTTCACTGTATGCTGTCTTGTTTTGAGGCCGAATCTGGTGTGCAAAAAGTATGCGTCATGAGGCCAATGCTTGTGTTCCTCTGGGATGCTCTCAGAGAGACAAGCCGTGTCAGGTTGAGTATGTGTTGTGTTTAGTCTGCAATCAGATGCCAAAACCTTTTGACTTGTGTCAGTAAGACCTTTTATACCTCGGAGGTTTAACCAGGAACTAGTGACTTTCACAGGAAAACCTGTATAGGTTAGGCCAAGAAACCTTTGAAGTAGGGGGCACGGTCAGCAGCGCAATGATTGGATAGCTAGAAGAAGACGTACAACTGCTGGACTACTTGAGGATGCAATTCAAAAGACAGTAATCATGAGGGCTTCCTGCTCCGTTTGAGACACTTAGTACAGTTTAGACTTTAGAGTTCGGCAGGGTGCGTTAACTTAGGAATTAGATTTGTAGCACAATCATAGGGTCAGTGCGGGTTCAATGTCTGGGCTCGGACTTTACTCAGGTCGTGTTATTCGGTGGGTACCTTCGTTAAATCAATAACCTCGGGAGTAGGTTCCGTTTAGGGGTAGGTCGACTTCGGCGGATTTCGGGCAGTGCGAATGGCAAAATACGTTCCAACTCTCGATATTGGGAATATCCCAATTAATATCGGGGTTATGTATCTTTAGCCATGGTAGTCCCAAAATGACTGGTGAAACACTAGAGGTCGTAAAAAAAAAAGAAGAAAAAAAAAAGCGGAGTCTCACTGTGGTTCCCGGAAAGTTTGACGTTAAGGGAGGCCACAATCTGAGTCACTTTAGCCAGAAGGCGTCCGTCAAAATCTAAAACGCGATGTTTTCAGAGGGTGTAAGTAGGACAAGACAAAGACTCAATAATGCTGGGATCAATGAAGCAATCATAGACTAAAGAATCAATCAAGGCTATAACTCTTAAGTCCCAAGCAATCTCCCCCTGGCAATTGGAGTCTTTTAGCCGTTGGTTCGCTAATCAGGTCTACCAGTTCCGTACTATCCATGGTCTGCAGCGCAATTAAAGTATAGCTAGTATGACGTACAACTGCTGGAATAATCTGAGGATACAATTGAAAAGACAGTAAACATAAGCTTTATTGACAGACGCCATGATCGCTGATCGAACAATAGCTTTTTTCTTTGACCATTTATGACTGAATTACGTTCTACTGAGCAGATTAACACCTTAGCTCAGGGGTGTCAAACTCATATTAGCTCAGGGGCCACATGGAGGAAAATATATTCGCAATTGGGCCGGATCGGTAAAATTGTAAAATAATTTGTAAAACATTGCCGTCAATTACATGCAGATTTTCGCTATTTGTGGGCCAGCCGTAAATTGTGGGGCGCATCTGTACAAATATTGTCCTAAATTTTTTTTGCATAAACCTGTATATTGTTGTTGGGCCTTATGTTTGACACCCCTGCCTTAGCTGTTCACAGTGGGTACTCCTGAATGCCGCTGGCCAACAGTTTTCAAACTGGTTTCGGCTGAGGTCATGCGCAGTTAGCTGATTGTCCCACAGAGTGGTGACAAGAGCTTGTAATTCGCTCTAAAATGGATTCTACATTTGCTTAGATGAGCTCGCCATCAAGCACATGTAGGAAGGTTGAAAACCAAAAACCAAGACAAGTTACACAAAAAGGTTAAAATTTGATAGTGACCGACGCAGTGCAAGAACTAGATAGCGTAAACATCGATTTGACATTTGAGCGGCGGAAAGAGATGAGATCTCACTTGAGCTTTAAAAGCGATGTATTTGTTTCGACTCCAAAGGTAAGAGGTGATGATACTGGCATTTAGAAATGTTGTCTTGTTTTCAATTAGCAGTTACCTCAAACTCACCCACTTGTCGGTCGTGACCGAAGGTGAAAGTGAAGTGGACGGTGACATTTAGCATGAAAGGAACTCCAAGAATGGATGAAATTGAAAAGTATGATGTTATGAAGAAAATATGCTACATTCCGTAGGGTTCCATTCAGGCTAAATGACACTACAGTGCCATACTATGGATTGTTACAAGAGGTGCAAAAATACGTATATATTTTTTGCCAATTAATACCACGACAAAAACGCTACAATAGTCAACACAACACCACATTTGATCAGCTTAGTAATTAATCATTTTCTGGAAGTAGCTTAACTTTTTTTGTCTGTAAAGATAGGCATATATTACATGGATATTTATTGGTCGGCATAATGTAGTAGGGACACACTATGGCAGTTGGTGAGCATCGGAAGCTTGAGTCAGCAGTTGCTGAACCGTCGCCAATTCACTGAATGAACCAAAGCACACAATATGATATGTAACCTTTAGAAGGTGCTGGACTTACGCCTCTGGAGAAGAAAAGTTCATGGGAGAATGTGTACAGCGTGCGTGCAGGACCAAATTTGACAAGGAACGCCCACATTTTAGGGTTACTCCGCCCAGAATATGGCTGCGAAAATGACAGAAGAATTGGTAATTTTGCTGTGAAAGTGCCCAATGCCTGAGGATAAGCGATGCAGAGAATGGAAGGAAGTGCCCATTGGCACCAGACAGTAGGCCAATATGTCACCAACTGTTTGCAAATCTAAACAATAAACATACATGTGAAAATGCTTTTCTTGGCAGACTTTGATTTGATCCGGCAGCATCCAGTAGACTGCATTTAAGTGTTGTTCAAAGGTGTTTGGAAGGTGTTAATAAACTCACATTTCAGAATATTCTCCACTTTTAGCACCTAACGGTACTGTGAAAAATAACCCATTAGATAAACACAGTTAAAGTTCACTCCTCTGTCAAATTTTGCAATGCAAAAGCAATTTTAATATATAACAGTGGCAAATGTGTTAACATTGTGTTTTTTCTTACATATTGCAACCATGAGGAGGATTCAAACGCTACCAATAAGCTTCTCTCCTGCAACATACTACACGACTAACAATACTAAGATATAATAGTATTAAAAAAACATTGTGCATCTGTCGAATTGAGTGGAGTCGAGTAGGTCAGATGGAGCACCATATCATGTACTTTTAGATGACAAATTATGGACCGAACTCAATTCTAAAATTAGAGATCAATTGGTGTCCATAAGATCAAGGAATTGGTGTCTATAGGGCAGATATGATCATGTTTTGGCCTTTGGGTGTAGTACCCCAAGGTAACCACCAGATGCCGCCAAACCTAAGCAACCGGAGCCGCCTGCTTAGCAAGTATAGGTCATCCCTAGCGAGGCCCAGGTTGGCCTTAAGCCCCACGTTAGCTTTAAGTAAGCCCCACGTTTAGATAAGATCCTCATCCTAGCCCCACATTTTGAACCTTATCAAGCCACAAGTTAAAGAGAGTAGGTGGCCCTACGTTGTAGTGATAAAGCCCCACGGTTAAATAAATAAACAAAGGTATCCTGAATTGAGTAATAGCACACACAATATACAATTTTTACTCGACAATTGTTAACCTGAAATATGGATCAATGCTTACAGCACATTGAAGCCACTGTGAAACTGTGCTGTCTTTTCTTTTCTTTTAATTACATGCGATACTGTTTATTATCGCTGATAAGATTGCTGTAACTGCATTGAGTGTCATGATTGCCTGTATGAAAAGATGTTTTCTCTCAGCATTGCCATACAAGATGTGTAACAAATGAAAAAGAATCAACCTGTTGAGATTCCCTGAGAGGTTTGGGATTTAACATGCTATGTATATACATATTATTCATGCTTGCATAGTTTGGTTAAGAATATTATCACATATTGTCATTGATTTGATGATTGTAAATATCGAATAAGAGCCAGGACCGTTAGAATTGTAATAGGGACTTTTTTGGCTCCATATTGAATTGCAGCCGAGACTTTGGCAGCGTAAGATGGCGTATGGCCACGTAAGATGGCGTCTTGCCCCACGTATAGCAGGTTGCCCCCAGTAAGATGGCATATGGCAACGTAAGATGGCGTAGTGCCCCACGTAGGATGAGTATATTGCCCCATGTGTAAATGAGTGCATATAGCCCCACGTAGGCTGAAATGTATTTTTGTTTAAACAGGAACTGACTAAGCTTTGTGGTGTGCGTAGCTTAGTAACCAGTTTCCTGTGTGCGCTTGTGTAAAGAATGAGCTCCAATGTTATGTGCTTGTCTCTCACTCAACTGTATGTGACTGTGGATATGCCCTAACACGTCCCAACATGCCCTAACTCGTCTCAGCGCATTGATATGCAAAGGGACTACAAGTGACTGGAACGACTGGCGGAAGACCACCGTTACCAAGGAGATGCTGTGACGCAACCAAGGTTATAAAAGATTGCCCCTGGCAACGATCGGGGCTCCGAGCTTTCAGCTCTTTGTCGTGAAGCGATCAACCCGTGAGGAGTGTGTTGTTAGAGAAAGCGTACAGCAGAGTGATAGGACTTAGGTTTTTTATGGAGGACCTTTGGCTGTTAGCTGCGAACGGGACTTTTCTCTCCAAATTGGGTAATGTACAATGCTTTATTGAATAAGATGTTTAAGAGGAAGTTATGAACGGTTAATCGCGTGTAGGGACGGAGCCATTTTAACACACTTCCATATCTTCAAATTGTTTTTAGCCAAAAACGTCTTATTTTAAATTTAGGTCTTGAGCTCTTTAAAGAAGTGATCAATCTTAGAAGACTCTATTTAAAGGTTTATATGATTATGTTTGATTTCCCTTTTTCTATTTCAATATATATTTTATTAATTTTAATTTTTATTGTATTCGTGATTTTTGAAATTTATAATTGCGCCTTGTGTTTGGCGAACGCGCATTAAAGAATTTAAAAATTGTTTTTATTCCTGATATCATTGTAATAAAATATTGAAAGACAATTTTTGCTTTAATTATTTCATTTGTTTCTTTCGGTTTTGTTTTATTATTTTTGGGACAATTTACTAAGTCCAGGTCATTTTATAAGACCTCATTATTTTCCTTCGAGACGGACAACAGCAACGGACGTTTGGAAAAGAGGTAATTGTATTTTAATGACACTGATGAATGTTCTCCATTTGTATTAATAAAGTCAAATACTCCTGCTTTATATGAAACAAGTCCGTATGATCCTAACAAGGATTATTAAATGACTAGGTCAATAACAAATGCAAACAACTAAGAGAGGTGGAGCTGCCAAGTAAGTGAGGTGTTCAGTCTATTATTCCTGGGTTCGTGTGGTTGCTCATTCAGGAGTAATAGGTGGATGAAAACAGATTGACCTCATGATAAGAAGACAGTGAGCAAACCTAGGTGAGTCCACTTCGATATATCGGCTTAACTAATTCTCGTCCCCTCACATTGACGCCTTAGAGCCGGTGAGGGAAAAGGGGAATTACTGACCCATTGATTGGAGAGTCGATCAGGACATATTTCCCGATTTAAGTCCTGCGGGTAAGCGGAAGTTGACATGTGGCGCCCAACGTGGGGCGACGATTGACTCATTTTTGTCAAAATCGGGGTCGATCGAAGCCCAAACAGGAACCCGAGTGAGCGCGACTCTGAGCCGGGGGCACCGTGCTTGGAGTTGACGGCGAACTCACTGATAAATTGTCATGTCAGACGACCCTGAGCTAACACAAAATTAGTCTCTTTGATGAAAATGTTTCATGGAAAAGAACTGCTTTAATTGTGAAAAACTAGTGTGATTTTTGAATTGAAGTTGATTGTACTATTTTGTGTTAAAGGAACGGTGACTGGCCCCCCCAGGAGACTTACACTCAAACAGAGGCTGAGTGTGAGAGAGCCATTCAAAGTGAATGAGCTTTTACAGCGACCTGCTGCTTTGGTCGGCTGTGAAGGTACTGATAGTGTACCTGGTAGAGCGCGCTGCACCGCGCATTCCTGAGGGAGGGGCTGAGTCAAGGGGTGGTTCAAGCCTGCCCACAAAGAGGAGGAGGGCTTGAGCAGTTAGAGTGAAGGGTGGAGAGCTGCTCGGAGAGAAGCAGTCTCCTTTAGTAGTTTGATGATAAACTATGGTCTACGGTACTTAGGCCTTCCATATTGGGTGCGGTTGCCCATTTTAGTGGCTTGTTATTGTAGATATCCATTTATAGCAAATCTACCATATTCTTTGCTTGGTTATTGCGGGGTGCCCGAAAATATTTATGGTCCCTTTTCTTTAATAGCGGACCCATTGACCGAGGCTGCCGCCGCTACAGGCATAACCCTGATCCCCCATCCCCTGCCTTTCCTCCTTGTATTTTTGCGGAAATTTTAAGTTTTCGGTTCCCGACAGGAGTGTCCATTGGCACAAGAAGAAAGTCGTCGAGAACCAAGGAGAAAGGTAGGTGTTTCCACTAGACTAATGTTCTAGTGGAAGCAGCCTTTTTCGGTTTTGACAGAAGTGTCCATTGGCACAAGAAGAAAGTCGTCGAGAACCAAGGAGAAAGGTAGGAGTTTCCACTAGGCTAATGTTCTAGTGGAAGCAGCCTTTTTCGGTTTTGACAGGAGTGTCCATTGGCACAAGAAGAAAGTCGTCGAGAACCAAGGAGAAAGGTAGGTGTTTCCACTAGACTAATGTTCTAGTGGAAGCAGCCTTTTTCGGTTTTGGCAGGAGTGTCCATTGGCACAAGAAGACAGTCACAGCCCGGAAAAAGGAAGCGGAGTGGATTACAACCGTCTTGGAAGGACAATACACCCCACCGTTTGAGAGAGGACATCCGCCGACGAGTAAAGGTAGGAAACCCGAACGCGGTAGTCCCGATAGAAGTAGAGGCAACGTACACGGGTACGGAGCTGAGTAACCGGGAGCTATAGTACGTCCCTGTAACCCAAAGCGCACGGGTAGGCTTCGGAAATAGATAGCTCAACTCCTACAATAAGAAGCAAAGCGGGCTATAAAACACGCTAGTGAAGTAATGGAAAAATTAATAGGGAAAAATGGGAGGGAAAAGTCCCCCAGCCCTACAGAGAGGGGAGCAGGATTAAAGCCTGAATTCCGTCCTCTAGAACAAGTAGATATACCAGTAGTAGTTATGCTGCTGGGTGAAGGTGTAGATCGATGGCCACCAGGAGCCAGAAGGCACCTGGAGATAAACAACCCTTCGATCCGTCCGACAGACCTCGCAGTCGAGGTGGAAAGGGCGGTGAAGGAAACGGGAATGTTTGTGAGTGAATTTCCCGAAATAATGGGCATAGCAACAGTAGTAGTGAACCACCCCCAGGAGGGATGCACCTCTGGGACGGTGGGCCTTTGGGTCCACTGGTGGTCTATGTTGTTGGATGTGTATAATGTGATGGAAGTGGTTAGTACCGGAGTCCAGTGGGACCCGACGATAAAATCCCTTGCCGAGAAAATGCACTTAAAGGTGGAATTGGCAAATCCCAAGGAGACTGAAGCTTTAAGCCTCAACCTTTGGGAACAACCGGAGTTGAAAGAGCTCCAAATGGCAAAGCGGTTTGCTGAAGCCGCTAGTGAAGAGGGCTTTTATGATACGGGCTCATGTGTCCCAGTAGAGGAGGACGCAGGAGCATCGGAGAATGAAAGCTCAGGGATAACTGTGAGAATGACTCCCCTGATAAGAACGGCGGCCCTTGGCGGGCTGCCGGAGGAAACTAAAAAGGTTTCAATCGGGAATGGAGTGGTATTGTGTCACTATGTGGGGAGCCCCTGGCAAATACAAGGGGATGCTATAGTGATAATTACAGATAGATCATTAAAACCACATAGTAAAGCGCTTAGGAACATTTTAAGGCAGGAAGCAGGACAAGAATATGAATTAGAAGTTAAACAGGAATTACAGAAAAATTATCAGCGGCCAATAATAGCGGCAAAAACTAGTGGCGGGAACACTCCCTATGGCATGATAATTCACGTGCCAGGGACAGAGTGGAACCCTAAAAGCGAGCAGTCACAATATGCGGACGAAATGGCCAAAGCATTGGAGAGAGGGGTTGACAAAGCGCTAGGTGAAGGAGCGGAGAGAGTAGTAATAGATGTAAATTGGATTAAAACTGGGAAAATGCAGTGGCAACAGGCCGAGTCCATAGCTGTGGCAGCCTTCACCTTAAGAGCTAAGACTCCCGTGACAACACCATCGGGAGTAGAATTTGTGGTAGCGATATCAAAAAAGCAGAGAGAGGAGCGAGTTAAATCAGTGACAGATGAAATTTTAACCCGTACTAGGCAGATAGATCGTGAACGGCGCCAGCTCCAGCAATCGATAACCGGAGAACTCAGGGACTCGCCCCAGTCACCATCCCCAGTTAAAACAACTCCCGTGCCTTCCCCGGTAAGTGGAGGGATGTCAGGAGCTGCCCGGGTGGTAGAGGATGAAGAGCGAGCGGGACCGAGCAGACAGGCCCCGAAGGGGAAAAGCAAAGCCCCAAGGGGAACAGTAACCTTTAGCCCCGTCACGTCTACCCCTGGAACAGCGCGGGACCCCTTTCCGGGACGACCCCCCGTGATGCCGGTGCCCCTGCCAGAAGATGGGAGCGAAGGGGAGGACGGTGGAGATCAAGCTCCTGTCCCGACCGTGATTGGCGCAAATCCCGCTGATGAAGACCGAGACTCAACCTCGTCAGAAGATGACCCGGCCAACCCCGGCCAGAACCCAAAAATAGTTACAAGACCAGTGAATAGAAGAAAGAAAAATCCTCAACCTACGTTTGATGTGTACCGGTCCTCAGAAAGGATAGCTAGGGATGTTAGCCTGGAATGGATCGAGACAAAGGATGGGCGAAAAGCGTACATACCCGAGGCAGGGCAAGTAAATCGCCCTTATCCACCGGCCTGGCTCAATAAGCTAGATAGCAAAATGCCTCTAACTATGCGAATAACTTATCGCGAGGCTGTTAACATTTTACAGGCTCCGCCATATACCACATTACTTGCTCACCAAGACCTGACTAAGAATTTCAGGGAAGGTTACGTGGCGGTGGCACATGATTTTATGTTGAGACGGCTCAAAAAAGCAATAAATGATAAAGCAAAATGTGAGCTGAGAGCCGACGATGATTTAAATTCAGATTCGGATAATGATGGAGCAGCGGTTACTTTAACAGTACCAGCTGTCCCGAGAGCCTCCTTTAACCAACAGACCCAATATATGACACAGTTGGGATCAACTACAATAGTACCAAACCCAATAAATCAGCCACACGACATAGAGGGTGATGTGCAGCGATTTAAGACCTTAAAGGAGTTGGTTCGCCAAAAAAGTAGGCTAGAAACAGCTAAAGAGTATTTAGTTGAGACATGGCCCATGATTAGGGACGCGCCAGGAGGAGATGGCGCGAAGAAGCTATGGCTTCAATACATCATCGCTAGCCCCGTCGGACCAAACGAAACACCACAACAGGTCTACGAAAGGTGGGTGGATGGCGAAGATGAAGATGAAGATGCCCATATTAATAGGGCTATAGAGCAACTCAAAAGGGACGTTTCACTGCTAAACGTGTGGCACAAAATTAAAGAAGTTATATCGCCAAATAGGTATATCAAAGTGCTGCGGTTGATTGTTAAGGACAAAGGGAACGAAGCTGTCTTTGTGAAAATGGCTCCAAATAGCACGACGCTGAAAATTGAAGCCTCCGTTAAGAAGTGGGATCGCCTGAATAAGCATAACGCTGAGAAGAGGAGAACCGGACCAATCGCTAGTCGCACCCGAGGGAACGAACAGCAAGTCCAGCAGGGAACTCAGCGACCAGTTCAGACTGTCCCCTATGTGAGACCTCAGCAACAGAGAATGAGTGGAAATCAGAGACCGGCCACTCAGCCAGGACAGCAGACGAGGCCCCAACCAAGACAACAGCCAGCGGTGCGAAGACCAGGTCCGGCATACATGCCCAAAGAAGAATTTGACAAACTAAACCCAGAAGAAAGGAAGGCCTTCCTCGAGGCGCGCAAGGCTGCAGCCTCCGGGGGGCCTGGGAAATAATGGAGACAGAGGCACGGGTCACCCTAGAAGGAGTTTACAGAATAGGGGATAACCTTTATGCTAAGGTGGAGGGAGTACCCTATTTAGTAGACACAGGGGCTGAGGTGTCCATGACCCGTAGAGCCTTAAAACAAATCGGACACCTACAAGTAATGGTAGCTGATGGCTCGATTGCCAAAATGCCGGTAGGAATTTGGAAGGGAATTGTGTGGGTAGTAGGACCTCACAATTTGTTGACGTTAAAAGATGCAGAAGAAATGAAAAAGTCTAAAAATAAAAAGCAGGTTGCGAAAAAGAGATGGGAAAAACTAAAACCGAAATTAGTGAAAGTAGGCCCTACAAAAGTAATACTTGATCAAGAATGGTATAAGTCAGTAGATGTACCAGCCGTAAAAGCCCAACAAATCCAAGACAGTGTGTTAACACTGGAAGGGAAAAAGAAATTAGGTGAAATTTTAGACAAAGCCGCTATCGCACATTTTAAAAATGATTGCGGTGATTTAGGAGCAAAATATATGCATACTATAAGTGGGGGGGTACATCCGCCCGTAAGGCAATATCCCCTCAACCCCGGAGCAGTTGCCGAAATGGAGGTAATTGTAAAAGAATTATTAGCACTTGGCATTATTCGTGAAGAACTAAACCCGATTACCAATAGCCCAATTCAAGCTGTTAAAAAACCTGAAGCGGTAGGAGGGGGTTGGAGGCCAGTCATTAACTTCAAAGCTTTGAACCGCCGTACGGTGGCTAATCGAGCGAGCCTCATAAACCCCCAGGCGTCATTAAAAACATTAAGAGTAAAAAAGTATAAATCATGTATTGACCTTGCAAATGGATTCTTTTCCCTGAGAATTGCCAAAGCATCACAAGGGAAAACAGCGTTTACGCATAAAGGAAAAGCATACGTTTGGCAGCGCTTGCCGCAGGGATATAAAAATTCCCCGAACGTATTTCAATCAGCTGTCTTGCATGTTTTGGAAGGCCTCCCTGTCACGGTATACATTGATGATGTGTTCATCGCTAGTGACACGGAGGAGGAACATTTGGAAACTTTGCAGGCCGTAATCGAGCGAGTGACGGCGGCAGGATTGAAGCTAAATCTTAAAAAATGTCAGCTTGCCAGGTTTCAGGTGGATTACTTGGGATTCCAAGTGTCTGAAGACTTGGGGCTGTCGCAAGCGTACCGAGAGAAAATAGAACAAATTTTGCCGCCAACGTCCGAGAACGAACTGCAGAAAGTATTAGGATTGTGTAATTATGTTCGAGATCATGTTCCGTTTTATCAGAAATTTGCGAGACCCCTTTATGCCCGATTGCGCAAAAATCCTAATGAAAAGAAAACAAAAGATTGGCCCTGGTCGGCTAAAGACCAAGAAAATTTAGAAGGGCTCAAAAACGCAGTAAAAAATGCTATACGCCTCGAACCGAGAAGTTTGGAAGTTAGGTTAGTAGCCGAAATTCAATGTGATGAGGATAATGCAATGGTAAGCGTTAGTAATGAAGGTGCTGGCTTGGTAACATTGTGGACTTACACTATAAATAATGTTGAGAAAAAGTTTCCCCAAGAGGAGAGAGAATTAGCGGTTCTTGCTAAATATTGGGGAACATTAAAAGACTTAGCCCAGGGACAAGGCATAAAAGTTGTTACGCAGAGTCAAGTACATCGCTACCTGCGTAAAGACACATTAGAAAGTACTAAAGCGACTAATGTGAGATGGGGAAGGTGGGAAGATATCCTGCTAGACCCCGATTTAGAGATAGGACCAGCAAAATCCATATCTAAAAAACAGGCGAAAACTGTAAATGGTGAGGAGAAGCCATATGAATGGGTTTTATACACAGATGGTTCTAAAAAGGGTGAGGACCAGAATGCTCACTGGGGCTTCATCCTGAAACACAATGGTAAAGAGATATGCCGCCGAAAAGGTCAGACTCCTGGTAGTGCCCAAGCAGGAGAGGCTACAGCGGTGTTAGAAGGATTGTTAGAAGCCATAAGATTACACGTGAGTCGAGTAAGACTTATAACCGATAGTCACTATTGTGCTCAGGCGCTCAAAGAGGACTTATCCATTTGGGAAGAAAATGGGTTTGAAGGAGCGAGGAGTAGAGAAATTGCTCATGCTGAGTTGTGGAAGAAAATAGCCGAGTTAAGGTTAAATATGACTATCGATGTTGTTCACCAGAGAGCCCACGTCAAGGAGGGGGCTCACTGGAGAGGTAATGACGAAATAGATAAATACGTCCAAGAGAGAAGAGTGGTAATTGTAGGAGCAGAAAAATGGGACAATACTCCCAAAGGAGGAAAAGTGGTCCCGAATGAGTTTGTGTGTGAGGTGACTAAGGCCGTACATGAAGCGCTAGGCCACGGAGGTGCCTTGCCCACAAAAAGAGAGTTGGAGAAACTGGAACTTTGGATCCCGGAAAAGAAAATTCGTTCAGTTATACGAAATTGCGAGTTGTGTAATAAGTATAATGCAGGACGCCGAGGACAGCGAGTGGACGGATTGACGATTAAGAGCACTGTTCCGTGGGCATCAGTTTGCATGGACGTAGCAGGCCCCATGGGAGTAAGCGGCACTAAAGGTGAGAAATATCTTATTGTGCTTGTTGATTCGATGTCAGGACATTTTGGTTTAAAAGCTGTACGTAATGCGAATGCTAATAGCGTGCTGAAAACACTAGAAGAGGGTTGTATGTGGTTAGGCATACCGAGAGAATTAAGAACTGACAATGGAACTCATTTCAAAAACGCTACAATAGACAGGTGGTGTCAAAAGTGGGGAATAATAAGAACTTATTCGCCGCCTTACACCCCTCAAGCTAACGGCGTGGCTGAAAGGACCATTGGTCTAGTTAAAAGTTGGCTTGGGAAAAATGCTAATGGAAAAGAATGGAGTGAGAAATTGGTGGAGTTGGTCAAGGATTTGAATGGGAGGAGCAGAGCAGATAGACCTTCCCCTTCGCAGGAATTGAACCAGCGCCCCTTTGTCGCACTTGAGGTAGGACGGATGCAAGGCACACAACACCCTCAAAAGGGAAAGTGCCCATTTCAGGTAGGACAGAGAGTGTGGATAAAATCTCATAGTCCTTTTGATAGTCAGGCAGTGAAAGCGAAATATGACCAATTTGACATCGTTGAAGAAATTTTAGACAGAAATACAGTGCGACTGAAGAAGAAGGGAGTCCAAGGGGTAGAGCAGCTAAAACCGATACCAGTTAATTCAGCCTGAAGTTAAGGAGTAAGACAAATAATTAAAAATGGAACCAGTCCCGCCGGACTTTGTCAGGCTCGTCATGATGAAGGGAGCTGTCATCGTGCGGAGGACGGAGAAGGTGATAATGGTCGGTAAGGCATTTAATCTTTGGACGAATGCAGTGAGAGGATATATTAGTAATAGAGTGGAAGATTTTAGTTGGCAACCGGCTGTCTCGACCTGTGTAATTTGCAGTGGAGACGAGGAGTCGAGGAGACAGTGGAATATAGCCAATAAGTATTGGGTAGATGGCGTTAAGCCAGACCTGAGTAAAATAGGCCCGGCTAAGGTGCTTGAAATACAGGTGTGTGGATACTGTAGAGTAAAAAGCCTACCTAGGATAAAAGCGTATGCTCAGTGGGACTTAGCCCCGCAAGAGAATACAGAGGCACAGCATTGTGAATGTTTGTGGGACGGGGAGAGCATACTGTATTGCCTACATTGTAGGATGAGAATGGGGAAAGGTTCACTAGTGAGAGCAGGAGAGGCCGAGGGATGGCAGTTAACTGGAGCAGAAACTTCGATAAAGTCGCTAAGTTCCGATTTGCTGACCTATTGGCCGATGGAAGTGAACGAGAGGACTCGCGACCCGGGGTTCCAGGCACTGCTCTACAACAACTGGCCACCGCATGGAGGTAAGTATGGCTTGGCTCCATTAATTGTTGGCTCGGAAGCGGTGCCAACTTTAGTTCACGTTGAACCTGTGTTAAGTGGGGGGGAACCAAGATCCCCCTGGCCCACGCTAATCAATATTGCTTTGGCTCGAGGGGACATTTCAATGGAAACATTGCCGGATGTCCCGCAAGAGAAAGCAGTGAATATTAGTGCTATGGAAGGTAGTCATATAGTAAAAGAGACTACATTGGATAGAATGGAATATAAAGCTAAAACAGTAATAGTAAAAGTGAGTCCAGCGATGCCGCGACGATGGGTTTTGGGGGACCCGATATATTGGTTGAAAGTAAAAGTAATGATGGCTATGAAACCCTACGAGGGAATATACTCGTTAGGGATGGCAGTGTCGATGAGTACAGAGGAGGAAGCCAAACGGCTGCACCCCAACTGTACTTTTAATGGAGAATACTTTGGTACAAGGCCGACAAGAGGGCATAGTAGTGAGAGTGGAGATGAAGAAGTAAAGCCTAAGGGTAATGAGAAGTTGTTGGCATTGGCTCAGGTGGCCACAAGAGAGCTGGAATATTGTTATGTGAGTTCATTAGAAGAGGATGAACACAAGGCACCCAGGTCGAAGGGAGACTTTGACCTCAGGAGTCGCCCGAAGAAGTATAAGGGGAAAGGATGTCCCTATCCGGGTTGTACCGGAGAAGGAAACGTGTTAGACGACCACAAAAAGCATTGGTCTTTGCGTGGATGCCCTAAATTTTGTGAGAAAAATCCATGGCGGTATAATAATGCACCTAAATGGAAAAAATTGGCAGAAATGTGTATAAAAGCCCCCCAGTCCGTTTTTCCTCAACAGGAGCAACCGGAAAAGGGAGTTGTACCGGAAACTCCAGCCGCAGGGTCGGGAACGGAGTGGAGGGAAAAGCCAGAGGTAAGTGAGAGCCCCTCCTCTAACGAGGAGGAGCCAGAAGGTAAAGGGTACGAAGGCGAAGCGAGCGAAGAGAGCGAGGTTGATGAGGTGAAGGAGCACAAGGTCCTTAAGGGGGTCCTGTCACGCTTTTGGAACAGGCACCAGGACCCACAGCCCTCTTCATCCGCTGAGAAGTAGCAACAAGAAGGAGATGGAAGGTGAGATTGCTGAGCTAAAGACTAGAGTGACCAGATTAGAGACGCATAGACAATTATTAGAACATTTTTTAGGAGCATTTGTACCGGCTTTGAACAATTTTTTAGTAGATATTGGGCAATTTAGGCCACATTGGTTGTCTTTAATTGAGCGTTCTCAGGAAAGAATCGCTGAGCAAAATGAAATGAGGGAGATAATTAAGAAATTGGAAAAAAGAATCGAGGAAGCTGAGGCCAAAATACAGAGGTCCAGCCAGACCCCCGCGAACCTTGAGCAGGAGGAGTCACCAGGACCCTCAACGGCCCTATTGTTTGATTACCAAGTATTTCGACAAAATCATATGCAAGAAAGAATGGCTGAATTGAGGGCCAAGTATGATGAAGATAAGTAGTTAGAAAAATCAAGAGGTGCGGGGTAAATTGGGCATAATATAGTGAATTTAGAAACCCCTTTTGTTTAAAATTAAAATGTATTTGGCTCAGTGGAATGTAGAAACAACTTAAAAAAAGAATAAGATAACTGTATAACAAAGGCCAACCCCCAAGGTAGAGGGGGAGGAGCTAATGTGGTTTTAGAGCTTAGTAGTCCATAAAAGATAGAACCGTCAGTAGAGAGTATGAAACGTAGCTACGAGGAAGAGATGGAGGAAGATCAAAGTTTTGGCGACAGCGGGGGTAAATTAGTGATACCTGGACGACTTTGTTCAGCCAGGAACAGGGTAAGGTTTGTGGACCTAGGACTGGGTCCTCCTAGTTATGATACCCCGTTGTATGAAATACCTAGACCTGCGACTTTAAACTTGCCTCACCCTTTGACTCTAGAGGTAAGAGGAGAGCCGCATGTTTACGCCAATATAGGAACAATTACACGCCAGCCAGAGCGTGGTGGCAACGGTAGGGACAGGGTTGAGAACCCCTATGAGATTCCTACATATGGGGGTAGCCCCACGGTGTTTGAAGACCCATTGGACACCGTTCATGAACAACCTGAAGATGACAGAGTTTACATGAACGTTCCTGTCATCCGTCGAAGACGACGCTGGGCGTACGGTAGGGTTTGGCTGGCCACCATACTTTGCTTGATAGTAATAACATTGATTTATTGTTTGTTGGGGCTGCGAGCGCAAAGAAGGCGAAGGTTCAGCTTCGACAGCATGGCTCCGATTAATCCCATCGACTTGGTCGACGTACGGTATGGCAGCACTAAAATAGCCAACCAAACGTGCTGGAAAGTGGAGGTAATGCATGTCAGTGAAGAATGGAAGAGAAGTAAAGGACCGCAGAGGGAAGCCTGCGGTGCCGGAGCGGATGCTCCTTGTGAGAGGCAATGGAGGGAGGAGAGAACCACCCTAGTGAATTCCTACCTTCGCAGCAAAACCAGTCAAACATATAATGAATCGGTGAAGATTTTGAAAAGGAGCACCACGTACCCTGTAAAATCAAAGAATAAGTGTAAAGTTCGAGTAGTTTACCGGATTAATAGCACAGCAAACGACTCCATGGTTAATGTTACTTTGTTATGCTTGGAAAAGTTAGAGCAACGAAGTGTTAGACATAACTGGGTCCAGATTGGAGAAGGAGATCCTTCTTGGTACGTTAATGAATATTGTGCAAGGTTGCCAGATGCGACAGGAGGATACTGGTTAGAGACAGACCCTGACGACCCAGATTTCGGAATTCCAGCGGCCCCACGAAATGACACTTGTACCGAGCTTCGGCCGGAATGGGAACCATGTTGGAGCTGTTTAACTTTTAGATGCAGTGGACCAGAAACCAACGGGACCATTGAAGGACCAGGGGCCAACGGGACCGGTGATTACCTGCCAGGTACTCCGACTCCAGCATCGGGTAAGTACCCTTTAGTTTTTCATCAACGAAGGCTTAAAAAATTTAGAAAGCCGAGGGCGATTGAAGTTTTTGCCCCACGTTTTAAACGTATGATTTACGCCTCACCGAAATTTCTTGGAATGCAGGGGCTCAAAAAGCCCCCACCAAGGAAAGTTAAAAAGAAACGGCCGAGGTACAGAGTTAGGTTAAATAAGACCCGGTCACATAATAGATTACGTAGGATGGTATACGCCGCGACTATTTTTGGAAGAAATACGTCTAGGAGGACCCCACCAACTACACCTCCAATAAAAGTAATAAATAAAATAAATAAAGTTAATAATGTAATGAAGAAACGGCCAGGATGCAGGGTTAGGTTAAGTAAAGCCCAGTTGTATTATAATGATAGCCATTGTGATTGGAATATGATGAGGTATTGTCCCGTGCCCTACCACATGTTTTGCTTTGCGGATAGCGGTAGTAGTCTTACCCTCCCCGAAGGAGGGTTAAGAGGTGACGCGAGTACCTTGCTTACTCACCTTTTTGCAATGAGTGTTAAAAACGCACTATGTGAAAAGAAGATAGAAGTGAAACACGAAGAGTGGTTGAATAACTCTTTTCCATGGATATGGAAAAGGGGTACGTATGTGTTGGAACCAACCTTTAATAAGACTGTGAAAATAACTGTACTAAATATAAGACGGGTACAAATGTGGGCTCAACGCATTCCTACGCCAGATGATTTACATAATGTTCCGAAGGGTGATTTTGATAAAATTGATCAATGTGTAGCACTAAGAATGTTTAACAGATTGGAAGGGAAGGAATGGATAAGTGGTATTTCGCCGCGATGTCCCTTGGTAGAAGAGGGTACGCCACCTTTTACTCGTTGGAATTATAACTGTGCAGGGTTAAAAACAAACTTAACGATTAAAGGGGTGCTACAAGCATGGAAAGAAATACATACGAGAGACGAGAGTAAGACGTGGTGGGGACTCAATAAAGATGAAATGGAAAAAGATGTATTACCTTGCTTAGGAAAGTCAGAAAATTATTGGGTTAAATATCAATATATGGCGACAGTGTATTCTAAAGAGAATGACATTTGGCCTGACAGTGAAAGACCAGCCTTATACGCTAGTCCACGGCCGTGGGAGATGGTGTGTAAGGGTGGAGATTCCGGGAAGGATTTTAAAAATTGTACGATTGTGTTAGCACGTAAACCTTGTTATAAAGTTTCCCGGTTTAAGAATTTTTGTACCCCACGTTACCACGATGAAGATTATGCCAATATCGAGGGAGCGGTATGGGTAAAAGATAATAATAATAGATGGATTCGTAGCCAAGCGGTAGGAAAAGATTACTGTGCGCGATGGGACAATGATAAAGAATTGTCTAAAATGGTAGGACTTAAAATTATCCCCAAGCCTCCTGACTCCATTATGCAAATTTTAGAGGGACATGCATTTAGAAAGTCCCTTTGTGCAGGAGACGTAGTTACGGGATTTGATTGGCTGGGATTCAATAAAATTTTTGGCCCAGGCACATGCCACGAACCTGCTGAAAAATGGCTGCATTGTGGACACAGTGACGAATACAATCATAAAGGGGAACATGTATGTACTTGGTATGAGAGAATTGGATTGGCAATAAAGGGTGTAGTTAAAACTGTGGCCACAACAGCCGTTGAAGTTGTGGAAGATGTGGCAGAGACGGCTTTTCAGGGTATAAAAACCGGGCTGTCAAATTTAGCACAAGATGTGGGACTTTGGTTCCTGCTAGGTTTAGGAATTGTTTTAGCGGCAGTGATAGCTTTTGTATTTGTTAAAAGAGGATCTTTGTCGCTATGTCCTCGTCGAGAACACAAAGAGAAAGCCTCACCTAATATGGTAAAAGCTCGGCTATTGGCCAATGAGCTACAGGAAAATTGGGGAGGGGCGTCGAAGAGGAGGTTATTGAGTATTGAGGAAGGACTGCAAAAGAGGGCGGGATCGACCCGACTATAATTGCAACGCCCCAGCCCTGTCTTCCTCAATCCTCACTGACACTTTTTGGCGGAACAGTAAAACTACACATGACCATGGCATGCGGTGCGGTTAATGGTACTAAAGGGAGACCAGGCGCTCTTCAGAATGTAAGTAATGAAGCTGAATATTGGATGATTTTTATAATATGGCTTCTTTATTGCTGTACTGGACAATGGGACATTTGGCAGTTAACTCGACCCTTTATTTTGGTGATAGCTGTTACCAAGGTACTGGTGTTACGCTTTGTGTTTTGTACATACACACTGGGATTGGGATGCTTCATTGTGTACATGCATGGCCGAATTAGAATAAATTATAAAACTCCAAGAGGGGTAGCTGAAACATTCCTCTTGGTGTGCTGGGTTTGTTTAGATGTAACCTCTATCATGATTTTTGAAGTTTTATATGGAGCAGTTATATTAGAAGGCATATTTGCCATGGCATTGGCATTGTATATTATGAATATGGTGATTCGCCTTCAACGAAATCCTGTGGCTACGGGCAGCAGGGTTTGGATGTGGCGAACAGCTAAACTAACTTTATGGGGTATAGTTTGGGGAATAATTTCAATTCTCCTTTGGCTGCGCCTGGTCGACCAATTGGTTTTAGTAGTTTGGTTTTTTACATATGCAGCTTTTTTTACTCTCCCGCCAAAAGGTTCCGCTACTCGGAGAGCGACCACACCCTCGCTCTCTCGGCGTAGTGGCATTCCGCATTCTCTCGACAGAGTGGGTGCGGATGATCATTTAGATCAGGATCGACCTGTACATATGGGGAGCCGCGATCTTGCCGGCTCTCCTCAGGTTTAAGAATTGTCGAATTGTATTTGTGTGTTTACCAGGATAACCAGGATGAGCCGCGGTGTGTCTTTTGTGGAAACGATCTCCTTCTCTTCTCAGCCTGGGTAGTTGGAGACGTTTTCTATGGGCACTGCTGCTGTCCTTTGTCCCCAGAGGGTGTGGGTGAGGAAATGTGGCTTATACCCGATGGGCTTTATATGACTTATTTATGTGATCTTTTCGATTCAGCCATGAGTAAAATTTGGAAATGGCCTGGCTTTGCTGACCTCGCGGGCTCATGTAAGTTGGAAGGTTTGGTTCAAAGTCCAATAAAAGATATACGTTACCATGTTAACAAAGAAAGTGTATTCATCGGGAGCACTGTCCCTTTGATGCGCATGGTATGGCGCCTGCCTGACGGTGCTCGACGCTTGACTTTCAATACCCCGTCTGGCTTTTGTGTAGCCGCCACTCCTAGGAAGACGGCCAGGCCTGGTGAGAGTGCCAGGTATGGTGGTGTTCGAGCGGGAGAGGAGCGACCCTGCGCGCCTGAGACGGCCCCCTCGCCCCCCCTGGACCGGGTTGACGAGCCTGGGGAATCCAGTGCCGCCCGACAGGAGGCTCCAGTTGGTAAGATCATGCCACTGTTGAGACCAGTCTCCCCCGCGGTTTCGTCATTTGTTGATGACCCGGAGGTTGAGCATAGCGAGGATGAGGGCTCGTTGGCTGCGTTGTCGCCCTCCCTACTGATAAATGGCTTCAGCCTGTGGTCTCCGCTCCCTGATCCTTCGCCCGTCTCCATGCCTTTTGACTCCCCGGCGTCTCCGTTGGGTGATGACGGTGGGGTAGATGAGGTGTGGATGATGGGGTTGGATGGTGAGTTGGATATGCGGCTGATTTGCTTGAGGGACACCTGTGATCTCTAGGAGGGGGTGTCGAATTGAGTGGAGTCGAGTAGGTCAGATGGAGCACCATATCATGTACTTTTAGATGACAAATTATGGACCGAACTCAATTCTAAAATTAGAGATCAATTGGTGTCCATAAGATCAAGGAATTGGTGTCTATAGGGCAGATATGATCATGTTTTGGCCTTTGGGTGTAGTACCCCAAGGTAACCACCAGATGCCGCCAAACCTAAGCAACCGGAGCCGCCTGCTTAGCAAGTATAGGTCATCCCTAGCGAGGCCCAGGTTGGCCTTAAGCCCCACGTTAGCTTTAAGTAAGCCCCACGTTTAGATAAGATCCTCATCCTAGCCCCACATTTTGAACCTTATCAAGCCACAAGTTAAAGAGAGTAGGTGGCCCTACGTTGTAGTGATAAAGCCCCACGGTTAAATAAATAAACAAAGGTATCCTGAATTGAGTAATAGCACACACAATATACAATTTTTACTCGACAATTGTTAACCTGAAATATGGATCAATGCTTACAGCACATTGAAGCCACTGTGAAACTGTGCTGTCTTTTCTTTTCTTTTAATTACATGCGATACTGTTTATTATCGCTGATAAGATTGCTGTAACTGCATTGAGTGTCATGATTGCCTGTATGAAAAGATGTTTTCTCTCAGCATTGCCATACAAGATGTGTAACAAATGAAAAAGAATCAACCTGTTGAGATTCCCTGAGAGGTTTGGGATTTAACATGCTATGTATATACATATTATTCATGCTTGCATAGTTTGGTTAAGAATATTATCACATATTGTCATTGATTTGATGATTGTAAATATCGAATAAGAGCCAGGACCGTTAGAATTGTAATAGGGACTTTTTTGGCTCCATATTGAATTGCAGCCGAGACTTTGGCAGCGTAAGATGGCGTATGGCCACGTAAGATGGCGTCTTGCCCCACGTATAGCAGGTTGCCCCCAGTAAGATGGCATATGGCAACGTAAGATGGCGTAGTGCCCCACGTAGGATGAGTATATTGCCCCATGTGTAAATGAGTGCATATAGCCCCACGTAGGCTGAAATGTATTTTTGTTTAAACAGGAACTGACTAAGCTTTGTGGTGTGCGTAGCTTAGTAACCAGTTTCCTGTGTGCGCTTGTGTAAAGAATGAGCTCCAATGTTATGTGCTTGTCTCTCACTCAACTGTATGTGACTGTGGATATGCCCTAACACGTCCCAACATGCCCTAACTCGTCTCAGCGCATTGATATGCAAAGGGACTACAAGTGACTGGAACGACTGGCGGAAGACCACCGTTACCAAGGAGATGCTGTGACGCAACCAAGGTTATAAAAGATTGCCCCTGGCAACGATCGGGGCTCCGAGCTTTCAGCTCTTTGTCGTGAAGCGATCAACCCGTGAGGAGTGTGTTGTTAGAGAAAGCGTACAGCAGAGTGATAGGACTTAGGTTTTTTATGGAGGACCTTTGGCTGTTAGCTGCGAACGGGACTTTTCTCTCCAAATTGGGTAATGTACAATGCTTTATTGAATAAGATGTTTAAGAGGAAGTTATGAACGGTTAATCGCGTGTAGGGACGGAGCCATTTTAACACACTTCCATATCTTCAAATTGTTTTTAGCCAAAAACGTCTTATTTTAAATTTAGGTCTTGAGCTCTTTAAAGAAGTGATCAATCTTAGAAGACTCTATTTAAAGGTTTATATGATTATGTTTGATTTCCCTTTTTCTATTTCAATATATATTTTATTAATTTTAATTTTTATTGTATTCGTGATTTTTGAAATTTATAATTGCGCCTTGTGTTTGGCGAACGCGCATTAAAGAATTTAAAAATTGTTTTTATTCCTGATATCATTGTAATAAAATATTGAAAGACAATTTTTGCTTTAATTATTTCATTTGTTTCTTTCGGTTTTGTTTTATTATTTTTGGGACAATTTACTAAGTCCAGGTCATTTTATAAGACCTCATTATTTTCCTTCGAGACGGACAACAGCAACGGACGTTTGGAAAAGAGGTAATTGTATTTTAATGACACTGATGAATGTTCTCCATTTGTATTAATAAAGTCAAATACTCCTGCTTTATATGAAACAAGTCCGTATGATCCTAACAAGGATTATTAAATGACTAGGTCAATAACAAATGCAAACAACTAAGAGAGGTGGAGCTGCCAAGTAAGTGAGGTGTTCAGTCTATTATTCCTGGGTTCGTGTGGTTGCTCATTCAGGAGTAATAGGTGGATGAAAACGGATTGACCTCATGATAAGAAGACAGTGAGCAAACCTAGGTGAGTCCACTTCGATATATCGGCTTAACTAATTCTCGTCCCCTCACATTGACGCCTTAGAGCCGGTGAGGGAAAAGGGGAATTACTGACCCATTGATTGGAGAGTCGATCAGGACATATTTCCCGATTTAAGTCCTGCGGGTAAGCGGAAGTTGACACATCCTTCTCAGAAGCTTCTTGGTCGTGTGGATTAACTATGACTATATGAACGCTCCTCCAAAATTGTTGGGTTTGGCGGAAACCGCAAATATATTCCCCATTGTTTCTGTAATACTGACGGACGTGGGTTTCAGGTGGAGCTGGGCTCCAGCTTATCTACTGCGCCTCTTAGTTACTTTTGCTTCGCCTGTCAAGCTTTGCAGCGCAGCATGGATGCCGATTGCCAACAGTGGCAGATTAAGCGCCTGAAAATCCTTCTAATAAAGAAAGTAATTTCTGTCTGTGCATGCTTGCCCCAGACTGCTTCAACTGTGAAAAGTGATCTACTTTATATTAGTATCACTAGCACGAAAAGAGGGCACTACAGAGTTGTGTGTTTTCAATGAGAAAACTTATTTTTCTTGAGTAGTAACTATCCAAAGGACAATAAACCTTGTGTAATTAAATTTTAATTCCTTGATTCTGAGCAGTTCTATTTTTCTAGCTTTTCAACTTCCGTGATGCTTATGGTTTCCATCCATCCATCCATCCATCCATCCATCCATCCATCTTCTTCCGCTTATCCGGGGTCGGGTCGCGGGGGCAGCAGCTTCAGGAGGGAGACCCAGACTTCCCTCTCCCCAGCCACTTCAAACAGCTCCTCCGGTGGGATCCCAAGGCGTTCCCAGGCCAGCCGAGAGACATAGTCTCTCCAGCGTGTCCTGGGTCGCCCCCGGGGCCTCCCACCGGTGGGACATGCCCGGAACACCTCCCCAGGGAGGCGTCCAGGAGGCATGGTTTCCATCCATCCATGTTTATTTGAATTTTCAAAAAACGCACAAATAAAACCGAATGGAAACTAGGGGTGTGAATTGCCTAGTACCTGACGATTCGATTCGTATCACGATTCACAGGTCACGATTCGATTCGATACCGATTAATCCCGATACGAATTTATAAGTCGATTGTTGCGATTTTTTTTCATTCAAATTTAGAAAATACTAATCAGTAAGCTTGTAGAGTGTAAGATTTATATGAAAATGTATTATTTATTTATCTGAAATTTCAGTCTTATAGAGGTTGTAATCTGTTTCATGTTTGAACAGCATTAAAATAAAATATTAAGGCTTAATGTTCCGTTCATATAACATTCTTCCATGCTCAAGGTGTGAATCCTAACCCGAAGTCAGACGTTTTGTTGAATATTTTTCCATTAAAAATGGAAGTTTAAAAATCGATTCACACACACACACACACACACACACACACAAAAAAGCCAATGATGATAAGACGTTGAATCGGTAAGACTACCGAATGAACAATTCTGAGCTCTTAAAAATAAAAAATAAAAAAAATAAAAAATAAAAAAATAAAAAAATCGATTTTTTTTTAATCGATTCGAGAATCGCGCGATGTAGTATCGCGATATATCGCCGAATCGATTTTTTTTTTAACACCCCTAATGGAAACACTAGAAATTTGAAAAAGGGCCCAAAATTCACAAAACAAATTTTTACGCTTGGAGGGGGTGGATTTTGAAGCGTATCGAAAAAAAGGAAAATGCTAATTTTGGCTGTGGAAACAGGTTTTACGAATAAACACCGACAAGACCAGATGCACGTCGCACGTTTTGACTGGATAGTATGTCAGTCGTATGTTTGGAGTCACAAAGCAATGGTGGACAATAAAGTTAGGTATGTTTAGGGCGGGGGGGGGGACATCGAAACAAATCTTTTTGGATTTAATTAAAGAAGAGAATACTAATGCATTTTTAAATGGAAAATAGCAAGGAAACGCTACGGTTTATCAAGAATTACAAATGCAAACTCATACGACGGGTATAAGTTGTGCGTCTGTTTTGCATTTTCCTTTTTTGAGTGATTTTCCAGTAAAGACTGTGTTGATCCTAAAGTGTTTTATTATTTTGTTTTGAAATGCATTTTTTTATTTTATTTATTTTTTTAACACAATAAATATGTTCTGACACAGATTACACTTTAACACATATGGTAACCAGGTCACTTCCACATGTGAGCCTTCTGTAAGGTGCGGCGTGACCAGTGTAATATAATTAGCTATTGCTAGATTACGATTGTGTAATAAATGTGTATTATTGAAATTAAGTATATTTTTAAAAACGAACCAACAATCAAATTAATCAGTCAAATTATTAGCGTCTTTGTCTCACACATAGACGCATGATTATTGGTGGTTTAGTCCAGTGAACAAGAAATGTGACCGACGTAACATGATAAGCTGCGCCTGTCCTGATTCGTGACAGAATGGGAAAATTGTGTGATGGTTGCTGCTGTGAAAAAGCATGAGATGAAAAAGCACAACCTGGCTTTCCACCAGATCTCGCTGATTTGGCAGAGGCAGACAGGCTTGGACGTGCCATGGCACCCAATACATGATAGCAGTAAAATTCAAGGGGGAAAAAACTAATCAAGAGTAAAATAATTCAATTTAATCCTCTCACTGTGAAAACCTTATCAATAGTAGTAATGCATTCCAAAGCGTCTGAAACGTGAAATCGCCACAGCTTTTGGGTGGGTTCAAGAGAATGATTATGAATTGAGATTATTAGAGCAGCCAGCAAAAATTCGACATTATTGAAGTACGTTGGCAGGGTCTGGTCTTCTAATTACATCTGTGGTAATATTCCTCAAGCAAAAATGATATGATACCCCTGTCCTCTGTTTAATTTGAATATATCTTCAGAAATGCTGAATTACAAGGCAAACTGAGATTCAACTTAGTTTTAACCAATATCAGAATAGGGCCTAAAATTATTATTATTCTTATTTTGTTCCATTTGATGTCAAGGGGTAAAAGGTCAATTTCCTTTTTGTGCCTTTCTGCCAGGGTTAAATTCATATTTCAACCACCCATGTTCATGACTAGTCTCTCAAAAAAAAAGTCCTGACAGGATTTTGCACAATTAAAAAATGCTCCTGCTGTCCTTGATGTACTCCAACCTTTTTGCTCTGGGTAGAACAAACACAGTTCTTTTCAAACAGTGCTACTTTCTGTGCATTGTAGGGCCTCCCCCCAGGAATTCCATATAAATGAGAGAGAAGAAATGAAATGCTCCTTTCCTGATACAACAGAGACAGCTACTAAAGATGACGACACGTCATCCATGTGTTTTGCAAATGATCCGTTTCTGGTTTCTGTATGTGAGATTAAATTATAGACAAATCTGATCAACTCGGTAATATGTGGATGCAGATATCTAAAATCTTAAAATCTTGCAGTGTGAACCAGGCTTAAGTTTATAGGTGACTGTAATTGTCTGTCCTGGCAAGCTTTTTTTTCACCGAAACGGAAGTTCGCGGCTTTTCCCCTTCAGCTAGCAAACATTCTCATGACTTTCTCACTTCCATTCTCAAGAACTGAATTAAAAGTTTTTCAGCTGTGAAAGCCCTCTGTGTGATATGAAACTCAGACCAAGAAACACAACTGTTTTTGTCACTGTTCATTTATTCCGTTGTACATGGATGGACACACGCACGCGCACACACCAGTCTAGTGCAAATCAGTAGCCAGGAGCCTTTCTTGCGTTGCGGGGGTTTGAACGTAATTTCCGTTTCAGGAGGAGGAGAAGAGGCAGGCAATACAGTACTATATCATGATTTATTTCTCCTATTTCTAAGGTTTGGATCTCCTTTTTCATTTGAAGATTTCTTTCACAAATTGGCTCCACGTTCATATATTTTTTATTTGAACAATTCACAAGATGTTATAATAACATTTTTGATGGGCCTTGGCACCTCAAGCAATGCTGGTATTTGTGCTTGTTCAGTGGTGACAAGCATTCATTTAGGCAATGGCATATGTGATTAATTATCTCATTATAAATTGAATTATCACTGGAGTTCAACAAGAAATTTATGTTGACAAAACACGAAGGTAAACTGAGAACTAAATGCTATTTTTGATGAATGGATGCAAGACAATTCCCTTGTTTAGCGGGAAGCATGGACAATCTAATCCCACTTCAACTTTTAAGTCCTGCTCTGTCTCTCATATGACTTTGACTATGTGTGTGTGTGTGTGTGTGTGTGTATATATATATATTGATAAACATATATATATATATATATATATATATATATATATATATATATATATATATATATATATATATATATATATTAGGGGTGTAAAAAAAAATCGATTCGGCGATATATCGCGATACTACATCGCGCAATTCTCGAATCGATTCAATAAAAAAATCGTTTTTTTTTTTGTTTTTTTTTTTGTTTTTGTTTTTTTTAAAGAGCTCAGAATTTTTCATTCGGTAGTCTTACCGATTCAACGTCTTATCATTGCCTTTTTTTTTTTTTTTTTTTTTTTTTGTGTGTGTGAATCGATTTTTAAACTTCCATTTTTAATGGAAAAATATTCAACAAAACGTCTGACTTCGGGTTAGGATTCACACCTTGAGCGTGGAAGAATGTTAAATGAACGGAACATTAAGCCTTAATATTTTATTTTAATGCTGTTCAAACATGAAACAGATTACAACCTCTATAAGACTGAAATTTCAGATAAATAAATAATACATTTTCATATAAATCTTACACTCTACAAGCTTACTGATTAGTATTTTCTAAATTTGAATGAAAAAAAATCGCAACAATCGACTTATAAATTCGTATCGGGATTAATCGGTATCGAATCGAATCGTGACCTGTGAATCGTGATACGAATCGAATCGTCAGGTACTAGGCAATTCACACCCCTAAAAAAAAAAAATATATATATATATATATATATATATATATATATATATATAAGCATTCTCTACAGGGCGGTAGGACACTAATTGAGTTATTTCAGGAACTGATTCAGCACTGCTCTTGCAGGCTGAGTCAGATTTTATACTGTACATGATTTATTCATCTCTTGTGGTTTGCAAAGAATCCAGTTTACTGAAGTGTCGCCAATTTGTTGGTTTCCTTTCAGGGAAAGTTCAACAATTGTGCATGATTCATTGTTCTCTAAAGGATTTATAATCTAAAGAAAGAAACTATCTTGCCTTTTTTTTTTTTTGCAATAGCTATATAAAAAAAAATGGCAGCAGGCACAAATGTTTGTTGACAAGACAGTAGCGCCACTGTGTAAAATGGCTGATAATAGCCAGAGTAGATAGAGCTAATTAAAAATAATGAGTTCATGGCCAATCACATTTTCCTGAGTAAACAGCCTAACCTGAGGCAAACTGTGCTTGCTCTTTCGTTCGCACAATAACACGTTTCATTTTGGAATTCAGCTTATTTAACAAGCACCTTTTTCTCACATTACAATCATCAGGCTATTACAGCATGTGTTTACAAGTACACTGTGTAAATTGAAAATTAGTAGATAGCAATCTTGGGTTTTATTCAACCATAAATCCTTGCTCTGTAGCACTTATCACTCGAGTCACACGTGTTTAGGAGCCTATCCCAGCTGACTTTGAGCAAGATGCAGGTTACACCCTGAACTGTTTCCAATCACAGGGCACAAATAAACAAACAACGATCATCATTCTGGGAGGATTAACTGTCATGACTCGAGACATGCAGGAGGTTTGTTTGGGGTCTTGTCTCATGTCTGGGTTCACGCCTGGGTCAAGTTTGAGTCCATGACCTGTTAAGTTGGGTTCACGACCGTGAGGTCAAATGTCTGTTTTGTACTGATATAGCAAATTTTGAACTGATGTAACCATCGTGTAACCATCATCTAGTTTCAACTAGTTTTAGGCTAAGTGATGTCGATCTTTAATCGTTTAGGTGATGTCCGGACCTTTGTGATGTTGTTCTTTAGTCTTTTACTTGCTACAACCAATCGGATCGATTAACTGTCTGTAGGTGCAGTCTGAGAATTGTGTGTGTTTCGCCGGATTATTACTCACTGTCCCGCTGTGCTTCTCCACAGTCCAAGGGGGCTTGGCGTCTCGTGATTCTCAATTCATTCTCATTGTTTTTCATTTCGTCAAGTTATGTGAATAAATAGTTAAAACCTTATTTGTGTCTGCGCTTTGGGATCGAACCCTCCAGCACATAACATTAACGAAGGAACTCCAAGTCTCCAACTGCTGGACATTGGTGTAAACGTGGCGTTCAAACTAAAGTTCTGAGCAGCCTTTGTGCGTTGGATGAGAGACGGTGAACACACTTTCACCAAACTGGGAGGCAGCGTGTGGCGAGTACGCCACCGTATGTAAATAGATTGTGGACTCCTGGGCTTGCGAAAGTTGAACATTGTTAAATCGTTGAATAAAGTAGAACCAAAGTCACTGCTTTACTCCTGTAACCCGTTTGTTTTAGCAAGCATAAGGCAATAATGCAGTGCGCTTTTACGTAAAGCACATGAGCGGAAACACTGATACAATGTGGTATTTAGATGTAATAGCACTTTTTTTTTTTTTTTTTTTTTTGGTATTTAATCCTACTTTGTGCAGCTTTACAGAGCAAATGGAATGAAATATGTCTCAGTGAACTATATTCTTGAAGGAAATGCATCATCATTGAGAAGGGGACATTTTTGAGGACAACAAAAGGCAAATGGAGGACACATTTGTCATAGTAGCCATTTAGTTTTGTCTCACACCTGAAAAGCTAGAACAAGATGGAATGTAGAACATAATGTGTATGTACCTATCCCAAGTGAATAAGGTAAATGGTCTTATTGTCAAAGTGATGAAGAGCAAAATCCTCGAGGTCACTTTGATCTACTCTGACATCGGGGGAATTTATAGTAATTCTCAAAAGCGAGGACGTGATTGGGTTTTCATTAAATTAGTCCTCTTTGTGAAAGTCTCATTTAAGAAAAACAACAACACAAGGGATCTGGTTCAAACCAAACACACTACACAATTTTAGCTGCAGGTTTAAGGTTAAAGTTAAATATAATAGATGAGGCAAGGCTGAGTACTGTATTTCCTCTGTTGATCGCATCAAATATTAATGGAAGCTGCAAGTCTGTAGGCTGCAATACTCAGGCGGGCAACTTCCTGCTCCTTTGATTGTGTTTGTTGTGCAGTGCAAACACAATGAGAGTTGATTTTGCAAGAGCAATGTGAAGATATTTAGAGATTGGCCATACAAAACTATGTTCATGCATTGCTTACTAGTGTTGAACATTATTTTTTACGAAGAGTTAAAAGAATGCACAAAGATAAATTCAGTTATATGCAAATAGTTGGCACCCGTGTGCCTGCTCTAAATAATGAAATATTACGTTGTTGCAAAACGTTTAAATTACAAAAATAAAAATAAACTAAAATAATAACACTGGATGTACTTCAAAACTGGAAATGTTTCCCTTCGAGTTGATCAAACTCTTAAACTACACTTACTTCTTTAGTGTGAAGTAGAGTCACACTTTCATTACTAATTGTTTCAGTCATTTCTGTTTGAACAGGCTATGACATCTATTATCTTGAAGGGGTGAAACATAACAGCATAATTACACCATAGCTTACAGTACTATCATTTTATCATTGAACACTCTAAGAACATATCACTAAGCAGCAGGCTCGATACATGCAGTATATCCTCCAAATGAAAAACTCTTCAGCCTTTGATCTTTTTAGACGGAACTGAAACGTATTCTGCTACTTTAGAGTCACATCATGCATATTAAAAGGCCTATGACTATTTGAAAGGGCTACTGCATTATTATCCTATGTGTATAGATAAATCTAAAAACATATCCCATTTAGATTTTGTGTAGTCTTTAACAACTACATTGAGTAAACGAGAGCTCCACAGCAGCTGCAAAAAAGACGTGAGAGTCATAATTTGCATAATGCCAAATTGACGTAGCAATGTTTACTCTCAAGGTCTTGAAGGTTTGTCTCAGTAATGGTTGATCATAATGAACCAATCAAATGGATTAAATTAACATTCAGCATTAACAAACGTCGACATTTTGTTTTGTTATTTTAATGAGCACAATACATGAGGAAAATTTATTTTGGATACATTTTCAAAATGTTCAAATATCTTTTCACAAATATGCAAGAAAGTGATGCAGAAGCATGGCAGAGAAATGAGTGATGACGATGAAGCAAAGCAGTGCAACAAATCCCACAATCCTTTCAAGACATTAAAAGAAAACCTCACAAGCACCATGTCTGGAGTGAAACAAAATATATAAGCTGATGCAGGTCAAGGGGTTAACCTCCAATAGAGGTCCACAGATAAATACTGAGGCAGAGGCACTGAGTGAGCAGGCATGCACTAAACATCTTGGGGTTATCGAAGTCACAGGCAGTATTACATTTATCTGGAGAATGTGCTATCTCCACTGAAAAAACATTCGGTCTTCCACCTTATTCTGTCCCTCATGTCTTATCACATTTGAAGGAAACGAATGGGGAAGAATATTTTATAAACCATCAAGACTGTGGACTCTTTACAGATGGATGTTTTGCCATTGAGTTGAGGTATGGCTTCTGACAAATCAAGAGGTTATCATTGGCCTACTTTCCATAGTTGACTTTAAAATATTCACCATGTTATTTTGGAACATCTTCATTTTGTCTGAAACTAAAATATGAGATGCAAAAAGTCATTTTACAACATTTGTCATGCCATAATTAATTATGCGACCTCTTTCTAATGAGAATGAGACTATACACTGCGCTCGCCATAGCAAGCGAAGCCTAGAAGATAAGCGGCCTGCAAGGTTTGATGGACTTTTTGTGGGTCAGACCACTGACAGAGGCAAATTAATGACCCCCCCGGAGAGAGACACTGGTGTATGGGGAGGCTTATAAATAGAGCAATGGTTTGATGGAAAGTCTGTGATATGTGTGTCTTAGTCTTACTGATACAAGATTACCCACCAAACTGGGGGGGGGGGGGGGCGTTGGGGACTGTGAATAGCTGAAGCAAGTTCTCATGACATATGATGTCTATTTTACCAGTGTGGAACTACTGTAACCGATGATTTGAGACAGTTAAGTTATGTCGCAAAATTGTGCAACACACATTTCTGCTGCTAGAGACACTCGAGAGACACGTTGGTACTTTAAACGACTGAGACAAAAATGAAGCAATAGTGAGGAAATACATGAACACAAATTGGCTAGAAGTATATATATATATATATATATATATATATATATATATGTGTGTATGTATGTATATATATGTATGTGTGTATGTATGTATATATATGTATATGTGTATGTATGTATATGTATATATATGTGTATGTGTATGTATGTATATGTATATATATGTATATGTATATATATGTGTATGTATATATATGTGTATATATATATATATATATGTGTGTGTGTGTATATATATATATATATGTATATATATATATATATATATATATATGTATATATATATATATATATATATATATATGTATATATATGTATATATATATATATATATATATATATATATGTATATATATGTATGTGTGTATGTATGTATATGTATATATATGTATATGTGTATGTATGTATATGTATATATATGTGTATGTATATATATGTATATGTATATATATGTATATGTATATATATGTATATGTATATATATGTATATGTATATATATGTGTATGTATATATATGTGTATATATATATATATATATGTGTGTGTATATATATATATATATGTGTGTGTGTGTATATATATATATATATATATATATATATATATATATATATATATATATATATACACACACACACATATATATAATGTCAAGTCATGATCCGAGAAAATGAATGTTTCCTAACAAAGAATTAGTTTACATTCACGGAGTGATCATTCATCGATACACGTATGTGATTGTAGGCGTCTGGATAGAAGCCTTCTCATTCTATTGCCCACCTAACCAGACCACCATACAACCACGTACAAATACAGTCATGTTCTCCCAGCGTATAATTTTGTATAAAACCAAATTAATTCCAGTGTCATTACAAATGGCAAAGTTATGATCAGTAGTACGTCTCTACCTGGAGGACAAACTTAATGAGATGAATCCCTGTTCAATTTGATGAAACAATGTTGTCAAAGTTGTTTACCTGCCTAATATTGAAATGAATCCTGGCCAGCTTGAATCACTTGCTAGTCAATATACACGACCTTTCCCTCAAACCAAAATCAATTGCCACAAAGTCAGGGCCCTTGCCCTATCAATACTAGCCTATGATGAAAGGTACTAACCAATAGAACACCTTTCCTGTTTTCTGAAGAGCACGGCTTTTCATTTAAAAGTTACTTAGGCAATGCCTTTCATTATGCTGCTGAACCTGGAAGATGTTACTTGAGAGTGAAAGAGAATAATACACAGGCACACCTCTTTTGTGGAAAGATTAAATTGAAGTTAAATCTTTGTTGTGAATGCGAGCAGCCAAAGGCATAATACATACAAAAAAAGAGCAAGATAGGCTGTGGTGCAGTGTGTTGTTTACTTTTCAGATGGTGTTTTTTTTTTTTTTTTTTTTTTTTTTTTTTTTTTTTTTTTTTTAAAAGGATGCAGATTACATTAAACAGTGAAGGGTTATCGTTTGATGATTGTTAATGCAGAAAATGCTTAGTCTGCTGGCTTTCTTATCAATCATTTAAAAAAAAAAAATGGGATTAATTCTTTTGATGCATTTCAATACCAAAAAATCTACAATATAAAATCTTAACTTATCTTTCCTGTGGCATACTATATAATCCCTCAGATCTGTAAAAGAAGAGACCTTTGTATGAACCTTTTAAAATGCTTCTCTCTAATTTAATTGACATAGCAGCTCGCAATAACACTTCATATGGTAATTGACTATTGGTAAACAATATTTATTCTTCAGCTGCAATGGAAAGTGCAACTTGAGGAAAGCCGTGTAGCATGATTAGAAATACACCTAAAAACACAAAATATAAATGTTTTCTCAATTAAAAGGAACGAAAATAATGCATTTCTTTTGGCACACCATATTTTATTATATTTCACCGCCTGACACACCAGATTTGCACACCTTAGCCTTCAATTGCCAAGTGACTATTTTCGAACTGAAGTATTATTTTGAAGTTGACAATTTGATAAATATTTAGGCAAACATTTTGAAGCAACTCCCCCTCTACAATACTCAGAAAAAACATGTTTTGCAGGTAGAAATATGAGTGAGAAAATTTTGACGGTCAAGTTGTTGCTGAAGAGGTTTTCCTGTTACTAGTATGTATGTCAATTTCCTCTGCCTCCCTAAAAACACTTGCTGATTGATTTTACCTGTTACCCTACACATTACACTTGGTCCAGACGATAGGCTTTCATTTGGCTTCTCCACTTTGGAGAAAACACTATCAGTCATACACGTTCAAGGCCAGTCACGTGTTAACCATTTGGACTCGGGAAATGCTTTTCTACTATTGTATTTCATTCGGTAAAGGTGATTCTAAAACAACAACAGCGTTCTTGAAGGGTAATCGCCACATACCTCCTTGGTATCATCATTCCAAGGCCGATGAAATGGCTGCAATTGTTGTCTTACAAGTGGACAGGCCATTTGTCAATACACTCCTGTGGTTTTGTTTTCCCTGAAGGCACAAAGCAGCCATGGAGCTCAGTGCTCGCAAGACATCTCAATAGTTACAGATGATCATCATTTACCAAGTTGTTGTCTTAGACAATGACTTCATGCACTTTTCCCTCCATGCCTTTAGACCAATAAACGTGGTGAGGAAAAGAAATAATCATATATGTTTAACTCTGTATTCACTATTTGAAGTTGGTAAACTTCTCATCAACGTGAAGATGCTTTCAACTCAACCACTCAGCTATTTTGCACTTTTATGCTTTAGTTTATGTGAAGATGAAGTATAAGGGGGAGTCATTCTATAACTCGCTTTCAATAACTCGAGTGATGGCATGTTTGATTGCATCCATGTATAACTGAGTTTAGTGCTCCCGCAAGCTTACCTGCAGAAAATTAGATTACCCCACTCAAAATATTACCCTGCATTCCTCTTCTGAGCTTTCCATCAAGGCCAAGAGCAGTTTACAACTTTGCCCATTTTTACGGATCCTATCAGACATCCTCGGCATCACCGTCCCCCCCACACGGTCTGACCAAACTACAGCGCAGCTTCGATTGTAAACAATCTGTAAATGCCAATGAAACCATCTGCTCTTAATCACTGTGGAACACAGCTCATTATAAAACAGAAATATATATTTCAGCGGTTAAAGAGTGGTATGCATGAAATATACAATATTGTCAGTTACGTCTCATATAATTCGATAACAGGTTGAAAGTGCATCTACATTGCAAACTGATTAGAATTCAGGGAAGTCCAAACTACGGCCCGGGGGCCATTTGCGGCCCGCCGTCCATTTTTTAGTGGCCCGCGACATATGCTAAAAATGGCATTTGACTGAGTTCAAATAAAAACCAAAAATGTTTGGAGATGGTCAAAATAAGAAGGGAAGGTGTCGAAAAACACAGGTGCTATTAAAGGTTATTTTAGTTAATTCAAAAAGCAATTTCGTTCACGAAATAAAACAAAAACGATTATGCTTTTTGAAAAACGAAAACTAACTGAAACTACATTTTATGTTAACAAAACTAAAATAAAACTATAATTATAGCAAAAAAGTCCTTCGTTTTAGTCTTTGGTCATTCATTTAATGCATGAGCCTTTGGGGATGATTTTAAATGTGACTTTTAGTAGATTTATTTTGATATAAACTGGAATAATGACGTCGCGCCCATGGTGTTTTTTAAATGTTGCGCACGGGTAATACACATTTAAAAAAAAAAAAACTAAAACTAATACTGAAACTAACTAAACTAAAACTAAGCATTTATTAAAGAACTAAAACTAATTTAAAAAAAAACCTAACAGAACCACCCTGAAAAATTAAAACTAACTAAATTCAAAAGATAGAAAAATTAAACTAAACTAAATATATAACTAAATATGCAAAAGCACAAATAAATTATTACACAATTTCTCTTCATAACATTATGTGACCCTTCTGATTTTCTGTATGTGGCCCTCAAATGAAAAAGTTTGGACACCCCTGGATTAGATGAACCAAAAGGCAAAGTAAGAAGCATAATTCTAATAATTGTTAGTGGTGTTGGTGGTGAGGGAAAGGGGGCCAGGGAGACATATATGTGTATACAATATATTAATTTATATTGCCTATGATTGCATCACACTGTTATGTACAGCCTGTGCTCTAAAACTGTCAACCTCTTCGTAGACATCCATCTGCCTCCGATTGAAGGACCGTACACAATGCTGTGCAGTGGGGGGGAATCACACTTCTTTTGATTAACAAAAACAAGCCCATGTAGTCAGTGATTATGCACCCTTCATCTTACTACTAATAACGTGCAAAGTTTTTGTTTTTTTTTTGGTGACGGGGGGGTTGTTTGTTTGGTGTAGCTCTACTCCCCGCCAGCAAGCCAGTTTGGATGCTTTGATCCGTGTGCTGTGGCTCTTCACTCACAGATTGCCATCATACTCCCTCCGGACTACTTGGGAAAGAAATTTGACGAGCTAATCACCAGTGTGAACCAGCATGCAAGTTGGTGTGATTATGTCATGGTGCAGAAGCAGCAGCAGGCCTGGCGTGAATCGATGCATCACCTGATGACAGGCAGACAGTTGAATTCTGTATACTTGCAGTTATTCGTTGAAAGAAAATATATAATATGGGTGGAATTTGCATGTTCTCCCTGTGCCTGTGTGGGTCTTCTTCCACGTTCCAAAGATATGAGTGGCAGGTTAATTGGGCGTCCTGAAATGTCCTTAGGTGTGCTTGTTTGTGTGGTTGTTTGTCTCTGTGGGCCCTGCAATTGGCTGGCAACCAGTTCAGGGTGTACCCCGTCTACTGCACAAAGCCAGGTGGGATAGGCTCCAGCACCCTTGTGAGGTGTAAGCAGTTAAGAAAATGTTAATAATAAAATAATAATAAAAAAAAATGTTAAATATTTTCTGGGAAATGTTTATTTATGTTACATCACTGCTTGAAAATGTAATTATGGTAATTGGCAACAATTATTCACAGAATTTTGCTATTTACAGCCAAGCTTTGACCTTTTGTGCCAAAAACAGCGGGATTTCATTTTAGTTGAGATTCCATCCATCCATTATATTAAGCGCTTGCTCCTCACAAGGGTTGCGGGGGGTGCTGGAGCCTATCCCAGCTGGCTCCGGGCAGTAGGCGGGGTACACCCTGAACTGGTCGCCAGCCAATCACAGTGTAGTTGACATTGAAATTTACAATGGGGGTCATCGAGAGGCGAACTAATAATTAATTCATTTTAAAAACCTACTATTAATCTGAAAAATATATTAAAAAAATAACACATCACCGTGCATTTCATATATATATATATATATATATATATATATATATATATATATATATATACATATATATAAAATCGTAGGTATATATTTTTTTGTGATATTACAGAGTAGGTTGTGTTTTTTTTACAGTTAACCTGTTTAGTTTATTCTTTTTCAGTGTATACTGCACAGTAAACTATTTTCAAATGAGGCCAAATACTTCCTGATCTCACTTTTCAAGAAAAGGAAGATTGTTTTCAAAGTTCGGCTTCACACAAGATAATAGACTGTGTGAAGTTACCAAATTGAAAGCGCTCACGTGTATTTAAGAAGATGAAACTGAAGAATGAAGCAACCTCAAGCAAGCATTAATTAAAAACCCCTGCCAAGCCCATATATGCATCGCTTGGAGCACAAGTGAGCGGAACCCCCCCAAAAATAACAATTATCACCCAGAATCCATGTTAACTGCACATCTAGCTTGCCTCCAGGGTTTTGCTGCAACACATCAACCACACCAGCTTCTCATCTACCAGCACTCCTTTTTTCTTCTCCTCATTGTTTGATTTAATTATGTTATCTATATTTGTCTTGTCTGTATTTTAGTGTGCATGCATCAAAGATAGTTTCTTTAGTTAAACTAGGCCACATGATCATTAGACTCTCAGGAAGGAAAAACTGCAAGAGGGGTTTGCGTTTCATTATCATCCTCACCAGAAGAAAGTACTCTTCTTTTCTCCTAAATGATTAAGCATGTCCTCTCTGGCTCTGAGTATTGCACCACTTTCCGTTGGTTGTTTTGGAGCCATTAGAGAGGGAGGAGAACAAGTGGAGCTAACCTTTAAACAAAAAGGCTTGGCACTTACCACTATCACGGTTTCTCTCTCTCTCTCTTTCTGGGTATCACTGTCAAATTGCAAATTGAATTACACAAACATGAGTGATGCAAAAATCTTCCAATTTTCTGTTTTAACTTATTAACGAGGAAAACAGCTTCCTAAGAAGATGTAGGTTGAGGACCGATTTGTGCCTGTCATCACTTCAAGTTTACCAGTACTGTAACTTAAGATACAGAGTGAAGCAAAGATGAGTTTATTGGACTGTGGTGCCGGAATGTCCAGTAGATTTGTGTCTTTGAGGCGCCGGCAGCCAGAAGGCAGTCATGTGAGACTAATACTTTGCAAATACTGTATATGGGTCAAGACAAGCTGGACACAATTTTATCTGGAGGAAGAATGAAAAGTGCAATTAAGAAGCAAGGACTCTCCTCACTTATCATGGTGGAGGGGTCTGTGTGATCCTTGGAGCTAAGTTGTCTGAGACTTCATGCCCCTGGCAGGGTCACCCAGGGAAAACAGGTCTTCGGTGAGGTGCCGCCCTCTGGAACCAGACCTAGGGGTGGAGCTTGATGGCGAGCACCTGGTTGCCACACCTGCAGCCCACAGCCTGAAGCGGTCACCTAGAGAGGGACCTTAGCAGTCTGAAGCTGGTTCGAGGGAGGAAAGCTTGAGCTGGTGTGCAAGGTTGAGGAATTCTCACTAGACAGAAGGTGCGTTTCCATTACCCTTTTTCGCAAGAATAAAAGCGATATTGTACTATTTCGATAAAGTACAATTTCGAATTGTCGGTGTTTCCATTGAAGAGAGTTTCGCTTCTGAGGCGCAATTCTCGGAATGTCCCGTCTCGCGAGACCTCGCTGTTCTGTAGGAGGCGCTAATGATGTTTACGGTAGGCGGACGCCCGGTGTTGTTATATTACTTTAAAAACACTCACCCCTCATCGGGCGGTTTCGGGCATTTAGTGTTGGTGTTGTTGTTGTGTCCCTCGGCAGTCGGCAAGCAGTTCTGACACGAAAGTGAGTGGCCCCGTACTTCCTACTTCCTGTAATCCTAAAATTTTGTTGTTCCCATGCAGAAGCTGGGTAAAAGGCTGGTTACAAATTGTTAAAAGTTTCTGATGTTTTCTGTTAAATGAACCAGACATGGCAGGGCAGGATTTCAAGCTCTCCTCTCCTTCAACTTCTCGAAGGAGGCTCGCTCGATTACACCTCTCTCTCTCTTGCGCTCATGACATGCAGTAGCCGATACAAATCACTTCAGCATGTAAAACTAAAATACAAACTGGAAATTAATAATTCTCAAAACAAATAGTAATTGCAAGTTTAATTAAAAAAAAAAAAAAAAAAAAAAAACACACATAAAGAACGTGTTACGTTCCTTTCCTCCGTGACCGGGCAGGAGTCACATGACTACTAATGCGCAAAAAGTGTTTCCATTACACTTTTGCGAAATACTTCTTTTTCGATGCGTCTCAAAAACCACCTCATGAGAGCGCAAAAACTTTTTTGCGATATTTGAGTTTTTTTTCGCAAATCCGGTGTTTCCATTACCAGCTTACTATTGCGAAACATGCCTTTTGCGCAAAACTGAGGGTAATGGAAACACACCTATAGTTGGGCTTGTCTCAATATTCTCTTCCAGTCGCCCTCAGTGAGACATGCTGAGTGGGTCCATGCATAATTATTGCCCTTACATTGACATTGGTGCCTATACATCAAGGTTTAAGAAAAGAAACCGTTTCGATTCAAAAGGTGTTGAAAAAAACTAATAATAATCTTCCTTGAATTTCACCAGGAGAGGGCAATATATAAGTAAAAGACCGTCCTTAGCCACCCCCCTGCTGATGTATAGTTGGCATGTGGCGTCACCAACATAGTTGGCTCCGGGCCTGAACGCACCTTTGCAACCCACTGCTTGAGCATATGGTTAGGATGCCCCAAGGATGCCTCGCTGGTGAGGTGTTCCGTGTCATGTCCTGCTGGGAAGAGGCCCCAGGAATGACGAATGGACTTGGTGTCCCACTGAAGACGTGGACAAAGTAGCTGAGGAGATGGAAGTCTGTACTTCCTTGCTTAAGCTAGTATAAACTTGCCGAACGGAACAACCGCTCAATTGGATTGCAACTTAATTTGTTTCATGAATCCAAAAGGACGTTGTTGTAAGCAAACAAGTGTGATGTAATGCAATGCTGGCCTCAGGGTGCAAACAGAGTGAGACTTGACCTTCCTGGTCCTCCAAGTCAGGCTTTGGCTTCACGCAGTCCACAGATGAACCCTGAGCTGTTGGATTTGCCGCTTGGACCAAAGAAGCACTGCATCGAATTGTGCTCCAGGATATTCATCCACTTTCCCAAGCATATCTGAGCTAATGGGTCTTCACAGGCAGAATCATGTGTATCACTTTTAATGATGACGCTGCAATATTCTCTCAAAGGTTATTTTTTTTCAACCTGAGTAGCAGTTGCAGTCATCTGAACATATTTCCCTGCAAAACTTTCCCTGCGAGAACTTGAGTATTCATTCGTATTTTCCTGTTTTCTTTCCTTTCGATCGTACGCATTAGCTCCATATGTACACGTCTTATTCCAATATAACTGATATGCAATTTGAAAAATAAACATCTCAAAACGACATTTTTCTCAGGTTTTGGCGTGGCTTGGCTTAGCATTGTAAGATAAGCCCAAAAACATCATGTTATCTGCTGCCTAGTGGTCCTGGATGCCTCATTATCCAAAGAGGTCAGGGGAAATTGGCTGGACCTTTGCTATCAGGAAAGCTGCCATATGAGGGAGGCATTTGGGTCAGGTCAGACGTATATTTTAACACAAACACTGCACTGTTTGCAGCTCAAACCTTCACAACAGTGGAAACTACAGCAGCAAGCAATAGCAGCAGCACATGATGCAGACAGTGCACAACACACTGACAGGGTGCACATATTGAAAAGTGACTCATGGTGGTATGTAGCAGCTGAATGCCAGAATAAAATATTTAGTTTTCTAGCAGGATCTCACTGCAAGCAGCTGATTGCCATTACTATTGGACATATTTTTACCACTGGCAAGGTATGAGCCAACAGGCGGTGTATCAAAAAGTTATTAATATAATCAATTAGGGGTGTGAATTGCCTAGTACTTGACGATTCGATTCGTATCACGATTCACAGGTCACGATTCGATTCGATACCGATTAATCCCGATACGAATTTATAAGTCGATTGTTGCGATTTTTTTTCATTCAAATTTAGAAAATACTAATCAGTAAGCTTGTAGAGTGTAAGATTTATATGAAAATGTATTATTTATTTATCTGAAATTTCAGTCTTATAGAGGTTGTAATCTGTTTCATGTTTGAACAGCATTAAAATAAAATATTAAGGCTTAATGTTCCGTTCATATAACATTCTTCCATGCTCAAGGTGTGAATCCTAACCCGAAGTCAGACGTTTTGTTGAATATTTTTCCATTAAAAATGGAAGTTTAAAAATCGATTCTCACACACACACAAAAAAAAAAAAAAAAAAAAAAAAAGGCAATGATGATAAGACGTTGAATCGGTAAGACTACCGAATGAACAATTCTGAGCTCTTAAAAAAAAATAAAAAAATAAAAAAATAGATTTTTTTTTTAATCGATTCGAGAATCGCGCGATGTAGTATCGCGATATATCGCCGAATCGATTTTTTTTAACACCCCTATAATCAATAATTCATACGCCAGCAAGGTAAGCCACAGCAAAAATAACCATATGTCATTAACAAATTACGCTTTGCTGTCTACACCATCAGTGACACACTGTTTTCATTTATCAGATGCCAGATTGTACTGCTACAATTTACAGCTTAAAGAGGCATACCACCAGGATATGCAAATGACACACATGATATGACAGTAGATGTGACTAATCATGGGGAATACCTCTCGCCCAATTACAATATGTAAACTGTCATTCGTTGAATACTGAAAAGCGACAATGATGAGAACTTAATTATGATGGTGTTGCAATGCTAAAAATAGCTGAAGCTCTGGCTGCATTTATTGTTTTGGACCATTGTCAAAGTTGTGTACCCCCAAACCGTTTAGTCATACCCTCTAATCATATGTGGTGATGATTCTCCAAAAGTAAAATGTAACATAACTGGTTATTAAAGGAAAATCATTTATTTTTGTGTCTGTAATTTGAATATTTTATTCATAGGTATTGTCTTAATTTTTACTCAAAAATAAAACAGGCGAGGAGGAAGAGGCAACAGGGGGGAGGGAACCACGGGGCACTCCGGAAGCCCACCCGCCCCGAACCGCGACGCCGGGCACAGAGCAACGGGCCGCGCCCAATTAATCTAACATGCACGTCTTTGGAATATGGGAGGAGACCAGAGCACCCGGGAAAAAAAAACAAAAAAACACACACACACTGGCACAGGGAGAACATGCAAACTCCACCCAGGAAGGCCGAAGCCCAGACTCGATGTTACGCCCTCAGCACTGGGAAGCGGATGTACTAACCAGTCAGCCACAGCGCCGCCCAGATTCTGTTCAAGTGCTGCCAAATTGTATGTAATTATGTCATTGCATAATGTTTGTCATGAAATGCATTTTCTGGTTGAAATGTGCAGAATATGGACAACATTATTGTAGTGGATAAGCCACTTTGTTAAAGGCAAGGCAAGTTTATTTCAATCTGCAGTATGCTTTTTAAGGCAGTGGAAGATTGAAAAATCAAAATCATATATATACAATCAAATAGAATCAAAACATTCTAGTTTGGTGTTGGTCCTATTTCAGCAGCTTAATAACGAATCCCTGCATGCTTTGCTAACCAACCATAATTGCACATGGAAGCTTTTACATTCAGTGTGTTTGCTGATGACAAGGTGCTACAAAATACAAACACTTGCAAACACAAACACGTTCTTGTTTGCAGCTGTCACAGACGCTGAAGTTTGACAAGTTATTCTGGCTAATCCCTAATTGGTGTGTGTGGTTGAAAGGGTGGGGTGTGGGGGCGGGGCAAGTAGTCAGTAAATTAGGTACTTAACTTTGCCTGTGCAGAAGGGTGTCTTAAAAAAGCAGTCTCTCTCCACCCATAACGAAAATAAAGACATTAAGAGGGGGAGAGAATTGTGACCTAGTGATTCCTAATTAAGAGGACCTCTCTATAGTAAACTTTGGTTTTGTTTGACCAATTAATTGCGAGGACAAGATTTATTGAACCCAGTCTGCCAAATAGTTCACAAGGGACAGGAGAAAAACAATCGTGAGTTGTCTTGATATTTGTGCTGAAAAGCAAACTATGAATCCCTCTCTTGTACGGTCCATTTCTAAATCATGATTCAAATTGAGCAGAGTATGAACAAGTCATTGTTTTGACTATCTGTGCAGAAAGATTTTTCTTGTGTACCTAAAGCTCAGGCACTTTCTGTCTTATCTCGGCGTATGAAAGCCACTTTCATAAATGTTGCCTTTGAATGGGTCCTCCGAGAGCAAAGTAAATGAATCATTTAGACAGACAAATCTCCACACTCCAGAATGACAACTGATTTATTCCATTCTGCATGGTTTCATTAGAAAAATGATTCAGTATGCTTGCACACGTCAGAGCTTTTCTTTGCCCCAGGTGTGTAAACACTGATGAAATCACATCTAATTCTGGGGAATGAAGTTGTCTACTATGCACCATTATATTTTTGTAGCACAAGCTCTGTTGTTTGAAAGAACACTGCTGTCTTCTTTTGTTTGTTTCACGATATTTGTCACTGGGATTTTGCCACTGTGTGGTGCAGCAACCCTCTAGCTTCCTGCATTAACAAGGAATCAGACTGCAATCATTTGAAATGATTTGGAAAGGTTAATCTCAAAATGTATGTTAATCTGGGGTGGGGTGATTAACCTGCCAGCTATAATGAGAGAGAGAGAGAGAGAATAATTTTCGATTTTTCAATTATTTCATCTTATATAATATTTGGGAATGTTTTTTTTGTTTTTTCCCCACAAACTTTAAAAAAAAAAAAAAAAAAACAACAACAACCATTCATATATATAATAAACGGTTTTAAAGAGCAAGGAGGCGGCACGGTTAGCACGTCCACCTCCCAGTTCTGAGGACTCCGGTTTGAGTCCAGGCTCGGACCTTCCTGGGTGGAGTTTGCATGTTCTCCCCGTGCCCGCGTGGGTCTTCTCCGGGTGCTCCGGTCTCCTCCCACATTCCAAAGACATGCACGGCAGGTTAATCGGGTGCTCCGAATTGTCCTTAGGTGTGCTTGTGAGTGTGGATGGTTGTTCGTCTCTGTGTGCCCTGCGATTGGCTGGCAACCAGTCCAGGGTGTCCCCCGCCTACTGCCCACAGCCAGCTGAGATAGGCACCAGCACCCCCCGTGACCCTTGTGAGGAATAAGCGGTCAAGAAAATGGATGGATGGATAAAAAGCAAGGAAGTTTTAGCAAATGCTATTTCGATCCAAAACTATCTTCCCTGATCAAATCACATGTCAACAAAGGAGCCACTCTGATGTCACTCAAACAACTCACTCATTCATTGAACTTTTAAGTCCATGGATCATTTCTGCCTGTATCATCTGAGGATGCATGAATTACTGTTTGGGTGTATAATGCTGTCCACTCTCTTCTTCCTTTTAACAGTGTTCCACTGGTTCTGAAAAGCATTGAGGTCAGAGATGTTTTTTTTTTTTCGCCATTTGAACCACTGGCAGCTTCAATTGTATTTTTTGCAGCATGTGACCTGATTGAGAATTACTTCATTGCTGTAGGAATGGTTCTTTTTATACGATAGCATGAAATGGTTAGTAAGAAGTTATACATATTTGGCAGAGATCATTTTGACACCGTGAGGCACACTAAAGTTCCATCCTAAAGCATCATTCCGGCAAATCGCTGATGTCGTAGCCATGTTGGGACATGGTGTGAATCCAACGTTGTAGAACTCCATTCAACTGGACCGAAGTAGCACCATCAGTGCTTTATATATTTCTAAGACCATTACAAACATGTCTCCTTGTGAGATTAAGTTGGTGTGGCCGAAATACAGCTTTATGCATGACTGCAAGAAACCATGGAGAGTTCCTCGGGAATGGAAAGAATGGCTTTTTAAACAGCCGTTCTTTGAATATGATTCATTTGCCTCATAGAAAGTTTCCTTAACATGCCTTTGTCAGAACAATCCCCTGTGCTCCCTGCGTAACACACAAATTATTTAGCAGTACAAAGATTTTCTTAAAATGTCCATGTAGCTCATTCCTGTCGCAAAGCATTGGAGTGTTCCTTGCCGTTCCCTCTCTCTATTATGTATAAAAACTGTGGGCCCTATTTTCGTGCCTCAGTCTAGCGCAAAGCTCAGTCTAACTCTGTGCACTGGGTGGAGTTTTGTTTCTTTTGGTATTTTGCTTGACTAACACAGATTGAAGAGGGTGTTTTGGATCATTGTGCTGTGTTGTGGAATGGAACGCAGTCGACTCCGAGTCAACCGAAGCAGCTCCAGATTAAACCTGCTGTGTAGTCAGAAAGGTGCTATTAAAATCATTTTACGATGGTAATGATAATTCTTTCAATGAATTGATTTCCTAGTGTTATATTTAAGAATGAAATATGAGAACATCCACCACATGTTTGCGGAGCGCCAAATCTGTCTGCCTGTGCCTCGATCAAATCCACCAAAATCATGTTATAACATCTGCGCCACAAGTTAGACCTAGTTTTACAGTCTAGAACTAATCTAAGATACTTTTTTTTCCATGTGTGGCTACATGTATGTCTATGAATGAAATAAACCATATTACAGTATAAACAGCCACTAAGCCTTCAAGCAGGCATAACTAGATACCATAAAAACTCACAAACTTCAGGTAATTCAAGTTTTGTGTTGACAGGCACGGACAGGGGTTTAAATGGCCCACTTAGGATGACAGGTCGGAAGTCACAGTGAGGAAAAAAAATAAACAGTGGAGTTGAGTGCTGTCAAACTATTAGGGCTACACCACAAATCATTCTGAATTGAGTTACTATCAACTGGTTGAGCGACCACATTATTTTATGCGTGTTTAACGTTAGTGTTCTGCCATTTGAGCATCCAGTCACAAAACAGCTGTCTCAGTTAATGCCAATAGGGATTTCCTACCTCACTTCATTCAATAATGATCCCAGTCAACTACCAAGCAGTGCGTCGCAGTCCCTGTTGTTAATTAGCTCAGTGTTAATGGCATCTCCCCATATCCTAACAAGTGAGCTAAAATGGCACATAAATGTTCAGCGTTGCTCTCATATGGTGATGGATGGAGAATGTTTTCTCATTAGTGTAAAATCCAGATTGCCGACCAAGAACTGGTTATGAGCATGTAAATCCCTTTTTAGATGAAGAGATGAAACAGTGGAAACAATTCACATCATGTTTCCGGTGACCAAAATGATCAGTTATTGGTACAGCATTACTACAATATTACCAACATAAATGTGAACCAAAGAAATTGAAACGATATACACACTGTCAGGAAAAGTGTTTATTTTGATTACAATGAAATATCAAACTACCGTATTTTCACGACTATAAGGCGCACCTAAAAGCCTTCAATTTTTTCAAAAGCTGACCATGCGCCTTATAATCCAGTGCGCCTTATATATGGATCAATATTGAGCCGCAACAGGTCTCGCTGTCACGACGCTATCGGTGACTCTGCACGATCGGTGACGCGCATGAGCAGAAGATCCCGCCATCTTGGATCGCTAGCTAATTGTAACCCACCTATCAGGTTAAGTGAGGTAACAGGTAATGAATCTTTAAATTGTGATTTCACGAACTTGGACTAGCATCAGAAGAACCCAGATTCTTATGGAGCCATATGTTTGAGTAACAATAATGACACAACAAAGATTGGCAGTTGCGTAGCAACGCATGTATTGTTACAACATGAAAATAAACAATTGGTATGAAAAATAATAAAATCGTGAAAAAAATGTGCGCACCAAAAAAACAAATCAGTCCCTTTAAATTCAAATCGTTGGGGCCCTTTTTCAAAGTCTTTAAAGTTCACTTGTCCTGTGTGACTGTCAAATCCAAGAATAAATCCAAAAGATGTATGAAATATTTGTCCTACCACGACCAACCGTCCAGCAGGAAATAGAAGTTGTGTTTGTGTGTGTTATCTCTCCTCAAAGGTTCTAGGGTTAGCTCGCCATCCAGATGAGATCCAGAATCGTTGACTGGTCCTTAGATTCGTCCGTATCAAAAAAAACGTTGTCATATGCGTCGAAAGCTGGGCGCCGTCGAACGCTCTCATCACGTAAAAAAAAGAAAAATGGAGGGAAGGAAAAAAAAAGTTCTCCAGTGTACAGTACTGACTCCGGTCCAACCAGCTCTCGAACTAGCTACTGCTCAAAACTGTATTCACTAACAGTAAGCAACAGTAAGCGTGTCTCAATAAATTTTGTCACAAAATAAAGCTTACAAAAACTTTATACTTGTCTCGCTGCTTCACCTCCTCGTAACTGCGTCACATCACCCGCGATGTAAAAGAGGAAGTAAGAGGGCGGAAGCGCGCCTAAACTGACCTCTCAATCCATAGGCTGAACGTGACCTATGTTGCTTCTGATTGGTTGAGGCCATGGGGGGCCTTCAAGTGCACTTGTAAAAATTAATTTTACAATACAAATATTAATTCAATTATTATCGTTCTCTTTTCAGTTTGTTTTAAACATAAATGTTATATCTTCATTACTCTATTTTCTCAGTCTCTATAAAAAGTAGATTTTACTTCTTAACTTAATTTTGTACCTGGGTTACACCCTCCCCTCCTGAACTCATGCACGTCCCGGTGCATGGCAATAACTAGATGGTTATAACTCGAGGGGGCTTAACAGGGGAAAACTCAGGATTCTCATTCTCCCTTATAACATCAGCCCAAGCTGTGGTTAGCCCTTGCAGGAATGACTTCACTACAGATACTATAGGCTTCCCCAATTCAGTATAGTCGAGACGTTTTGGTGGTTGTCTGTTTCTCTCAGATCTCCTCGTAGAATCAGAAGTGCACAGTCGTTCCACAGTTCCCTCTGTAGTGGTGTCCACTTCCACTGGTCCATCATGTTCCTCCTCCTCAAGGTCTTCACTTGTAATATCTCCTCTATTGTCACTTTGTGAGACTTCCGATGGTACTAGGAGCTGGTCATCACGGCTGTCTTTGTCTTTGCCATCAGGTAAGTTATTGGACTCTCCAGGGTGTTCACTCTCAGGTGAGCTATTTCCACTCGAGTGCGTTTCACTCGTCGGTTCCTTTAATGTGTCTCCATCAAAAGGTGAATTATCAGTGTTATTCTGGTTGTTGATCGACTCAGTGGGATTCAGGGGACTAACTGAAGTAATGTTGGACATGTCTGGTGGATTGTCAATTTCAGATCTTCCATCAATATCTTTCACATTTACAGTACTCTCAGCAGGATTTTTGCCTGGAGGATCAGCGAGTTGTGTACCTGACCCTACAATTGGACCTGATTGAACATGGACTGTGGAGGATGGATAACATGGAATGAGTATTTCATCTTCTTCATCTGAAGACTGTTCTTCCTCAACAGTGGGGTTTGCACGGGTTCTTGGTCTGCACTGTTTTTGCTTCTGGACAGACTGTGCATTTCCTTCATCAAGCAAGTATCCACATGGGAGCAACAAGTCCCTATGTAAAGTTCTTACAGGGCCATCATCATTTTCAGGTTTGATGGTGTAAACTGGGAGAGTGCCTGCTCGCTTCACTACCACATGAACAACGGTTTCCCATTTATCTGAAATCTTGTGTTTGCCTCGTAAGCGAACATTCCTGACTAGCACTCGATCTCCAGTCTGCAAGTCAGAGGCGGTTACATGTTTGTCAAATCTTGTTTTGTTCTTCTCGGCTATCTTTGCAGCATTGCCTAATGCTATTTTGTAGCTCTCTTCGAGACGTGATTTGAGATTTCGCACATATTCAGAGTGTGATGAGTGGTAGGGCCCCTTGACTGGTAACCCAAATGCAAGATCGACTGGCAAGCGAGGCTGGCGCCCGAACATCAATTCGTATGGAGTGAAGCCAGTCACTTCATTTCTAGTGCAGTTGTAGGCGTGGACCAGGGGTCTTACATGATCGCGCCAGTGAGGTTTCTCGCTATCTTGGAGAGTGCCTAACATGTCGAGCAGGGTGCGATTAAATCGCTCAACAGGGTTACCCCTAGGGTGATATGGGGTTGTCCGGACCTTGTGGATCCCAGCTACCTGGCAGAGCTCTTTGATGGTGCGAGATTCAAAATCTGGCCCTTGGTCGCTGTGCAACTTTTCCGGGATCCCATAGTGCACCATAAAATTTTCCCATAGGCACTTTGCCACTGTCCGGGCCTTTTGGTTGGGTGTTGGGATGGCAACTGCAAATTTAGTAAAGTGGTCTGTGATAACAAGTATATCTTTCGTCCCACTTTTATCAGGCTCAAGAGAAAGGAAGTCCATACAAAGGAGTTCAAGGGGTCTGGTGGTGTTAATGTTGACCAGTGGGGCTGCCCTCTCTGGTTGTGCCTTCCTCCGCACACACCTACCACATGTCCGCACTTTTCTTTCTACATCCAGAGCCATTCTCGGCCAATAAAATCGAGATCTTACAAGATCCATTGTTCGATCAACCCCCATGTGACCCATATGGTTGTGTAAACTGGTAAGGACTGTGTCACGAAGCTCTGTTGGAAGAACAAGTTGATAGATAGTTTGTGACCCTACTTGGCGTTGCCTGTACAGGACATTGTTGAGAAGTTGAAGGCGATTCAGCTCTCTAAGCAAGAGTGGAAGCTCAGGAAGTTGGCTCCGCAAGGTAGGAGGTGGAGTGAACCCTTGCTCGATCTGGACGATGACATGTTTTATACATTGATCAGCTCTTTGTTTGTCAGCTAGTTCTTTCTCAGTCAGATGTGGAATAGCTGGAAGCCCTCCAAGCTGATTTTCCTGCCCATAGCTGTCGGACACAGCACTCGCGGATATGGCAAAACTTTCAACCAAAGCAATGCCATCTTCATCCTCAGCAGGATTGACACTGTAGACGAGCTGTCTATCACAAATTGCTTGGACTACAGACTGATGTACTGCATTAAATTCTTTTGGATCAGACAGGTGATCTTGGGTGAACTGTCGTATGCGCTCTCTCTCTTTTTGAGATTTGACATCATCTGACAGTGCTCCATGCGGTCTGCGAGAAAGTCCATCCGCATCGCCATTTTGTTTTCCTGGACGATAGAGGAGTTGAAATGAAAAAGTGGATAAGGCTGCCAACCATCTGTAGCTGGTTGCATCAAGTTTTGCTGAGGTCAGTATATACGTCAGCGGATTACTATCTGTTACAACGGTGAAGTTGTTGCCGTACAGGTAATCGCTGAACTTCTCAGTCACCGACCATTTGAGTGCCAAGAATTCTAATTTGTGTGCTGGATAGCGGTTCTCACTTCTTGACAAACCCCGACTCGCGTAGCTTATGACCCGGAGTTGGCCCTCCTGTTCTTGATATAAAACAGCACCGAGACCAGTGGTACTAGCATCAGTGTGCAGTATATAAGGTTTCTGGGGATCAGCGAAAGCTAGCACAGGTGCTGTTGTCAGACTTTGGATGACTGTGTCGAAGGCTTGTTGACAGTCAGGCGACCAGCGATTTCCAAAGGCTTCCTTTGGGTTGTAGTATTCAGCTGCTTCCTGATTTGGTTTTGTTGATTTTGGTTTTGATTTCTTATGAAGAGGTGGGTAGCCTGAGGTTAATTGATGAAGAGGCTTCACTATGGCAGAGTAGCCCTTCACAAACCTCCTATAGTAGCCAGCAAAACCGAGAAAGGATTTAAGCTGTTGCAGAGTTTGGGGAACAGGCCACGTCTTAAGAGCTGAAATCTTCTCGGGATCGGTTTCAACACCATTTCGAGAGACTACATGCCCCAGATAGCGGACTGACGTCTGGAAGAAAACACATTTCTCTGGTGATAGTTTTAAGCCATACTCTCGGAGGCGAGTCAGCACCTTCATTAGCCGCTCCTCATGCTCTTCAAGAGTCTTTGAGAACACGATGATATCATCAAGGAAGACCAGTGCATCTTTCAAATGCATGTCTCCCATGCACCTCTCCATCAGCCTTTGAAAAGTGCTTGGCGCATTTGTCACTCCTTGAGGCATGCGATTAAACTCCCAGAAGCCGAGAGGACAGACAAAAGCTGTTTTGGGTTTATCCGCCTCCTCCACTTCAATCTGATAATACCCTGACTTCAAGTCTAGGACAGAGAACCACTGTGAGCCATGGAGTGCTGAGAAAGTGTCTTCAAGCTTTGGGAGGTTATATGCATCTTTTATAGTTTGAAGGTTCAGACGTCTATAATCGATGCACAACCGGACCTGGCCATTCTTTTTCCTGACCACCACTATAGGTGACGAAAATGGCGATTCTGACTCTCTGATGACTCCTGCGGTAAGGAGCTCTTGGAGGTGTTTTCTGACAGCATCCATGTCCTGTGGGTGGATTGGACGAGCACGCTGTTTGAAGGGCGTGTTATCTGAGAGTGTTATGCGGTGTTTCACCTCATCAGTGCGGCCAAAGTCCAAGTCGTGATGCGCAAACACGTCAGGCATGTTGTTAAGCTGTTGAGTGATGCGTTCTTTCCACTCAGACGGAATTGGGGAGTCATTGAAATTGAAGCGCAAGGCGGACCCTTGGGATGACTGAATGTCTGAGAGTGGAGACTCTTGCAGGGTTTGTGATCTCTTGGAGGTGCTGTGTTCTTTCAGCAGGATGCTCTGGTATGAACTGATCTCTGCTATGGTACACCTTGTAGGAAGGACAACATCATGGTCAGACTCATTGCTTATAACTACAGACAGCTTGTGGGGCCGTAGTTGGGGAAATTCAACGAGACTAGTTCTTACCAGCAGACCACCAGGCAAGGGGGACGATGAAGGATACTCGACCACAACTGATTTCTCATTCTCACAGCTGCCGGCCAGAGCTACACCCTCCACCACCACAGTTTCACCAGCTGGGATGACTTGTTGGTTCCGGCCTTGCATTTTCACAACACCCTGGTGGTTGTTCCTGGCCTGCTTTCGTCTTAACTGGATGATTTTGAAGACTGCACGGTAGCCATAGGGAAGGGGCTCATGAGATGCGGCTTCTGAGTAGATGTCAAAAAGTACATCTAGGGTGTTTGTGCCAATCAGCAGGAGTGACTGTGAATGATCAGGGACGACCAATGCGAGTGTGTTTACTTCTATTGGCACCCCAGTGAAGTCTCTGGGAAAAATTATGGCCATCTCAATATAGCCCAAGTAAGGCACTAACTGCCCATTGGCCCCCTCCACCTCTAAGATGTCATGAAGAGGCTTTATCTCCTCATCTGGAAGGTACTGTTTATAGAATGACTCAGGTACTGTTGTGACTTGTGAACCTGAGTCCAGGAGACTGTTAACTTCGTTGCCTCTTACTGTGACTCTGGCTGTACTTTTGGTGCCAACCAATCGCTTGGGAAGTCGGAATGATTGGTTTCGACAAGCATGTTCCAGACTAGAAGAGGTTTGAGTCTTGACTTTGTTAACTGATTGTTCAATGTCTGGGGAACATTCTTGACACTTCTCAGCCCCTGTTTGTCCCACAACAGAGACTGTTGTTAGTTTAAAGGCAGGTTGGAAGCATTCTGTGCTTCCCACTTGCGTCGTTTCTCCTCAAGCTGCTGTTTCTTTTCAGCCACTAACGCTGGGTTTAGCATGTTCGTGCAAGCCTGTGCAATGTGTCCATCCTCACCGCAGGTAAAGCAATACCATGGTTTGGGTTTGTTTGTTTGGTTTTTCTTCATCTGTCCTTGCACATTGTTCTTTGCATCACGTAGCTCTAAATCCTTGCTCTGGAATTTCCCAACTGTTCCCTTATTTTCAGCACCCTTTGATTTCTTTTGTGACATGAATGAGGTTAGTTGGCTCTGTAGACTAGCCACCTGCTTTCTTAAGTCCTCTAAAGCATTGAGGCTGCTCTCAGGGTTCTCTTCTTTCTCACATGTATATGCATTGTGAAATTGAAATTGAACTTTTTGCTTGGTAGCACCCATATGTTTTTTCATTAGGCTGCTTTTTGTTTGTTGCCTGTCTTCTTCAGAGCGTATCGTCAACAAGAGGTCTGAGAATGAGGGTGGGCTGCTTTTCTTTTGTTCGAGTTGCAGCGTGGTAAGCAAGATGTTATCCCAACATCCCCTGCAGAACTGCTTAATGAGATGTCTGTCTACTTCTTCGTGTGCAACTCCGCCTCTTTTGATAGCCAAGTGTAGCACTCGTTGCAGCCGCTGAAGGTAAGCAGAGGATCTCTCACCTGGATCTTGTAGGGTGTTCAGAAATTGAGCGAAAAGTTCCTCTCCATCTTCCACAGCGCCAAAAGCTGAATCCAGTATCTGCAGATAAGCGGCGGGAAGTGACTCAGGTCGTAGCCCTTTGACAACATCCGCTGCAGGGGGAAGCAAGCTTTCAAGGATCTTTCTGGATATTTGCAAGGGTGACATGCTGGGATCAGTTTGGAGCAATTCAATGTGTGAGCGCCAAGTATCGTAGTCCGTTTCATTATTGGGCCTGGGGATTTTTCCAGAAAAAGAGCGGATTCTCACCGGGGATTGCATATGTAAGAGTGCATCCTGTCTGCGTACAATGTGCTCAACTACAACTTTTTGGATTTCAGGCGGGTTCATATCACTTGCTGAAAGGGATGGTGCTCTTCTTTCATTAGTGAGGGGGGCAGGTTCAGTGGTTCCGAAGCCACAACTACTTGGTGCACCATCTAACGATGATGTGAGAGGTTGCTGCACATTGGCGAGAGCTGATGGAACCACGCAAGTGGCTTCATGTACCTGCGGAAGGGGTTCTTCAACTGTGGGCTGCATGTCCTCAATGTCTTCACTAATCTGAAACATCACCTCTTTCAACACATCGCCATAATCCTTGCCACTACGCTTCGCCATCTCTTTGAGTTCAGCCAAATATGTTCTTGTAACGTTCTTGCATGTTTTTGTTGTGTACACACTGCTTAGTGTCTTTATCTCATAGGTGATAGAAGGATTACCCTGCACTGTGTGTGCATAGGGTAAATGAGGTTCTAAAATTTCTATGGCAGAACCACTTGAAAACTCAACGATCAGGTTTTGATAAAGTTCAGACGATGAGTCATCAACAACAATGAATCTCTCAATTTTGCCATATTTCTTTAGATAGTCAACTACCTGTTCATCTTGATCAGCTATCTGTGTTAGCCCGCTAACAATCACTGCATTCGGAATTTTAACACCAGAATTTTGAACAAAATCCATGAAAGCAGATTTTTTATCACCATCCATTCTGAATCGGATTTCAATATTGTTGCACAAATCAAATGGCTCCTGGCTAGCTCGCCAAATCTGTAACCCACCTATCAGGTTAAGTGAGGTAACAGGTAATGAATCTTTAAATTGTGATTTCACGAACTTGGACTAGCATCAGAAGAACCCAGATTCTTATGGAGCCATATGTTTGAGTAACAATAATGACACAACAAAGATTGGCAGTTGCGTAGCAACGCATGTATTGTTACAACATGAAAATAAACAATTGGTATGAAAAATAATAAAATCGTGAAAAAAATGTGCGCACCAAAAAAACAAATCAGTCCCTTTAAATTCAAATCGTTGGGGCCCTTTTTCAAAGTCTTTAAAGTTCACTTGTCCTGTGTGACTGTCAAATCCAAGAATAAATCCAAAAGATGTATGAAATATTTGTCCTACCACGACCAACCGTCCAGCAGGAAATAGAAGTTGTGTTTGTGTGTGTTATCTCTCCTCAAAGGTTCTAGGGTTAGCTCGCCATCCAGATGAGATCCAGAATCGTTGACTGGTCCTTAGATTCGTCCGTATCAAAAAAACCGTTGTCATATGCGTCGAAAGCTGGGCGCCGTCGAACGCTCTCATCACGTAAAAAAAAGAAAAATGGAGGGAAGGAAAAAAAAAGTTCTCCAGTGTACAGTACTGACTCCGGTCCAACCAGCTCTCGAACTAGCTACTGCTCAAAACTGTATTCACTAACAGTAAGCAACAGTAAGCGTGTCTCAATAAATTTTGTCACAAAATAAAGCTTACAAAAACTTTATACTTGTCTCGCTGCTTCACCTCCTCGTAACTGCGTCACATCACCCGCGATGTAAAAGAGGAAGTAAGAGGGCGGAAGCGCGCCTAAACTGACCTCTCAATCCATAGGCTGAACGTGACCTATGTTGCTTCTGATTGGTTGAGGCCATGGGGGGCCTTCAAGTGCACTTGTAAAAATTAATTTTACAATACAAATATTAATTCAATTATTATCGTTCTCTTTTCAGTTTGTTTTAAAACATAAATGTTATATCTTCATTACTCTATTTTCTCAGTCTCTATAAAAAGTAGATTTTACTTCTTAACTTAATTTTGTACCTGGGTTACATAATACTAATACTTTACCTCAGAAAAAATAATAAAACAGCTGTTTATTCATTTTGAGAGTGAATGGAGTTGTCAGAAAGTTGTTTTGTAATCTATTGATAAAGTTTGACTGACCTATCTGACTGTTTTGTTGACATTCGCTTTAGCGCAGCACCATCTAATGGATTCATTATGTAACCCCAGCCTCTACTGTAGCGCCTTATATATGGAAAAAGTTTTAAAATATGTCATTCGTTGAAGGTGCGCCTTATAGTGCGGAAAATACGGTAATGTATACATTTTAAATATATATACATAACCTATTGAACTTTTAACATGCAACAAATTTTTGTTCAATTCATTTTCCATCTTTGCATCTAATTCTTTCTTAAAGGTTTTGAAATGGATATCAAATGGAGGGTGTTGTAGTGAGTGTTTGTGACAGTGTGTGCTGTCAGGGAAGCACAGGAAAATGTGTGGGTGGGGGATGCCAGTGAAATTTATACTTGTGATGTATAACTCCACTGGTAATAGTGGTAAAGTAAATGGCTGCAGGTGGGAAATGAGAATAAAGTGCAAATTGGTAGAAGTTTCTGTTTTGTTTTAGGTGCTTTCACAAGACTGCAGTTCCTCTTATAAATGATACCCTCCAACTATAACGGCACATAAAAACTCAATCCATTCATCTGTTTTCGATACTGCCTCACCTGACTTATAGGTGAGTGGTGCACACCCTGGACTGATCACCAGTCAAGTGCAGGGCTGACAAAATCTTACTCATGTACAAAAATAAACCAATAAAATACAGTATACTGTCAGTGTTTGCAGCATTTTTCTCAAATGTGTGCAAAGTCTTCCCATATTCGAGCAGCCAGCATTAAATCCTCTCCACCATTCTTACACACCCTCAGGTCTGTCAGTGTCAGTGCGCTAAATTACTGTATGCTCACAGTGGGCCGGCGTGCCACGGGGCATATCAGTAACAGTCTAGCTCACCAGTAAAATGCAAAGGCCTCACACAGAGACAAAGAAACTCGAAAATATCCACTTCTTTCTCAAGCATGATATCACTGGCAGCAGCAGCACCCTAATCCATTACCCTCGACGCCCACACTAGAAGGGATCTGTGGATGCCTGATAAACAACAGAAACAAAGCCTGAAGACTGCCCACATTTACTGTATGTTTTGCTGCCGTTATGGCTCGGTGTTTTAAGAGGAGGCGGTGGAAAACATGCCCTTATATCCATCCCCTTTTGCTCAGAACAATCTAAGGGTTGCACGACCCTTAGATGCCATTTTAAGAGGCTTGCACCACCGGAGCCTCTCAAAAGTCCTCCACCTCCATTTGCTCGCCTTCTTAGGTGTTTTTTTATGCCATTCCTCTCCAACAAATGGGCGCTTAAATATGGATTTGAGTGACATATGGCATCTGCTTACCAGACCGCTTGAAGCCTTTCAGGATTCGTGAATGGAAGTTGATAATGAGTGTCGAACTGTGGAGTGTTTGGAAATGAGGGACAGTTGCATGAAGGAAAGGAGTTCCCCGCTATGTAGCAGGAGCTAATTACATCTTGTCTCCTCCAGCTCCAGCTGACAAGTGTGATTGCCCCAATGTTTTTAAACAAATGGAAACAAGGATCCACTTGAGTGCATCCTGGTGTTGACAACTAACACTACTGCAGGTAAAACACAGGAGACAAAAAAAATATGGAAAGTAGTTAATATTTAGGATTATGTTTTCCCTGCTCCAAAATATATATATTATATATTTTTTTTTAAGATGTTTGGCTCGGAAATATTCAGTATAAATGCATCTTATAAAATGGTTAGTTTGCCTTGCTAAAATAAAAACATACTTTCCTAATAGGTTAAGGGTTCGTGTTGTAGTATAGGTGTGTATTTTAGCCATTCCTGACATTCGGAGAGCAAACATCAGTGGCGGCTCATCAATAGAGGGCACTGGGGCAACCCTCTCGTCAAAAGTGCGACATGTGCAATAGGTTCTTATGCAATACACACAAATTGGACAACATTGAGCGCTGAAATCCGTCAAAGCCGACATCCTTTCCTGTCTTGCCACGTAGACATTGCGGCCATGTTGGATGGGGCTCAATCAGTCTTCTACGACATGTCAAGTTTGTCGTCATATTCAACTCAATGAAGCCACTTCAAGATTAACCTTGCCAGCAAGCTGAATATACAGGGTATTTGTTCACTATTACAATACTACTACACAATTACTACATCTTGTACTGCTCCCGCTGATACATTTGCAACCAACCTTTTTAAGGTTGGACCAATCAGGTGTTGCTTAGGGCGGGACATGCAGCTATGACAAAACCAGGAAGCGCCGACGCTGGGGGAAACAAAAAAAGCCCAACATAGACGAATGGACGCTGCAATTAATTCTGTTCTCACAGAAGTACTCACCGTTTCCTTGTTGAATGTTGAAAAGCATTTTTGTGCATTTTTATCTGGTAAAGATGTTTGTGCCCCCACCCAAGACGAGACAGAACATTTTCATCAGTTGCTGTGATTGGTCAAAACAATCGTACACAAGATGCCGTAACATCCAATCAGCTTTAAGTATTGCACAGAATGTCCCTCCTTTCCAGAACGAATCTGCTGAGTGAAGTTCCATATTGATCATGTGAAGAACTCCCTTGAGTGGATCACAATTATCAATCTGGCTTGTGAGGTTACTTCAAGATATTTCCAAAGTAGAACATGAAGCCCAGGCCACATGGATAAGAACCGCTTTGGTGGATTTAATCAGCGGCGTTGCTCAGCGGTATGGTGGCCATCTCCCAACTCAGAGGTTGTGGGTTCGACTATGTCGAATTGTAACTATGTCGAAGTATCCTTGAGCAAGATACTGAACCCCCAATTGCTCCTGATGCTGCGTCATCAGTAGGTGAATGGGTAGTCAAAAATGTAAAGTGCTTTGAGGACCTTAAAGGTGGAAAAGCACTATATAAATGAAGTGCCATTTGCCATTAAGGTTTTGCAACAACAACAACAACAACAAAAAAACGGTTAGAGCGTAGATACTTGTTGGTCTTGCTGGCTGGCTGAAGAAAGGCATTGGCCGAATATTGTGCATCATGATTGCATCATTTGCATGGCATGGTGGACTGATTAGTGCTGATGGCTTAATCAGTGGAGGGTGATGATTTTTCTGGCATGCTTTCAATCACCAGTTGGAATAATTGGACACATTTACTTTTGCTTTAATAAAAAATGAAATGCCTGTCTTAATTGAAATGCCATGTAATAATGTAGTGAATACCCAACTTTAGTTATACAGCACAGCACAACAACCAAGTGTCAGAGTTTGGTCCGCATTGCTGGCAGCAAGTCGGATTCGTTTCCAGTGAGGGTTGAGGTCCGCCAAGGCTGCCCCTTTTTACCGATTCTGTTCAGAACTTTTATGGACAGAATTTCGAGGCGCAGTCAAGGCGTTGAGGGGGTCCGGTTTGCTAGCCTCAGCACTGCATCTCTGCTTTTTCCAAATGATGTGGTGCTGTTGGCTTCATCAAGCCGTGATCTCCAGCACTCACTGGAGTGGTTCACAGCCGAGTGTGAAGCAGTTGGAATAAAGAACAGCACCTCCAAATCCGAGACCATGGTCCTCAGTCGGAAATGGGTGACGTGCCCTCTTCACGTCGAATGAGACCCTGCCCCAAGTGGAGAAGTTCAAATAATTTGGGGTCTTGTTCATGAGTAAGGGCAGGAGGGAGCGGGAGATCGACATTCGGATCGGTGCAGCATCTGCAGTGATGCACTCTGAATCGGTCCGTTGTGGTGAAGGAGCTGAGCCAAAAGGCGAAGCTCTCGATTTACCAGTCAATCTACGTTCCTACCCTCACCTATGGTCACGAGTTGTGGGTCATGACCGAAAGAACAAGATCTCAGATACAAGCGGCCCAAATGTGTTACCTCTGCACGGTGTCCGGGCTCTCCCTTAGAGATAGGGTGAGAAGCTCGATCATCCGGGATGGACTCAGTTTCGAGCCACTGCTCCTCCGCATTGAGAGGTGCCAGCGGAGGTGGCTCGGGCATCTGGTTCGGATGCCTCCCTGGAGAGGTGTTCCGGGCATGTCCTACCGGCAGGAGGTCCCGGGGATGACCCAGAACACACTGGAGAGACTATGTCTCTTTGCTGGCCTGGAAACACCTTGGGATCCCGCTGGATTAGCTGATTGAAGTGGCTGGGGAGAGGGAAGTCTGGGCTTCCCTCCTAAAGCCATTGCCCCCGCGACCTGAACCCGGATAAGCTGTAGAGGATGGATGGATGGATGGATGGATGGACAACAACCATAGCTGTAAGAAATTACTGTACATAAATGACTAATCATGATAACTAAAATAATAATGCAGTTTACAATGTTGGATAACTAATTAAAATCTTATCTTAAAATATACAATAGCTTACTTGACATAGCATACAGGAAGTGTAGTTTTATTTATTCCCTCTCATTGCATGCTGTGCAAAAATACTACTACTACTAATAACAATAAAAAGATAATAGCTGTGCTTGTTTTCGATCCAGCCACTCCCGTTCCACACATGAGCACAAAACGGTTCCTCTAAACCCCCCATTCACTCGCAACTATTCACAGTTCAACAAAGGCCAAATCATCCTTTCTTGCAAAGCAATTCGAGAGGCAAGCTTTTGAAAGTCACAATTATTTTATGTTCCATTTGGTACAAATATGTTCCAACCTTTTCCATATGATATTTAGTAACGCCCGTATTAAGTTGTATAATGTCAGTACATCTAAAGAACACTTCTCAAGATATTGCTAATAGGCTACATCTATTAATAGTGTCGTAATTAATAGTAATTGCAATAAATCCTACAATGCCAGTAAGGTCGGTGGGTATGTTAAGTGCACTTGTGTATATATATATATATTTATAACTTGGGCTATATATATCATTTATTATTTTATTATTATTTTTAATAATTAGTAAATTAAAATTGTATTAATAATGAAATAAGTTTAAATATATTTAGTAAAAGGGGTAGGACTAGATAAGTTTTTAACTTCTTCCTACTCCCTTTTGAACATGTAAGTTATGATTAATTGAATGATTATGTTATTGGGATTTTCTTCTATTTTGATTGTTGTTGTTTTTTGTTTTATCTCTGCTGTTCATCTGTTTATATGTTCAAAAAATAATAAAAGGAAAGGAAAGGAAAGGAATGAAAATAGCACCAAGCAACAACCTCTGGTCCTCCTTTGGAATTCAGACCAAAATTGTTATGTGCATGACTGATTTTATTTATGTTCAAATACATTAGCTTTTTGCTGATGTTCTGTAATTCCATTCAGCCACCTACTCAATACAACTGGAATGAAATATTCTTATATTTGGCCGTATTTTTCTTGTAATGCATAAATATTAATAACTTATATATCCCATAAAAGACATTCTTGTTTAATATTTTACTACAATGGGTGTAATCTCAGCGCCTTATTTCCCTGCCAGCTGTTAATGGCTTTACGATGCTGCTTAGATCTGTGAAAAGTTCTGATATTTCACATCTTGGTCACTGCTCTTTGGAATGTTGCTGCGTAAACAGTCTGTGCTGACAAATTCACAGCGCCGTTAAATAATTCAACACACTCTGCAATCCATTCTCCCTGCCAGCTTTTAGAGCTCCAACCACCCTATTGATTTGTGTCGTGCCACCTCATTGGGCGTACGTGTATGTGTGGACACAACCAAATACAGATTTGTTTAAAATAAAACAACAAAAAAGTTTGGCCAGTGAATTTAGACAAAAGAGGGCTGTATTATTCAAGTCATTCTGGATGACTGAACAGAATCCAAGGTACTTTTTTCAACTCCATGATTAATATGGGATTTGAGCCCTTGTTGAATATCCCTTAATAACGTGAAAGCAACTGATTAGTACCATTTAATTATCTATTATCAAATCTATTAAGAAGACATTACTTGAGAAAGGAAAATGTTCAATGGAATGATTCAATTAATTTCCTATAAAAAAAAACATGGAGGATTGTTCCATTTGAACTGAGTTTCTGAATTTGCTGTCAAAGGGCAAAGACGGAAACACAAAATCAGTAAAATAATCTCAATGATACTTTCAGAGAACATTGTGATTGAACATTGTACTGATTGATCGTAATGCCCGCGCAAACGTGGGTTAAAAATGCATGATGTACATTATTAGTGATAGACCGATGTGCTTTTTTCAGGGCCGATGCCGATACCGATTATTAGTCATCAAGGAGGCCGATAACTGACATTACAAGCGATATTCATTTGCAGTAAAAGAGAAAATCACAGCGTAAAAAAAACAACTTCTCTTTTAATTTTAAACATATTAAGAATAGACAGCATGTGTTAAGCTAAATTCAAAACTAAGCAAGCAAATAAATAAATAAATAAATAGTTTTCTACTGTAAATAAAGTTTTCCAAAATTTCAACGTAATTTATAAATTAATTTATTTTTTATGAATTAAAAAGTGTTGGGACTTCCCAGTTGCAGCAGTGACAAATGTATGCAAAATTAAATGTATCTAATTTTGGGTTTTCGTCAGGGTTCAAAAGATCTTTGCAGACAGTGAAAAATTGTCTGAATATGTTTGAAATGTCTTTGCAACAAGTAAAATGTGTCTATAAACATCTTACAAATCCTGACGAAAGCACAAAATTTGCTACGCTCGCAAGCATTCGCTGTTCGGTGAGATTCCAGCTTTATCGGCCTTCAGATTCGTAAAAAGGCCGATGCCGATATTTGTCAACATGCCAAATATCGGCACCGATAATCTGCCCGGCCGATAATCGGTCTATCCCTAGACTACATTTCCCCGAATTGCAAAAGCCAGCTATGAATCTCTAGCCATCTATTACCGCATAGCTTTTCCTGTGCTAAGCGGTGCAAAAGAAAGTCTCTTTCATTTAAAATTTGCTCAATGAGATCATGATGGAATGAATCATTGCACTTGACAATTCAGAGTCTGTATTTAATCTGAGAAAGAGAAAAAAGTAAATGTTTGTAAAGGAACAGGAAGGCAATTATTTAAATGGTTCTGTCACATTCATTATAATAGTAGCTGAAGTAGAAGCAGTAAACTACAGAACAGAGTACTAATGATTGTGAAATGCAGTGAGTGTCCCTTACTGAGAGGTCAGTCATCAGAAGAGAAGAGAAAAATCCAATCTGTCTTGAAAAACATGTTGTCTGTATCCATTAAAACAGCAGCGGCCACATGATATAGTCTTCTTACACATTGGGATAATGGGCAATGTACAGTATGTACTGTAGTGCTTTTCAAATGTATACATAGAACATGTAGCTAATTTGAATTTCCTTATGCAAATGTGAATTGAAGCCATTCCTAACCCCGGGTTTTCACCGGATGCGGTTGCGGTGCGGTTGCGGTGCGACGCAAGCAATTAGATTCCATTCATTCGAATGGTGCAGTTTACACCGCTTGCGGGTGCGTTGCGTGTCGACTGCGGAAGGCCTGCGGCGTGCCGCAAGCCTTCCGCTAGGATAGACCTATTTTCTATTTTTGCCGGACGCCGCAGCGGTAGGCCTCCGGCAAATGGCAAGCTAGCACAAAACACATCGAGCGGGACAGGAAGACCGAGGCAGTTTCAAAATAAATTTCCGGTTACCTTTCAGAATAAAACACTCGCCAGCTCCTATTTCGCAAGTTTTTCAGCAAAACGTGACGTGGGCGTCGCCGGGCCATGTGCTCATTCACGGTTTAGACACCAGCGAACATGGACGAGGAGAGGTTTATATTGGAGGTGGAAAACCACAAAATAATATATGACACGGCACATCCTTTTTATAAGGACTGTAATGTATTGTGAGTTTGATGTTCGCGATTGCTTGTTGTGCCCGTCTCGCTTGCCGTACTGAGCGGCAGCCGGACGCGGAAGACAGAAATAAAGAGTGGACCCGCACTGACCCGACTCTTGTTATTAATATACTTTACAAGGACAACCAAAAAAAGGATGCTGCATGGAATCTCATAGCAGAAGAAGAAGAAAAGGTTAAATCAAAAGAAGTCCACCTCTCTTTCTGCTTCTCTGTTGAGCACAGACTTTCTGTATGTTTGTCGTTGTGAAATGCCACATGATCGCGCGCGCGCGGTTGGGAAGTGGGCGGCGACGGAGCTGCCGGACCGCAGCTGTGCGGAGCCGGTGTGGATTGACAAAAAAATTGACCCGTCCGGAGCACGCAGTCAAGACGCACCGCACCGCAACCGCATCCGGTGAAAACCCGGGGTTATAAGTACATCTACAGTACATGTTCAACTGCTCTACAGCTCCGAAAAAGTACTCCTTTGCAAACCCCAATAGTACATTTCATTAAATATTTGATCACCACATTTTCCAGCTGTACTTGCAGAAAAGAGAAATGGAGCACATTGGTAGCACGTGCATCTGAGTTAAGTGCGTGTGCCTGCCTGCAGTCTCCGCAGCTTAGACTCAAGCGGGGCTTTACTAATGTCTGAGACCTGATAGCGGGGTTGTTCGGATCTTGTCATTCCTGGATGTGCTTTGATGCTGACCACAGCAGACAGTTAACGTCTCCATGTGTGAGCAAAGAAGCTTCTTCGTATGAGGAAAACTTGGGTGCTTTTGCTGAAGGACATGAAATATATATATATATATATATATATATATATATATATATATATATATATATATGCATGCCTGGGACGGTTTTTGAAAACCGTTAAAGCTGATCGGTTCAACAGTTTCGGTTCGGCCCGTCTGTGTTCCGTTCGGTCACTTTCACACGACGCTCTTTTTCATGCAGCCCAACCATCCACTGAGCCCCCTAAGAGCTTTTTTTGGTCAGCTCTCTTCACATTGTCACTCAATGAAACAACTGATCTTTTTCAAACTTGTGTGTTTGTCTGTCAGTACAGGTTTTCTATTAGTGTGGGTCCTGCACGATGTGGCTGTCATACTTGAGGTGCAAGCTCAAATACAGGTACACATTCGGCCCTGAGTGTGTCAGTTATCTGTTTTAAAGGAGACATGTATTTCACAAGCATGTTCTCCCCGTGCCTGCGTGGGTCTTCTCCGGGCACTCCGGTCTCCTCCCACATTCCAAAGACATGCATGGCAGGTTAATTGGGCGCTCCGAATTGTCCCTAGGTGTGCTTGTGATTGTGGATGGTTGTTCGTCTCTGTGTGCCCTGCGATTGGCTGGCGACCAGTTCAGGGTGTACCCCGCCTACTGCCCAAAGCCAGCTGAGATAGGGTCCAGCACTCCCCGGGACCCTTGTGAGGAATGAGCGGTCAAGAAAATGGATGGATGGATGGATGGATGGATGGATTTCACAATGCAACAGTTCCCACTTCCCTTGAAAGGTGACACCAATGCATCAATACACACATAACCACAATGATGGGTGGAGTTAAGGCATGTGACAAAATGATCAGACACTTTTATCAGACACTTCTGGAGTCTTCCCCTATGCAATTGAATAGGGTTTAGATGAAGCCACCAAGCTTCTTGTCCTCCCCACCTCCCCCTTTAGCTTTAGCGTGCTGTCATCGCTAAGCGCTGAATGAGTGTGAGTGTAAATGGCGTGATTACTGCGGGAAATGTTAACAAAAAAGAAGCTGCTGGGGATGAGGCACGGGCGTCGTAAAGTCGAAACATCGTAGGTCGTGTACATGGTAACTCAAAGACTCCTGTACTGCAACTGTGTATACCTTTTGACTTTGACATTATAGTGCTTCCAGCATCCAAACATTGGATCAAGCAACCTAGGTGTGGGGGTGGTTATTGTGCAAATTAGCCTGATTGTGATAACCTAATGTACAAATTTTAGAATGGCTTGCTCACAGACATATTTTTGGATATCAAAAGACCCAATTGGTGTTTAATTTCACATTTTTAACATTTGCAATCAGGAAGCTAGTGTGAAGGCAGCTACTGATTCTGCTTGTTTAGTATGGATAGGGAAACTCCCAAAATGTAAGCGGTCCACGTTGACCCATGATGTTTCCATTAACTGGTTGACAGGTAATGTCTGCATGCACATGTCAGGACATGTGTTGTGTGTTAGGAGGTTACTACTTCACTAAACACACAGATCAGTGGTCCTTAACTCATTCACTGCCATTGACGGAAAAAGACGTCAAATGATGCATTTTTGGGCTGGCAGTGAATGTGTTAAAAGGGGCCCAAACAGAAAAAAAGCTGTCTCAATTGTATATAAATGGAGCACAAGCAGGTTCAGCTACTACAATATCCCTCACAATATTGAGAATCCTTGTTTAAAAATTCTATGACATACAGAAGCTCTATATCAGAAGAGAAGAGTATCATGGACAAGAGTGAAATGTTGACTTAAATACAATTTGCATAATTGAAACTCAGCACAGGAACTAAATTACCAAATGCTGGCTGTTGAAGAACACAGGGCCAACATGTTTGGACTCAGTTTTGCACAATAAAGTTTGTGTATTTTTATCTATTTTATTTTTTATTTTTTTTATCAGGCTCTGCAATTAACTGGTGTGTACCCCGCCTCTCCTCCAAAATCAGCTACAGTTAGCTCAGGCTCATAGAGTCAGCAATATTTCACTGTCCAGGTTCGCATAGAAATCCATGTTTTAGTATTGTATTCATTGTGCTGAGCTTAGTATACCCCAGCCATGAGTGATATTTCAAGTAAACTTCCAACAGAGACTTCTAGTTTTTGCATTATTATTATTTTTTAAGCCACATTAGAATGTTAGTAATTTTTCTTACTTGTATCATGTTGTCTTGAAATTATTGAGTCCTATTTGAAAGGCAAACAAGTCATCCATCCATTCCAGCTTCTATTCCACTTAACCTCACTAGGGTCACAGGTGTTCTGCAAGCGAGAGATGGGGAACACTCTGGACTGCGATAGATTGACAGTATGTTCTCAATTTGGCAGCAAATAAGGTGAAGGGAATATCTCCCATAAGAAAATAATAATTTTTGAAGTGTATATTTTGCAGACAGTGTTTTGGAAGATGTACTTCATTACCAAACGGCCATTTGCAGGAAGGTTAAAAAAGGAAGGTTCAAAACAAAAGAAAATGACCTGCTTAGCTTGGTAGTAGCCAAACATCCTCTATGTGTTTCTAAGTTAAAGGGGCTGTCTGCCAGATTCACTCAGGACTTTTTAAATACAGGATGTACACACTTTAACTTTCTCTCAGTCTACACATCTGTGTTTATGTTACTTTTTGGTGGTGATTTCGTCCTAAACCCCCACCCCCCCCCCAGCCTGTATTTTGCCATTTTGTGTTTGTTTTGTAAACAGCGGGCCGTTTCTGTGGAAAGACAGTGTTTACACCCCTCCAGCCAATCGCAGAGCGGGGGGTGGCGTGTCGCAAACGGGGCCGGGCGAACGTATCAGCTGCATGACATCACTCCCGCGGCAATTTAAAAGCACGCACGGATTATTTTTAATTTTTTCCGCTCACTCACTCACTCACTCACAGAAGCTTACATGTGTGAATTTACCAAAGTTAATTTATTCATTAACTTTGGTAAACTGAATTTTATGCAGCTGACATTGTCACTTTGACAGCTCAAGTATTTAAAAAAATGAAATGAATACAATTAGAATTGCCGCCCTTCACACAGTCAATATGGCAGCCGTCATGGAGCTATTGATTACTCTTAATTTAATGTGTTTGAGCAACTGAAGGCTTTCTGATTTCTTTCCCAAGCTTTGTTAAAGTCGACTAAATCTGAGGCACGGCAGCCTGTCATGACAGCAGGATGATGGATGGTGGGCTGAAGCTGAGATCTTGCAGGTTCGACAGCTCCCTGAGCCTTTCATCCCACACTCTTTTCAAGGATGTGATGGTGCCGCCTCTGTTTGCTGGATTTTGTTCACCAGAAATTGTTTTTTGTTCTTTGAAACTTTTAAAGATGCGTTAGAGTGGAGTGCCACATGTACACGCCAAATGTGGGCGAGACGGCAGCCAGTGCGGGAAAATGACAGCAAGGGATTGTATGTTCTGTCCCCCTGTTGAGGCTCTTGGCTCTCTGATTTTCCAAGCACTACTCAGCAGAATGAAATCATACATTAAAAAAAAAAAAAAAAAAAAAAGTAATTTCCCCCCCTGCCAGCATTCCCTCAGTAGACCTGCCAGTGCGCACTAATTAAACAGCAGAAATTAATTTGTATGAGATTTTACAAATGAAGCAAGAGAAGGCACCAGAGGAGCGAGGCAGGCTGGTGCTCATTCTGAATGTGGTTGCAGTGGCTCCCATTGCTTGCAGAGGGATTTCCAAACTTTAAGTGCAAAAGGATGAACTGGAGCAAGTATAAAAAGGTATGATTCTTAGAAAGCTTCGCCTGGGAAATGGCTGTGCTTTCTTGGGCAGGAATAGTGAGTTGGATCTGAGTTAATCTTCACCTAGAGCAGCTCCTGTACAACCAAAGAGATGCACAGCTTTGTGGATTTGGTGTGTTCAGCTCTAAAAGTCAAGTTGAAGGGCAAAGCGCACTGATCTGCAAAATGATGAGTGCATTTTCTTGTTACTTGGTTATTTCCTTTGTTTATTGGTCATGGTCGGAGGGGGTTAATGAATGTGCTCTGCAAATAACAGTACCTTAAAATGCATCCCGTGTCCAGACTGTACTGTGCAAAAGTGCGAGAAAACCAACGCAGGCATGGGAAGCATATGCAAACTCCACACAGGAAGACCGGAGCCTCGATTCAATTTCACGACTGCAATGTCAGCCACCATGCCAACAATTATACTGTAATTGTTTTGGAATTTTCATTATAGCTTTTTCTTTTACATTTGAGATTTTTAAATGTCGTTAGTTTGAATTACTTTTTATAGTGGGTTTCTTAGTTCTTATTTTATATTTACTTTTAGTTAACTTTTATTAGTTTTAGTATTAGCTTTAATTTCTAAAAAATAAAAAAATGTACTTCTTGTGTGCAATATTTGAAAAACACATTATGGCAATTACTGTGGAATAAAATCTGAAATATATTGTAAAAACATTTTAAAAACAACCATCCTCAATTCAAATACAGGTACTCTATGACAGTATTAAGTGAAGTGCATAATACTGTTTATAAAGTTAGATGCATCCAACTCTGATTGATGATCTCTCTTTCCATCCCATGTTTTAACTTGTTGTTTACTTCTAAAGTGGAATTGTGAATTCCTATTGGGAAGTATTGTACCTGGCTGGTTGTACTGTATACTCCCCCCCCCCCCATATGTGACGCAAAAAAAGGAGAGCACTAACCACGTTGTGGGCTGAGTTATGTGACAAAATCCGGGGACAAAGTCCAGGCACAATCGAAACATGCAGGCACAATCGAAAACATGCACGCCACGTCATCTGGTCACAAACTTCTGCAGGCTGGATGACGTTTCTTCTAGGCGACACAGCTCATAAGACCACAACTTCCAAACGACCTTCCCTCTTCTGAATAACGGCCGTGCTGTCATGCCACCAAAATAAATAGCTAAGTCTCATGCATTAAATGAATTGACAAAGATGAAAATTCACTATAATTATAGTTAGTTCACTCTTGTTCTTTCCCAGTTGCCATTATTTGTGTAACACATTAACTGTAGAAACGCTAACACACCAATGGCTGATGGAGATCGTATTTGGCCTTCAGGGTCCATTGAATTCATAAGTGTGCCTTTCGAGCAGGTGTATGCACATTTTGGAGCTTCTCAAAAGCTTTTAGTGTAGGCTGACAGGGTAATCCAATAAGAGCTAGTCTCAACACAGTGAAATGCAGGGATGAAATCATTGTGGGGCGATGTGGGGGAAGTGAGGCCTCTTGCCCTCTGCCTGTGTGTCTATCTGTAATGAAGGATGAGAGAGGCAGACGGAACTTCGCAGACAGCACAACAGGAGGGTTAACCTCATTTCTTTGTGCTGAGAGAACCTATTCACCTGTCTCCCACTCCATGTCTCTGCAGTGCCAAGCCGACACACAGGAAAGCCTTGTGCACACTGACTATGCCGGCTTGTACATTATTTAAAAAGCTTCTGGGTGGAAGCTACACACGTAACCACCCATGCAACCCCAACACACACACCCACCACACCTAATCCCTCACCCCCTTTCTCTTTGTCTCAGCAAGTCAACTTCAACAACTGAAACATTGCCTTGTTTTGGGACTGCTGATGCCATATGCCTCATGCCATGTGAGTAATACTCCGGATGTAAGTATGTATAGCCAAGAATTGTACTCAAGTAAGAGTGTTGCTACTAAATAGACAAAATGATTAAAATTATAGTGTGCAATTTCAGAAATTACACATCACAATAATCACTTCAAATATAACAATCATTATGTGTTGCCCTGAAGGCAATAGTAATTACTTAATCTGTTTTTCCTTACAAGTAATTCTCTTTGTTTAGGTAGTTGAAAGAAAGGAAAATCATTATTTTTGTAAGTTTAATTAATTAATAAATGTAATTTTCCGACGCTGTCATTCATGACGTCATCTCCGTAATGTGACTTCCTGTTTGGTTGTCTTCCGGTTTAATCGCGACCGTACAGCTGACACGTTTCATGCTCCGATTAGGATTTTAACTTAATCTGTTGACATGGCTAGCATCAGAGAAGCAATTCCGTAAGTTTCTAATATCACTTAGAGATGTTTGAAATGCTTTATTATACACCTTTGGCGAAATCTGTATTTGTTAAAACATTTGATTATGAAGGTTTTGTTTTGTTGTATATGACTACGGCGTTGAGTGAAGTGAGTCACTAGCGCCCTCTGCTGGCTATTCGATGACATTTCCTTTAAATAGTAATTTGCTTAGGAGCAGATTGTTTGCTATTTTTGTGCATATTATAAAGCGGATTTATGTTTTCAAAGTAAGTCATTATTTTTACCTTATTATTTTCATATATACATTAAGTAGATCTTTCAAAAGTAACAAATTAAGGCAGCCGCGAGAAATTGTCTTAAATTGTCACCGTTGGTGTATAATCTAATCTAATCTAACAGAGTAACTTTTAACAAAAATACTCAAGCGAAAGTAAAATGTACTAAAGCATTTCCACTACTGTGCACAAAGTTTCTTTAAGTAATAGAGCTCAATGTAGCTCAATACAACCCACGTCTGGTAATACTCATTTTGTAGATGCATAAGAAGCGCTAGCTGCAATCTTATGCTACCAACCAGTAACTGTACATGCTGCATGAATGGTCAAAGTGGTGTAATCAGAGCTGGACTTCGGGGTTCAAAGCCAGAGCTTTCAACCCCTACTCCCTCGGCATCAATTACATAACAGTATAGTAAAATATTCATAACACACAACCAGGCTGGACTCCTGCCTACTTGAGAGTGCTGAGCTCACATTTTGCCGTTAGCCACTCAGAGACCGCGGGGAAGATAAAGAAAAGGCCAAAAGTTTAGGAGCTGAAAACATGAAGCCAATTACAGTGGACAAAAAAAATTATTCCCTCATGAATATGGCAACCAGCTATACAAGGAATACACAAATGAAGTTGGTTGGAATATTACATTAAATTAGATTACCTTCATACTTGTGCTCTTTGTGTGTGAAAATTGAACAATGATAAAGCAGCACGAAAACAACCTAACAAAAATACACTCCAGCCACAAGATTGTACGAGATTGTCACTGTCCATTAACAACTTTATATCTATGTCACGTCAGTACAGCAGCTGTCCTTCAGAGCAGCAAATTTATTTTACATAAAATGAAGGCTTTAGAAAAACATGGGATTATAGATGTATTGATGACAATGATGTAGATGTTTTTATCAGCCAGTCATGTTCCTTGTGTTTCAAAATATGAACGCATATTCACAGTAATCTATAAATCCGTAATCTGTTATTCTATTTGTATAATAAATGCTTTCAATGAAGACCGACAGCAGTGAGTAAAATGACTTATTCCACCGAGATTTCATTGTAATAACAGTATTGAAGTGATACTTAGATTATAATGCATCATTCAAGAACCAGGCAGCTATAATAAATAAAAGTATAGCTTCAAGCTGACACCCAGGAAACATGCAGAGTCTTACTTTTCAAATCATTACAGGGAAGTGGAGAGCAGTGAGACCTCCTCACCACTCAGAGGAGTCCTAATTATGGTTTTATGTGACTATAATGGTAGAGAAAAGAACCGGAACTTGCTGTCTGAGCCATGCCGTGTGAGAGCACAACCTTACGTTTACTTATTAGTCAATATGCTTTTGGTGGGCTCAAAAGATTACATGCTAATAGAGTGACTGCTGTTTGGTCTTGCTGACTTGTACACTCCGCTAATCTGCTAGATGAAATTCAGGGACCATATGTTAAATAAGGCTACTACGTTCGTTAAAGGCTACCTTTAGCACTATCCCATGCGGGGGGGAGGGTCCGCTGTAACAATCGGCAGTGTGGGACCGCGCCACGGGGTGGCACTTGGCGTGGAATTATTATTATTATTATTTTTTTGGATGCCTTGAACGGCTATTGTAACGTGCGGTGGCGTCGAGCCCACTCTTTTCTTTTTTTGTTTGTTTTAAATAAATGTTAATTTGTGGACTTTAGTTGCTCTCAATTTTATTTTATTTTTTTGCTGTCCCGCTGCGGAGAATCAGCTTCCGCACACTTTATGGTGCTTGAAGAGCAGAATGACCTAAGAATTTCTCATAGAGGGGTGAATGGAGCAAAACACCCCTTTGCTCATGTTTTTGGTGAGGAATTAGCATTTTGACACGGCTATAAGCTCCAAAAAGTTGATTTTTCATGTTGCTGTCCCTTTAAACAAAATTACTTAATCAAAGTGAAATGATTTAAAAGCTCTAACAATGATGATATAATAATAATAATTAGGGGTGTGAATTGCCTAGTACCTGACGATTCGATCTGTATCACGATTCATAGGTCACGATTCGATTCAATACCGATTAATCCCAATATGAATTTACAAGTCGATTGTTGCGATTTTTTTTTTTTTTACTCAAATTTAGAAAATACCATTCAGTAAACTTGTACATGTATACTGTAATATTTGTATGAAAATGTATTATTTATTGATCTGATCTGAAACTTCAGTTTTATAACTGTGAGCCACTGTATTTAACAAACAAGTTGTAACCTTTTTCATGTTAGAACAGCATTGAAATAAAATATTAAGGCTTAATGTTCCAGTAATATAACATTCTTCCATGCTGTTCGACGTTTTGTTGAATATTTTTCCATAAGAAATGGATGTTAAAAAATCGATTCGGCTGCCTATTGAATCGATTCAAGAATTGCGTGCTTCAGTATCGCGATATATTGCTGAGTCGATTTTTTTAACACCCCTAACTCATTCACTGCCTTTGACAAGTATACTTGTCAATTGTATTTTTTAGAGCGGTGCTAAATGGGGGCGAATCTGAGCATGCTCCACTGTAAATATCAAACTTGGAAACAACTTTACTGATGCCCAACCACCGGTAGATGACATCATTGCCCCATTTTATAGGAAATAAACACAGTTTCAGAGTCCATGGGAGAAATGGCTGTATTTTGGCAAACCTACATTTTTCTGCTGTCAATTATAAAAGAACGGGACGGGACAAAAAGTAGGGAGTCTATTCTGTTATTTGGTAGATTCGGTTTATATATAATTATTGAATGTAATATCACGTGAGTATTGGAAATGTAAAAATTTTCTATAATGACTGGCAGTGAATGAGCTAATAATAATCATCATCATCATCATCAAAATGATGATGAGTTCAATGAATTTGAAGAAGGTTTAAAGCACACTGTTGTCATTTCATTCGTGATTGAAACAAAACGACATCCTGGCACGTCTGCAGTGCTCAGCAACTGTCTGCCTGTGCCGCGATCAAATCCCATTAGACCAGCTGTTTACCTACTGCGCCAGACTTTGACGTGGAATTTACAGAACTGCCGAGCCACTGATCAAGCACTATTTAAGTGCACTCTATTTACCATCTAATCACACTGAAATTACTATAAACATAAACAACCAATTAACTGGTCTACAGAAGTCCGTCCATCCATTTTCTAGAGCATGTGTGCTTATTAGGGCTGTGGGTCTGCAGGCACATATTCCAGCTGACTCTGGGTGATAAGTGGAGTACGCCCTGGACTGGTCGCCAGCCAATCACATAGCTTAAATAGACAACCATTCACACATCCAGAGGCGTCAATCAACCTGACATGGAGGTTTTGGGAAATGCCCAGAGAAAACCCACACAAGCATGAGAACATGCAAACTCCACAACGGACACAAAATACAAACACCGAACCTTAGAACTGTGAGGTTGACGTGCTCGTCACTACACCATCATGATATACAGTCAAATAGGTACTGGACAAAATATTAAGATTATTACATCATCATTCCAGTTTTATGATGAAATGTAAATGCTTAAGTCTATTCACATAAAAATCCAGAGCTTGGCACTTCCTTGCAGCAAGTGCACAATGACGCGAAGCCTCGGATAAATACGTACATGGACTGGCCAACGACTGAAGCATATTAACATCTGTTGATCAGGGTGAGTACAGACCCTCTCATTCACTGTATATTTGCGAGCCTTGGCGTCAAATAGCGTTCGCCGAATATGCACACGCACGCGTCCAAAGGTGGGCATCGTGATCGATGGGAATTGACGATTACCGGAAGTGCCCAGCTCTGTAAAAATGTGATTTGATATACGCAAGCAAGTAAAATTTAACCTCATGCATGCACAATATCATGTATTAAATCTGCTATTTTAATTTTTTCCCGGAGTCACATTTTTCTTATTTGGCTATCAATGTGATTTGCAAAAACTTGTTTTGCTTGTCAAGAATCAAAATAGCTGATAAATTATAAGAAGCTTTAAAAGCTTTGTGCTTTCTTCTTTTTGATGAGCTAAAGCATTACATAAATATACTGACAGGAGAGAATGCTGTTTTAGCTTTGCTGCTTCTTATCACCAATAATGTTTTCAGACACTATGCACTTTTCCATAATCAGTCTAATGTATATCTAATAGTTGGGTTTTACATATTTAGTTTTGCTTATCGCATTAAACCGCAGATAAAGAAAGCACGAGCTGAGGCTGACAATACTTTGCTACACTGATAGGGGGCGTACAAGAGCACACAGGTTCATGTTTTTGGACACATACAGTAGCTAGGTGGCAGCTGCATTTCTTAAAGGCAAGTGTGCGGATGCAACCTGTTCATTCTAAAAATGTTCAGTTCTTAATGGTGGGCTGCAATGCCAGTCTGTAAATTTGTTTATCTGGCTCTAATGGCAGTGTCTCACCAGCCATGTCACTGGACTTTACAAATAAAGGAACAAGAGAAACACTATTCAGATGTTTCTCATCCCTGATTTGTAGGAAAAGATCGACAATCGCCTCAGACTAAAAGCTTTTGCTTCTTAGTGCATAATCCGAGCAGCTAAATCTTAAATCTCGCAGTGTCTTCGAAGCAATCCAAATCAAAATGTTTTTAACGCCTTAACACACCAAGCATACAGTAATGTAAGCAATGTTTTATCCTATCAATGACAACCCCTTGAATGTATTAACAAAGATTTTATAGCTTATTCAGCTTCAATACAACTCTTCTATGATGTGGTGGATGATGTACCTAAGCGAGAACAAGGAAAGAGGCGGAGTTTTACAACACTTGTAAGACATTTTGAGTGTTCAAGAGCATTAATAGGTTTGTCTCAAGCTATTTTGACCACTTTAAACTGCTAAACATGGCATGAAATTACCTGACAAAGTGGGCAGAGACCAATAGTACTGTATTTATTTATTTATTTACTTTATTTAGGGGGGTGGGGTTACCTTTATATATTACCGGTACATTTACCATTTTTGGATACATTTTTTTCCAGAATCACTCTCAGGTATTAGAAAGAATGTCAGTGTGTTTCTACAGCCAAGGTTGTTTTGTTTTTGTTTTGTTTTTTAATTATTATTTTTATTTTTTTTAAATGAAAATGCACATATCAAAATTATCATCTGTCTGGCAGCCCTGTGCAGTATTGTTGTCAAACACACATTTATATGCCTATGCAAATGTGGAAGACCTCTGAAGACAGAAAAACAATTGCTCAATACAATAATCACAACATGCAGCAGCAGTGATTAGTATTGTCATACATTTCTTTTTGTTTTGCACCACTTCATGGCTTTTGTGCATCACGCCCAACAACTCGACGTTTAAGATGATTAAAAAAAAAAAAAAAAAAAGTGGCCGTCTCAAGCGGTGTTTGCTTCAGCCATTTGCGTCTTCTGTTGCTATTTGGTAGCTCAGTAGTGTAATTTGCATGTGTATGTTGTTCAGCTGCAATCATGTACGGCGCAAATCACTGGACATGTCGTCACATTTATGAAGCCTACTTGCATTAATCTGTTGGTGGGTGATAATTCCTGAACTCTATCAGCCTACATTGTACTGTTTGGCATCTTCCCTTATCAAATCCATTGTTCCCAAGAACACTCTGTCTTGTGCAGCCAGTGCTCACAGTGCAGCTCAGTGACCTTTCAAAAGATAAAAGTTAAGCTAGTTTGTTCCCACTACGGGCATAATAGTAATTGGAACACACAGCAATGCCTTGGCAAAATCCTTCCAACAAAATGCCTTGACAGTTAAGTTTGTGGAGCCGTATCACAACCCTGAAAATGAACCCGCCCTGCAATCTGGCTAGCTGTGTTGATCTTCCTGGCATCAATGAAATCAATCTGTTGGACAATTGCTACAGAGTATATGAGGTGTTATAAGTCCTCTGCTATGACCCCTCTCGTCTAGGTAAAGGGGAGAGGAATAAAGTTACGCCTGTTTTAAGACTTCCAGAGTAAATATACAGCATCCTCTGAATGGACCATACTGCACAACAACACACAGTGGCTATAAAAAGTCTTCACACCCTTGTTAAAATGTCAGGGTTTTGTGTTGTAAAAAATGAAAACAAGAACACTGTTATTATCTATAATGGGAATAATGAAATTGAAAAACAAATTGGAATTTTTATGGGGTAAATTAACAAATAAAATAAAACTTGGTTGCATAAATATGCAGGTCCTTACACTATTACTTTGTTGAAGCACCGTTTGATTTTATTACAGCACTCTGTCAGTCTATCAGCATGGAGCATCTTGACTTGGCTGGGCCCTTCCAAATGTAATCTTCTGGGGAAGAAGATTATTTTTGTTTATTTGGAAGTATGCTTTGGGTTTGCGAAGCTGCCTCGCAAAAGATCAAAGGTTTTTTTTGCCCAAATTAAAAAGAAGAACAGTCCCAAATTGTGAAACTGCCGTGTGTGCGTGATTGTGTGTGTTCAGATTTTAACAGGGCTTCCATCTCTTCACCCAACCTCTCTCATCTCAGCCAGTCACGTCGGCTTTGCAGCCTCAATTTTGGTGGGTTTCAGCAATATTTTCTCCAATGCACATGGTATATCTAATGCCTTGCAAATTCATTTGCATCCTTCCTGACTAATTAGTCATAAAGTGCTCTGTAGCTCTCTATGGAAATTTCAAGAACATGCTACCAGAACTAATTAACTTCATTTGGAGATAATCAGTCACTTTAAATGATGGCAGGTGTGAACTGACTACTATTAAACATTTTGAGCTTGAATGCATCTGTATTCTGTACACAGCCACATCTGCAGATAATCATTTTGTATATTTCAATGAAACATTTTATACAGGTCGTAGTTCACATTAAAAAGTCGTGATCATTGTCCATCAAAACACAAAAAACTGCACCATTGTTAATTGAAAATTCAAATGTTGAGGCCTAAAGTAGTGACTCAACTGTATTAAAAAAAAAAAATCAATTCCTTCTATTACTTTTTTTTTTTTTTTTTTTTTTTTTTTTTTTTTTTTTTTTTTTTTTTTTTAATGGAGGGGGAAAAAACAGCATGTAAGCAAAAATGCCACCTCCTCGGCAGGGATAATATATACCAGACATAGGCCCAATAATAAATGGGACTGTCAAAGAAAGATTCATTTTAATATTGATTGTTGTCATGCAGATATTTGTCATGTTCTATGTGGGAGGTAAAATACATGCTTATCAGTCGTCATCATCTACTGGTGTCATTCATCTTGACACATGTTGAGATCAGCACCACTGTGCGTTCACTTTTGTAGCAGTCAAATGATCACAAAGAAGCACCCGATCTCACCAAAGCTCATTTCTTCCCTCGGCACACCATGACAGATCAGATTGCGTGTTACATCAGGAAAAAAAAAAAAAAAAAAAAGCTTTGCAATGCAGAAAGCATTAGAATAGTGACAGCTATGACATTCTTTCACTGAGGTCTGAAAAGCATTTTTAAGGAATGACCATCTGTCAATCAATACTGACCTTTATTAGGTTTGTTAGAGCAGGATTTTTGGTGAAACTTTTATATGAATCTTCATGAGCTGACAAGTATAGCCACGGTTGGACTCGCCTTCCGTTTTGAATAGAGATAGCAAACAGAAACATCATCAATAAACATCAGCGGCAGAACCACGCAATGGATAAACACTAGGGATGTCAAAATTAGTGTAATTTTGATTTAATTTAAAGTTCCTGTAATGCCACAATTTTTTTTTAACACACGATTAATGATCGCCCCTTACTTGGAAAGCCTGTACTGAGGAAATTCCAGTACAATGCAGCAGACAACAGACGTCAAAATTGAGCAGAAATAAATTGAATAATAATGCATATATTTGTGGAGAGTGGGGTCAAGTTGTATTTTACAATTTTAAAAACGTACAGAATTTCACAAGTTCATGTTAAAGATTAGATAGCTCTTAATCTAAAGAAAAATGCACTGACCGTCTTACAAATGCAATTATGCCATCTAGTGGCAGAATAATTACCTCAACACAAATCAATATCGCATTCATTTTTTACAATACAGCTACAGCACATCTTTTTAATTTTAACTCTTAATTATTGTGAAATTACTGCATCAATGACTAAAAGATGCAGCCATATTTATATTAGTTTAACATTTCTTTCCCACTTCTATGTTAACAAGAGTATGAAAACTGAGAAAAAAAATATTTTATTGTACATTTAGAACAGCTATAGAATTTGAGATTAATTGTGAGTTAACTAAGTCATTGTGATGACAAATTTTAATCGCCTGTCACCCCTAATAAATGCTATCATTTTTTTTATTCATCACAAACATTAGCATTCTGGCTACAATATAACTTAGCATGGATTAATTCTCTTCTATTGTATTTAATATAGTTTGTGAGCTATATATCTCAGAGCCATGAGAAAATGTGAATGACATTTAAACTGCTGTGCTACTGGTTCTGGTTGGCGTATGAGTATTTTCAAGCTAGCGGCGATGTGACGGACTGACCTTAAAGAGACGCAGTATATTGGCCACCATGATTGACACAGAGCTCGCGGACGCGCCAATCACGCCGACCACTCGCTCCGGCTTGGTGATGATGGGCGGCCCTCCGCTGAGACACTTGACATCGGTTGAGTCCTTCTCGATCAGCGCCTGCACGAATGTCAGCGACTGCTCCAGAGCGTGCGTGTCGCGGGAGCAGGTGTCCAGGATGCGAGCGCCCAGAGTGATGTTGGGCAGCAGCTCGTTGTCATTATTGATGCGGTCCAGAGCGAACAGCATGGCCTCCAACCTGTGGATCCCTTTCTCCTTCTTGAGCTCGCCACAGGCTTTGCCTTCGTTTCCTCTTGCGTGCACAGGGAAAAGCCCGCCCAGCGATATGTCCCCATCGATGCGTATCGAGTTGAGGTGTGTGTGGCCAGGCGTTCTGGGTTTGGCTGCCCGGGAGGTGACGAAAGAACAAGCAAGCAGCGACAGCCAGCAGCACCAGCCGAAGCCCCCTCGCAGGCTCATGTTGACGGGCTAAATCAGCATCCACCCTTTGAGCATAAAAGAAGTGAGCGCACATAAACGCATATGCAAAAAGTCTTAAAGGCGAGCCACCATATTTTTCAGACCTCAGTCATCTTCAAGCGTCTCTTCGCACACTTTCTGGCGGCAACGCAACTTCCCCAATTGTCTCAGTTCACTTTTGTTGGATCTTGCTCCTTTTGTTCTTTGCTCTTTCCGTGCTCCTGCAGTGGAATGTGATGTGGTTGCTACGTGCACGACCTCAACGGTGCAGAAGGAGAGCCGAGACTGAAACTGCAAAGAGCATTCTTGGACGGCTTGAACAAAAACAAAAGGGAGTGCGTTAGCCTTTCTTCTGCGCTGGTGGCGAAATCACTTTGGAGCTTCTGGCTTTCTCGCTGTCCTTCAGGCGGGCAGAAATTCACAAGAGGTCTGCACAGAAAGTGCCTGTGGAGTAAAAGGAAAAGTGTATTAGCAACATTCATGGATCAAGGGAAATTGAAGGAAATGTGTTTTTTGCAGGGATGCTTCCTAGCATTAGCCCTTTACACAGTTAAGGTTTAATAATTCATTTTGAATCCGCCGCAAATTCTTCCCCTTGTCAAACAAGCTGTACCCGTCTGGCATGTAAAGCAAGGCCACGCACTTCATCTTTTAATCCACATCTATTTTCAACATCCTTAAATTCTCGATCTGCCCAGGAGATAATGTTTTGTATGGCAGTCGTTCCTTGAGCGCCTCCACAGCACCGCAATGAATTATTTCTTTGTACCTTGAGCAGAACGGATTTGCCGCCGCTGCTCGGCATCCTTCCATTTTCTGCTCTGCTGTTGTGGATCCTCTGTCGCGCATGCGTCAAAAGGTTAAGAAACACTTGACTAAATTAAGATTATGGGAAATGTTTATGATCTGCAGAGATGAACAGTGCTTAGCAATGAGTCACAGCTCAATTGTTCTTTGTTAGAATCTCATATTGGGCCTGTATGGAGTTTGCGTCTTCTTCTTCTTCTCTCCAATCACTATATGACTTAACACAGTCCAAAAACATGTTAGTTTGACAAATGAAGCTACTGTGAATTATCCTCTGCCGGTTTGTACAATTGAATCGTGTGTTAATTTAGATTACGTGTTATCAAGGTATGCAAAGTTTAACAGTGGTGAATCTAAATATTAGCCGAACTATGTCCACCTCCTATTATTGGGCTTTGTTACTTAAATTTGCCTATAGGTTGCAAAATATGTGGGCAAGAAGAGTGACGACATATTGCTGTGAAGACGACAAGGTTTCGTGCTCATATCCCACTGAGCAGCAAAAATTTGAGTGTTTGATCAGGGTTCGTTCAAGGTCACCAACAACTGTAATGGTTGCAAACATGTTCAAAATTATCTTGCAACAAGAAAAACTGTTTACAACCATTGCAAACGTCTGGCGAACATCTTTGCAACCGTTTGCGACCTTGGTCAACACTGATTAAAAAACAAAAATCAATATTCACTGCCTTCACAAACCTTCGCCACTTAGTGGGATACAGGCTTTTATAGTATTTCCTTTTCTATCTTTTTTTTTTTTTTTTTTTTTTTTTAACAGGAATGCTGAGTTAAAGTGAAAAGCAGCACACTTCTTAGACCGTTTACCTCTTAACTCATTCACTCCCGGCCATTTTCACATTTCGCAATCCCGTTCACTCCCGGCTGTTTTACTGGATTTTGACTGATTTTGCAAGGCCCACAGAATATTGTGTTCTATTGCTATAAAAGCATGGAACCTATCAAAAGAAAGATTAAAGTCTCTTCTTTCATCAGGAAAAAAAAAGTATGTTTCTATCTGTTTCCGTTTTGCAGCAATTAGCATTAGAAGAGAGCTAAGTTTCATCAGTTTTCACAAATCAGTTTAAAATTGTAAGTAATTGAGCTTTTTTTCTCGATGGCCCTGGTTGATCTCCTTTGTTCTGCTGCCACCTGCTGGCCGTTTGTGTAATAACTACCATTTCTGCAACCGTTCTTTGCAGTTGAGAGGCTACATCAAAGCCTTCTGTATGCTCTAGCATAAAAAAACGTATAAATACGTCTTTGGGACACTTAGAACATTAAAAAAACATATTTATACGTTATTGGGAGCAAATGAGTTAATCAGTAAGTGGTACGCTTTACTTCACTTCCAAATGACTTTAACTCTACTTTGATAAGTTTTGCACAAAAGTAGAAAGCACCACGTTTTGCAGAATTCAACATGCTTTTGCTGGCCTATTGGGTTTTCTGCATTATTCTTCCAGATCTGAACGTATGGCGATAACGTAACGCTCTAGGTCATCTTATTCAAGTCTGCTCCGATTTTTTGTTTACATCTTGGATAATTCTAACGACATCTACAGCCAGACTAAGAGAAAGTCAATTTGGCACAATTCCAGTCAGATGTGTTTGTATGTATCTTGCAATTTCATGTTTCAGTCAGACCATAATTTGATTTCCTCTGGTGTAAACATATTCCGTATGACAATTTAGTCATTAGTTCTCCTTCCACTCTAAATGAGCTACAATCGAGTCCAAGCCTCCTGTGACCCAGAACCAGATCAGAGACGCGCCAAGCAGATGAATGGAATATTCCTGAAATTATGATGCATCTGCTCTTTGCATCGGCATTCTCACGAGGCCTCTTCTGCCCTTCGCCTCGTCAGTTGTGTGGAGACTTCAGTGCTAAACCAATAGAGTGGTTGATCTGCACACAGCTGGAGTGTCCTCCAGTCCTCTTTTTTCTTGATCATCTTCTGACCATCTCGGCCCATCAGTATCTGGGAGGATTCATACTGCTCCTATATGTGTGAACACACTCTCCTACTGTGCCGTAGCCTGAAAGACCACAAATTCTTTCGAGATCACAAGCACCTGCAGCTGTCACAGCTTTTTCACTTATTTGAATAGGAAAGGAAATGTATTTATGACGCTGCTTCAAAATAACACGTTTTCCTCAACTTTATGCACATTCACAAGCATCTTATTAACGAGGAGGTTTTGAGCGATTTGCATGAATTCTAGACAGCTTTCACATCTTCTAGCGTCCGCATCACTTCTCTTTTCTTTTACATCGGCATGGCATAATAAAGAAGCCCTGTACACTAACGCGGTTCCCATCCTGCTGGGAACGAAAAGGAGATATTTATATAATCTGCACAGATCTTCCCTCTAAAACGCTGCATCCATAATGGATGAGGGCTGAGCACTCGCTGGAAAACACCTTGTTCTGAGGAAAAGCCTCCATCAGATGGAGGAGGGAAGGGTGGGTGGGTGCCTGGGAATGCTCTCCTTGGAAATGAGTTTAAAAGAGACAAACTAAGCTGTTAAACACCTCACACAATCAAATGGGATGTCAGAGCAGTAATGGTGGCGGGCCACCTGACTTTTAGCCACAATTACTTTGAGGAGAGTAGTTTAAAATACATATTTCTCTAAATGTAAATGGGTCACATTGTAAAAATAACAGACATCTTATTCAAATTAGTGTGATTAAAGCATGTGGTAAAACGTTTTGAATGCTGAATAACCCTCTTGGAGTCTCAAGAAAAGTGCCTGGACATCCCAGCGATGAAATCTTTGCCGCTGCTGCATTGCTGTCCTCACTCGGTGAAACTCGGCATGAACACTGACAGTGGGAGCAGCTGTTTGGTCACGAGTCCCGGGTGGGGAGGGGGGGGGGGGGGGTCTATATGTGCAGATAAACATCAACCGTTGGCGGAGTCATAGACTTGTGTACCAAATCCAGGGAGGCACAATAACTCCAGCTTAGCGCCACAGAACGTATTATGTGCTGGTTTTAAAGCAACGCCACTTGATAATACGACTTTTGTATAACGCGTCCGCTTGTTTGGTTTGTTGTTTCCTTTGGGATCAGCAGTAAGACATTACGATTGAGAATAACTTCATTTCTTCTGGAGAGAAAAAGCAGCAGGCGTTTCTAACCTAACATAGAAAGGCCTCTAAAAGTGAGGAAAAGTATAAATCTCTGCTCTGCCAAATGATTAAAGTTTGATGCGAGTGATTCTACATTTTGAATGTCTTTGGCAAGTTGCCAGCCACCAAGCAAGCCTCGCATGCCAGACGGCTGCGAGGAAACCCCGCAGAACAATTAGCTGCTGTGGCGCTCTTGTTTTGTTTTGAATTCCAAGTCAAAAGTGATTCCCTCTTCGTGTCAGGCTGCAGACAAAAATGGAGTTTGAAGCTCTGATTGATGTTAAACGAACATGGGAAAGTTGCACTCATTTTGAAGATGACAGTTAAATTTCACAGATGTACCGTATTTTCACGACTATAAGGCGCACCTAAAAGCCTTCAATTTTTTGAAAAGCTGACCATGCGCCTTATAATCCAGTGCGCCTTATATATCAATATTGAGCCGCAACACATCTCGCTGTCAAGACGCTATCGGTGACCCTGCACGATCAGTGACGCGCATGCGCAGAAGATCCCGCCATCTTGGATCGCTAGCTAATACTAACACTTTACTTCAGAGGAAATAATAAAACAGTTGTTTATTCATTTTGGGAGTGAATGGAGTTGTCAGAAAGCTGGTTTGTAATCTATTCATAAAGTTTGACTGACCTATCTGACTGTTTTGTTGACATTCCCTTTAACGCAGCACCATCTAATGGATAATAATGTAACCCCAGCCTCTACTGTAGCGCCTTATATATGAAAAGTTTGAAAATATGTCATACATTGAAGGTGCGACTTATAGTGCGGAAAATACGGTAACTGAAATATGCTTAAAAGATGCTTGAACAAGGTCAGCAGTATACCCCCAGTGACCCCATTCTCAACAGCAATTTTTCTGATATTTTAATTGTTTTACAGAACTTTCACAATAATTGTTATCCCTTCATAAACTTCAGATAACGTACGTCTTCAAGTTGGAAGCTATGCAAATGAATATTGTATTGCTGGTTTGCTCAGAACATGAGGAAAGATCAGATGATCCTCTATCCCATAATGTACAGTAGCTGTCTGCATTGCATGCTATTAGGGGTGTTAAAAAAAATCGATTCGGCAATATATCGCGATACTACAGCTCGCAATTCTCGAATCGATTCAATAGGCAGCCGAATCGATTTTTTAACTTCCATTTTTGATGGAAAAATATTCCACAAAACATCTAACGTTCACACCTTAAGCATGGAAGAATGTTATGTTAATGGAACATTAAGCCTTAATATTTTATTTCAATGCTGTTCTAATATGAAAAAAGGTTACAACCTGTTTGTTAAATATAGTGGCTCACAGTTATAAGACTGAAGTTTCAGATAAATAAATAATACATTTTCATACAAATCTTACAGTGTACATGTACAAGTTTACTGAATAGTATTTTCTAAATTTGAGTAAAAAAAAAAAATCGCAACAATCGGTTTACAAATTTGTATCGGGATTAATCGGTATCGAATCGAATCGTGACCTATGAATCGTGTTACGAATTGAATCGTCAGGCAGTAGGCAATTCACACCCCTACATGCTATTGACATTCGCTGGCACGTTTCAAAATAAAATAAACAAATAAATAAAATAAAATGCTGCCTCTTTGCTTTCCAAACGCAGCCATTCTTCTATTTTCCACCTCCAACAGGATGCGACATTTCTCTGCTTTCTTTGCCCATGACAGTTTCTGTTTGAAGTGACATGAGTTTAATAATTACCCACATCACACTGACTATTGTTTTGAGACAATAGAGGTGTCGAGAAGAAGGAGAGGAGCGACACATCTCCACAATTCAGTGGTTCACTTGTGCTCATTAAAGACAACACAGCACTGCGGGTAAATCGCAGACATTTCAAACCGCATTATGAGCTTTTTCATACGTGTATCAAAAATGCATTCAAATCAATATATGACTCAGGGCCACATCGATTCATTCAGACACAAGTCAGAATGAAGTCAGTCCAGATTAAAAGAAGAAGACATATAGCATAAAAATGTGCTTCATACCAATGGAAGGGTTCAAGGCAGCGCGTTTCATTACATGCATTGTAACTCTCGACTCGCAAGTCTGCATCCATACCATCTCAATAAGCCACACCACACACAACTCCCACCTCTCCAACACCTCCATTACCTTATCAACATCTTCGGGACACTGTCCATTAACTCGCTCCACCAGAGCCAGAGATACGCCTGATTCTTAATCATCCATTAACATTTTCTTCATGCAAAATGCAGATTCCATTAACAAACAGTCAGTGTTGCAGCCCGGGGGCCAGCTGGGTGGACGACTCATTTAATGGGGAAAATGCCGACCGGGACACTCGCCAAAGTATATTGGAAAAAGAATCATCGTGAGAAATGAAATGTTGGCCACATGCCGAGTTGCAGCGGTTTATTGTTTCTTACACGAATTTTTAAAGCACGTTTCCTGCCCATATGTAAGATCTGAATTATTCACAGGCAAAACCTAAAAGTCACTCCCAACATATACACAATTAATGCAACCATGGGCAGCTACGACTTGTCCTACTCAATTTTTTTTTATTCATGACAGGATACTGTTTCAAGATCGAAAGATGAAAAAAATGCAGTGTGTGTTTTTACAAGGATGTACCACACAAAAACATCAATAATTAGCTGAAAGGCCAAGGTCAGCAGCCAAGTAGTCGAAAATGTCATGAATGAGGCTATCAAAGTGATCATTGCAAGACGCTGTGATGTTTACTATTTTAAATCAGACTGTCTGGGTCCCAGTCCCCCCTGCGACTCTTTATTTCTAGTTGTCAGGCACATCATCGGATCCCCCTCATAAGGATTTGTTGCATTCGATATTCAGCGTTCCGTGAAGTGATGTTGTTTCTTGTTAGTGTGCATCTTGGCAGCAGTGGTGAAGACCGGTTTGCAAGATGTGCATATTAAAGCAAAAGTGTGTACTAACTTGACTCTTAGAGAAACAAAAAAAATTAAAAAATCATATCTGTGCTACTCATTCAAAAGAATAGCACCACTTGGCCCAGAAGTCTGCGGGCTAAATTTTCATAGACAACACATGTTCGCACGGGCACATATCTTGATTCCTTTAGCCTCCTTTGCATGTTTGGGAATTTGGCAGACTACTGCGCCATACTGGACGTTTTGACAGGCGAGGGCATTTTCTTTTACGTGCTCCCGGCGCACCTCATAATTTGGTTGGTGAAAATGCGAGTTTATTTAACTACCTACCCCCAATTCCATAATCCCGGGAGAGGGAAAAAAAAAAAAAAGAAAAAAAAAATCATGGCGCCATGACTGACACCTGTCCTATCCACCCCATGTGTTTTTTTTTATTTTGTTTTTTTTTAATAGCAATTGCAGGCCATGTCAATTTTTAGCATATTTCACGGACCACTAAAAACTGTCCAGCGGGCCGCAAGTGGCCCCCAGCCCGTAGTTTGGACATCCCGGATATGATGTATATACGTTTACCTTTGTGCAATCAACAAATTGCTGAATTGATGTTTGTGTTCCCAACAATCATATAATTATAAATGATATAAATTAAGAAAATCTTAAGTGGAACCTGTTGACAGTAGAATTTATTTATTTTTTTGCCATTCAAAGCGTGTTCATTTTGAAGCACGTGCACTACGGTGCCTCAGAATCAGGGAGATTACATTTCGCAAGCCTACCACCAATTACTACGTTCGCTAAATTTGTCTCCTTTGGGTATCTGTAGCAGAAATTGGCTGCAAAAGATGTCAGTCTTCTGTAAAGTGATTACAGAATTACGATTACTAGACCTACAATTATATATATATATATATATATATATATATATATATATATATATATATATATATATATATATATATATATATATATATATATATATATATATATATATATATATATATATATATTAGGGGTGTGAATTGCCTAGTACCTGACGATTCGATTCGTATCACGATTCGATTCGATACCGATTAATCCCGATACGAATTTATAAGTCGATTGTTGCGATTTTTTTTCATTCAAATTTAGAAAATACTAATCAGTAAGCTTGTAGAGTGTAAGATTTATATGAAAATGTATTATTTATTTATCTGAAATTTCAGTCTTATAGAGGTTGTAATCTGTTTCATGTTTGAACAGCATTAAAATAAAATATTAAGGCTTAATGTTCCGTTCATATAACATTCTTCCATGCTCACGGTGTGAATCCTAACCCGAAGTCAGACGTTTTGTTGAATATTTTTCCATTAAAAATGGAAGTTTAAAAATTGATTCACACACACACACACACAAAAAAAAGGCAATGATGATAAGACGTTGAATCGGTAAGACTACCGAATGAACAATTCTGAGCTCTTAAAAAAAAAAAATAAAAAAAAATCGATTTTTTTTAATTGAATCAATTCGAGAATCGCGCGATGTAGTATCGCGATATATCGCCGAATCGATTTTTTTTAACGCCCCTAATATATATATATATATATATATATATATATATATATATATATATATATATATATATATATATATATATATATATATATATATATATATATATATATATATATATTAGAGATCGACCGATAATCGGTCGGGCCGATAATCGGGGCCGATATTTGACATATTGGTACATATCGGTATCGGTCTGTTTTATTAATCTGACGGCCGATATGAGCGATCCATTTAAAACTCCGTCTTTTCGCTTCGAATGCAGCCCAGAGTGTCTCTGTCTGTTATGGAGTCCAACTCCAGCAATGTAACGCCCATAGCAGCATTTGATTGGTTAGCCGTGCAAGAGCCAGAACCAATCAGTAGTGTATGCCTGTATCACAGTAGCCGGTCACACACGCACCCACGTACACAACGCGACAGACACATGCTTCGAAGGTAAGTTAAAAGAGAAGAGACTCCGCCGATCGTTTCACCGTGATAAGCTAAACACATTGAATTATGTTGTGTATTAAATGCACTATATGAATGGAGCTGCATTGCCTTGCATTGAATCCCCGCTAGCTAACAGTGGTGTGTTCAGCTTAGCATGTAGGCTAACACCCAGTAGCTAATTCGCTACTTGAACTACTCGGGGAGGGAATCACACACATTTTCACTTAATTAAGTAAATAATGTTTGTTAGAAAGGTTCAAAATATTAACAGTTGTCATTATTATATTGTCTAGTTCCATGTTAAGAGTAGAGTAACGTCATTATATTTACCTCTCGTGACGCACACATTGCATTCTGGGTCACGTCCATTACTTGTTGCATAGCGGTTATTATGCAGTGAGATGCCACAATGACACTAAATAGCGTTTAGTTACTTTATATTGTGTTTATTTGTCGCACTGGTTTGCCATTGTGTGCCTTAAGCTTCGACGTCGATTTGATTGACAGCTCGTTGTGCACCTCGTTAAAGTCCGCTCCGTAACAAATTAAGTGTCTCAAACACCGTTTAACTACACGAACGTCTTCTCTTCCGTATGTTAGGCATTAGTAGAGAAGTGCACTAAAGTATAGTGTGCTTATTTGCTCGTTTTGTCTCTCTTTTCACGTCATGTCTGCCGTCATTTGGGACATTATCCTCTCAATGGATGCCACTAATATGTAACATCTACGGCCGTACACGGCTGCAATTAATGTTCAGTGATGTAATTTCGTTACGTGCATCATACTTTGAATAATGAGCTCATGTTTGGTGTGTTGTATAACTTTCTCGTGTGTTAGTAACTATTCATGTGGACAGCTAAGATAGTGCTTGTTAATGTGAATTAGCAATGTTGCAGCCCAGTTATTACTTAGACAAGTACATCTGTGCCATTAAGTGATACAGTACAGTACAGTAGTGAGAGAATAGTGGGCCCATATACACACACGTGTCTATAAGTGTAAAACACATTAAACAGCAGAAACTGGCAGCGGTCCACCGCAACAATGTCTGTTTAACCAAGTTATTCTTACTATTATTATAACCAAGTTATTTTACTCGACATTTTTCTGCGTTGATTGGGGCATCCTAAGTGGCAGTAAACTACATGATGAAGTGTCTTTTGACAGTTCTCTTGTGGAGAGGAGTAGCATGATATTGCTGTTCTCGATTTAAGATCCTCAGCTTATCAAAACTGTCTATATGGTAACAATAACAATAATCATAATAAGGTCTACAAGAACTGTATGGTGTTCAGGGATGAATAGTTTTTCTCATGGAATTTTTTTTATTTATTTTTGCTGTAGTAATAAGTAATGCCACAGCTGATGCACATTTTGAATGACAGGGTTCCTCCTATTACTTCAAAATATAAAAATATAACATTTATAGAATAAAACTACAAGTATCCCAAATGCTATAAAAGGTAATGTCACATTGGCCCCCACATTTAACTCCCCCCGCCACCACCGTCTTATTGCAGATAGAAGGATGTAAAATGAAAAGTGTAGTGTGAGAATCCATTGTAAAGAACGGTTAGGGTTTGCATTATTCAAAAATTTGGTGCCAACATTTTAACTTTTACTGCAAATGAATATCGGCTTCAAATATCGGTTATCTGCCTCCTTGACTACCGATAATCGGAATCGGTATCGGCCCTGAAAAAAGCATATCGGTCGATCTCTAATATATATATATATATATATATATATATATATATATATATATATATATATATATATATATATATATATATATATATATATATATAAAAAAAAATCTACACATGATCCCTTTAAGAGGCTTTTAATCTAACATTTGTACTGGACATGCAAACTTAAATGTTTAATTTCTACAGTCTTTTCAAATTGTGCTTTAAAGTATCTGATTAGATTACAGAGAGAAACAAGAAAAGGTTAATTCTAGGGATGTAATGATAAGCGCGATATCGTGATATTAAAACTGCCACAATATCGTCGTGGTCGTGGTCACAATATTTAAAAGGTTGATTTCCATTTGTGCAGTTCTAGCACCCTCTAGTGGCTAGTTTATTAGTGCAATTTAATTTTCATTAGGGATGTTTTGGCCTTCTATGTTTAAAATCTATGCTAATCGTCACATAAAGGGTCACCTAATTTTCTTGTGAAGTGATCAATGTGTGCTTGCATTAGCAAGTAATGCCTCAATATTGTTATTAGAGATTGTAGGGTGTTTATATGCATTGCTGTTATGTACAAAAGCACAATATTGTGCTTTTTTTTTTAGTATGAGCTCTTTTTTTTATTTTTTTTACGATATTGTGTTCGTTTTTAAATATTGCCAATGCCCCCACAATATGGTGATAATTATCGTATCGTGATGTATGGATATCGTTACATCCTTAGTTAATTCTCTGCATTATTATTATTATTATTAAGTTATCAAACTGCAGTGTGCAACCATCATCCTCATCATCAGGTGGCATCTTGCCTGCTCAGTCCATCTGACCTCTTAATATTAGCCGTAAAGCAAGCAATTACGTTTTCATTTGATGGCAAGGCCTGCTGCGTCCAAACAACTAACCAAGGCAGTTGCACTGTGAAACCCTCTCAGAAGCCTCTTTCGGGTTGTAACATCAAGTAATGCCAAGCTACCAGCTCAGAGCTTCACTGCAGAGTGTGCACGGTAGATAGTTTTGTCACAGAAAGCAATTGCTCCAACGGTGCCTCCCCCAGCGGCGACAATAGGAGGGCATTTGTCAGGAATCACATATTTCAAATCACACTCGGCGCTTCTAAGTATAGCTGGGGTTTAACTGCACTCCTGGAAGCGGGAGCTATGAATACTGCATCCCTCTGATTCCCACCACCCTGTCAAAGAGGGTTTCACTGTTGAGGTATGCTTGACTGGATAAAGTGGAATTCTTATCATGAGAGCGCCACCATTTACTTCCTGTCTACATTCCTCTACACGGGTAGAGAGAGGAGCAGACTGTTCACCTCTGGAACAGGAATTGGATCGAAAATAAAAGACATGAGCCTGGATCTTGCATTCTGAACTCGTTTGATTGATTGCCTCCAGCCTAAAATGAATGACTAAAGCTTGTGATGTGCAGATGATGTGGAAAACACTGTCATTTTGTAAACATTGTCCATCGGGACAAGTGAGCTCCATCAGCGTGAAAACAGGTTGAAAACAAGCGCGTTCCGAATGGCTGCCATTAGGGGTGTTAAAAAAAAATAATAATCGATTCGGCGATATATCGCGATACTACAGCGCGCGATTCTCGAATCGATTCAATAATCGGCAGAATCGATTTTTTTTTTAAAAAAATTTATGATTCACACCTTGAGCATGGAAGAATGTTATATGAACGGAACATTAAGCCTTAATATTTTATTTTAATGCTGTTCAAACATGAAACAGATTACAACCTCTATAAGACTGAAATTTCAGATAAATAAATAATACATTTTCATATAAATCTTACACTCTACAAGCTTACTGATTAGTATTTTCTAAATCTGAATGTAAAAAAATCGCAACAATCGACTTATAAATTCGTATCGGGATTAATCGGTATCGAATCGAATCGTGACCTGTGAATCGTGATACGAATCGAATCGTCAGGTACGAGGCAATTCACACCCCTAGCTGCCATCATGTCCCCCGTTCAAGACATGACATGGTGGATAGATGATGGATAGATTTAGTCATGGCTTTTTATGGCTCCTTTTGTGGGGTGGTTGTTAACTTCCAAGTTTCACCAATTGCTGCTTGTGGTGCGGCTCAAAAGGAAACAATAGCTTACAACAAAGCCTAATTGACACGGTTGCACAACCAGCCCCCTATACAGTATCTTAAAGCAAAAGCATTGCATCATTTGATCTTCAAATAGGATCTTCACATAATGTTCACACAGCACTGAAGAGATTTTCATCTCACCAAGACATCATTTCGTAACAAAATGTGAAAAGATTTCAGGCATGTGATCATATTTATTTCTTCAAATGTTACAATTGGGCAGCAATGACAAAAAAACGTCAACAGCAGTTCGAGTCGTCTCAAGCAGAGTAGAAACAGCTTAAAAGGATGTCTTCCAGTGTGAGTCAGTGATTTAAAAAATAAATTAGTACAACAGAACGTGAATCCAAGATAACTTCTTTCATCTGGAATCATCCTCTTTTAAAGAACTTTGTTTGATAGTCAGCCGATGGGGATTCAGCAGGATAGCCGCTTAAGTGGCTTTCCTCGCCCGTGTCACAGCACAGCACGGTGCAAAAGCCAAAGAAAGCCCACTCTAAGTCATTTGGATGAGCATCGTGAGATCACAGTACGTTGCTCTGGTAGTGTACAGACATGATATGTTCAGCGTTTAAGTCTCTTAGTTTTTACGTACGTGGAACCCATTAAAAAAAATGTTCATGGATAATGTTGGGTCCATTAGTTAATCAATAACATCCTATGCATGCCTTATTTTGACGCAAATTGTTTTATGTAGACTACCATAACATCGATAGAAACAGTTGAAAAGGCCATAAAGGCTGCATCAGAAACAGCTACAGGGTCCTCTAAATTTGGAAAACGGGTCCTGTAAGATCGAGTGGACATGCAGTGTTTTCTGTAATAGTCACCTTTCACACTGCACTTAGCACAGCGCGCCATTGGACCAACCATTTTACCACATCCAATAAGACAGATAGTGGCAACAGCAAGAGAGATTGGCAATGTTGTACAGTAATAACAGCATGACAGAGAAAATTGAGTTATGTGTATAATATTTGTATTTGTGGGAGAAACAATCTAATGCTTGGTAAATTTGAACTCCTGATGCTTGGGCCAAGTCTCTTCAACAAGCTGTCAAACTGCTTCCCGCCCAAACAGAGTACACCTCCAAATGTTCTTCTTGGAGATGTACAGTAGCTCTCAGGTGTGCCTAATTTTCACATCCTGCCATGCAATTATGAACTCATTTCCGTTTTTTAGCCTCCTCTCCCTTATTATAAGGAAAACAAGGGCTTTCTGTTTTAAGACACCAATATGTTAATTCAAAAGCGAAGGGCCAAATGGCCCCAGTCCGGTATTTGAAAAGGGAGGAAAAATCCTGAGATATTAAGTGTTCAAATTCATATTGACAATCTACAGACAATTTTACGTCCAAAGCAGGGAAAACGATGCAACATGCCACTTCCTGCTCTGTCAGTTTTGCCATATTGTCAGCCTTTTAAAATAATTGTCTAAGTCGTTGTTGTTGTTGTTGTTGTTGTTGTTGTTGTTGTTGTTGTTAGTGTTGTTCCGCTACCATTATTTGGCTCCCGATACCGATATCCAGCTTTGCCGTATCGGCCGATACGGATACCATACCGATACTGAAGGGATTTTTTTTTCTTCAACATGAAAAAGCTGTCCTGCCATTGGTTCAGAGCATTCAAGGGCCAATAGGATATCTTAGATCGGCATGCAGTGAACATGTAACATACCAGTGAATGTCGTGCACCAGCAAGACACAAGATCCTGCATCCAAAATCCTATATTAGCATTTGAATGAATGGTATCGGCATGTTACTTGTGAGTAGTCACCGATACCGATACCACTGTTTTAATGCAGTATCGGCACCTCTGCCGATACCAGTATCGGTATCGGAACAACACTAGTTGTTGTTGTTGTTGTTTTTTTTACAATTGTTTTTTTCCCTAAATCATGATGCAAATGGTTCAATTTTTTATGTTTCAAAAAATCGGTTCATAAATAAAGTTGAGTCGAGTCGAGTCTATGCGTAAACTGCGATTGGCTGGCAACCAGTTCAGTGTGTACCCCCGCCTACTGCCCGAAGCCGGCTGGGATAGGCTCCAGCACCCCTGTGACCTTTGTGACGAGTAACTGGTTAAGAAAATGGATGGATGGATCTATGCGTTAAATACAAAATGGTGCTTCATGTCATAATAAGCAAATGGACAAACAATAGGAATGCAACAAAAAACAAATACATTTTAGCTAAAAATCAGTTGCAAGTTTCTTAAAATTGAAGTTTTCTCTTATCCAAAATGTGACTTGAACTGACCTGAGTATTTTTCTGAGATAGAAACCAAAAACCTTTGATGGACTACATGGAGAACTAAAGTCTGTGTAGTTATTTTGGGGTGATAAGTATGATAAGTACATGGCACACTGCATTGGGTAACAGCCCATTAATGTTCTGTTTTGAGGGAAGTGGACCAAGCAAACAAATGAAGGGACCAGCTTGCTTAATATTATCTACCAGCACTGAAATCGCTTCATCCATTCATCTCCTCTTGAGAGAGATCTACAGTATGCAGCTTCAAAGGGCACCATCACTTGGATTTAAGTCCCAATTCTGTTTTTTTTTTTTTTTCACCCGTTTTCTTGCTCTCATCATGAGTGCTTTCTTGGCAACTGGAGTGTGACCCATACTTTATATTATGAGTACATGAGGAGGATAAATACGCTAATAAAAACAGTGAATCAGAGGATGTTGGCTTGTAAGCTTCACATCATTGCTAATGCGGCTGCCAAAGCGTGCGTATTCAAATCTGCCACTTTATTCCTCTTGTGAGCCATATTCTTTGATTCTGGACTGGAAGGTTCTTGTTGGCCAGTCAAGTGCTGCAGGCATAAATGTTGAAGCAATCTTCCCAGTGAATGAGTCTGAATTTGTGTGTAATTAGGCATTTAAGTACATCACAAAAAGCGTGACAATCAACTTCTCTCAGCAGTTCATTTATGAATGTTGTTCTTTTTTGGCTTTCCTCCATAATTATTTCTTCCACATAGACATTTTTGTTGACCTTTTTAAGATGTACTCAGGTCTGTTGCACTAATGACGGTTTATTGCTTCTTAATGTGTCTAATATTTCTAAAATGCCATTGTCAATAATGGCACTTTAAATGGGGGGGAAACAAAGAAGCTATGTCCACCTCTGTCGGCTACATATCAAGACAACTCTTTTAATGAGATGTTTTGGTTATCTGTCCCAGGAGGACAAGCAGATGCCAAGCTTGTGACTTCACCAACTATTGGCCTGGCAATCCGATTGCGGCTTTTACCGTTCAGCGGTGGTGCATGTGAATGGGAAAGACTTTGACGATGCTGTTGTCTGTATATAGTGTCTCAATGTCACGCTCCCTCAAGAAAAGGACTGGTTTAAGTGAGCTCAGCCTTGCCAACACATGTACATGAAAAATCACTAATATATTGGGTCTCGGGGTGTCTTTGGTGTTTCTAGGTGATTCTTGAATCGTCTGCTAAGCTAAATCACTGCATCTTAACTTCAAAGTCTGACAAATGGCATTTTCACAGGTATGTCCAATTCAAAATCTTTTGAAATAGCTGAGCATTGAAATGTTATGATTATTTTTTTTTTTCTTCATCTGTGATTTCTTTATAATTTGTTGCATATCGCTTGTGTTGGTTTGAGCTTTCTTGGATCCCTGGTTCACGTTATCATTCCTCTCCGAGATCAATTAAAAAAAACTGTAAATGTGTATCAAATTTCATATCAAATTATCAAACGCAGCACTTAAACATATGATGTTGTTTTTCCCGAAGTAAGGTTAGTTTTGGTGTTGTTCTGATACCGTTTTTTTTGTCTACCGATACCGATTTCGATACCCAGCTTTGCAGTATCGGCCGATACCATACCGATACGTAAGGTTGTTTTTTTTCTCAAAATGAAAAAGCTGCCCTGCTATTGGTTTAGAGCATTCAAGGGCCAATAGGATATCTTAGATCAGCATTTAGTGAACATGTCACATATCAGTGAATGTTGTGCACGAGCAAGACACAAGATGCTGCATCCAAAGTCCTATATTAGCCTTACAATTAATGGTATCGGCATGTTACTTGTTAGTAGTCACCGATACCGATATCACTGTTTTAGTGCAGTATCGGGGCCTCTTCCAATACCGATAATGGTAACAACACTAGTTAGTTTGATGTTGGATATTGGCAAATGGCGAGGTGATGCCTTTCTTGTGATATATGCAAAGACACTCATGACTTTTTAAGTCATGATAAACAGGGTGAACGTTGTGTGTTGTGAAGTCTCCCTAAGCGCTGCGGACAACTGTGAACAGTAACACTAACACTTGCCTATAAAAAAAAAATACATTTTGCAAATATAGTCCTGCAAATAAGTGTCCATCCATTTTCAACACTGCTCACAGGCATATTGGAGTCAATCCCAGTGTTTCTAAAATGTTAACATATTCCTTTTATAATGCCACATCATCCTCCTAAATTGGACCGTTTAATTAGAATAGCTTAAGAGATTATATTTACATTTGGATAATAAAAGCGGGCTGAATGATAGCACGTTTCACCTCAAACTTTCTGGGTTTGCATGTTATTGTGGAGCTTAAGACTTTTTCCCAGGGTGCTCCCAAAGCCCCAAAACATGCATCTTTGTCAGATGACAAAAGTAGTAGTCAGCTTCCAGCTACCGGTGTATACATATATATATATATATCCATCCATCCATCCATTTTCTTGACCGCTTATTCCTCACAAGGGTCGCGGGGGGTGCTGGCGCCTATCTCAACTGGCTCTGGGCAGTAGGCGGGGGACACCCTGGACTGGTTGCCAACCAATCGCAGGGCACACAGAGACGAACAACCATCCACACTCACACGCACACCTAGGGACAATTCGGAGCGCCCAATTAACCTGCCATGCATGTCTTTGGAATGTGGGAGGAGACCGGAGTACCCGGAGAAGACCCACGCAGGCACGGGGAGAACATGCAAACTCCACCGAGGAAGGTCCGAGCCTGGACTCGAACCGGAGACCTCAGAACTGGGGAAGCGGACGTGCTAACCACTCGACTACCGTAGCAGATATGCAGGTCAGTTGATGAGTTTAAAAAAATGTTTAAAAGCAAAGTTCAAGAGCATTATTGAAATCAGACATGAGCTAGTAAAATTGCAGAAATGTTATTTTTTTCGATGTACCGGTATGAGTGTAATGAAAATTGTATTTGTGAGTATGAGGATGTATTATTATTTTGTATGCCTATGAATTTCATGTACATATGCTTTTGGCAAATGTACATATGTGTTAAAGTGCTGTTGTATACATGAGCAGGATTACACATTTTCTTTTATTGAAATGTATTAATTAGAGGTGTGCAAAATTTCCGATTCTTAGATTATTCACGATTCGGCCGTGGAACAATCGAGAACGATTCACAAACGTCCAAATTCCGATTATATAAATATGCCAAGGGAAGCGAAACTAAAGTGAACCGGAGCGAAAAGTACGCGGAACTGAAACGCAGTAGCGCGCGCGGTCTTCGGGACGCTTTTGGGACGGACCGAGAGTACACATCCACAACTCACGCCTCGAGATTCAAAACAACAACAAGCATGGCTGAGCTGACCAACCCACCTCTTCGTGAGATCAGACCTGCTCCGAAAAGGCAAACAACTTGAGGCGGAAGTATCAGCTAGCTGGCTGCAGTGCGTCGGTTAGCGTTCTACAGGGCGCCGCGCAGTGATACGAACGAACGAACAGAAAAGTAGTGGCTGGCGGTAATGGCGTCTGACTTTATTCAGAAAAGAGTATTGTGGTGGAAATGTATCACGCTTTTGAAAACAAATAGTTTTTAGAAGAAAAACGCTTTATTTCCGAGACCCCAGCCAGCTTGCTGGACTATTTTCCTCTCGTCCAACGCCGAAGTCAGTGCTGATCGCACACACGGGAGGTGAGGATCAAATTGAGATTCATGTTAAAAAAGCCGAACGATCCCATTAATGTTTACACGTTCATGTTTACACAAGTTAAAAAGCAGAAAAGCACTTGAGGGTTTTTTTTTTTTTGTACCTCTGAGAAACTTTAATGTTTACATGTTCATCTTTACACAACTTAAAAAGCAGGAAAGCACCTTTTTTTTTTTTAGGCATTTGTATTGAAGTAGTAGTTCACATTGTCTTTCATTTATACCTCAGTGCACTTTTGAGTGGATAAAAATAATATATTTTTGCTCAATGCTATGTTTTATTCTGTTGAAGACTGAATATACTTAAAAGCTGTTGTTACAGAATGAGGACTTGAGTATTTTATTTACTGTTTTGAACTGTTAACTTGATACTGAAATAGTAGTTTATTTAGGCCTGAGAGGACTTTTGTACTATTTTTGTAACTAATGTACGAAACATTAAAAGCACCAAAATACATTGTTTTTTTCTGCTGCCTGGGGGGGGAAATCAATAATCGTTTTATAATCGAATCGTAGCCTCTGAATCGTAATCGCAATCGAATCGTGAGGTGCCCCAAGATTCCCACCTCTAGTATTAATTTACTGTATTAATAATGAAATAAGTCTAAAGAATGAGGGGTAGGACTAGATAAGTTTTCAATTTCTTCTACTCCCTTTGAACATGTAATCACTAATGATTGTATAAATTTCTTTTTATTTATTTTTTTTGATCTACTACTTGTTTGTTTATATGTTCAATAAACAAACAAACAAACTCCCAGTCTTTCCCCCTCATTTTAGTGAATAAATATATGCAAGCTATCTTGGATGTGCATGTTGCTTTCTTGTTAGTATTTTTAGCACTAACATTCCAAGTCTGACGACTTCACCCATTTGTTTTACAGATGTCAAACACAATACCTCAGTCTGTAAGTACACTTCACCAACCCAAATAATTAAAACTAAAACTGTTTGGAAACCAATGGCTTAATTAATTGAAGACGTAATTTTTGCAGGTGTGAATGTGAGTGTGAAAGGTTGTTTGTCTATACTGTGATCGACTGGCGACCCTCCGGGGGGGAAAACAAAACTGCCCTCTAAAAAGTAGACACATCCATAAGGGTGCGCCTTACAGCTGTTGTATGCCTAATCAACATCCACTGTGAGAGCTGCGGCTCATTAAACAGGCACTTTGCACCCATATTAATAATGCAGCGGGGCAATGTGAGAGTTATGATATGCTTGAAGACCTGCCATCTCGTTAATGTAACACTCATCATACAGGTTAAGACAACAGCCTTGGGGGCAGTTGACATTACCATCCATATCATAGGGATCGGGTCATAAAAAAAAATAAAATTGCAACTTGCTGTCCCAGACCGCAAATTTGTCCGGGAGTTAACATTGAGTACAGGTGTTTAGCACTCTACATCGTTTTATTTGACCCGTTCAAAACTGATCATTGAAATGATTATAAAATGTAGGTGCAATTATGCAACATGATGATTTTTTCACTCTGTACTTGGTTTTCTTGTTGTTTGCCGTGGGGCAGCGCACAAGGACGACAATGTACTGATGTCAGTTTGCATATTTAAAAAAAAAAAAAATGTGTATCAGCCAGCCAGGAAGTTAAGATGGTATCTTTTCTTGTTGGTTGCTTTTTTGCTGCTAGCAGTCTGAAATCACTCTGCCATCCCTTCGCCTATTGGATGTCCCTTCTGACGTCACTGCGACGACACTCTCGAACTGATCGTTTTCCGATTTGACACGACATTTCCTCCTTGAGCCTTGTAGTGCATATACTGTACAAGGAATGAGTTGTTAGGGGGGGGGGGAACTGCTTCTCCTGACTTGGGCTGTGGGCGTTCTGGAGCATAGCCTATCCCATCTTGTCTTTTATTTAATTATTTATTTATGTATTTATTTATTTATTTATTTATTTATTACTTTTAAAATAATTTGATGTTTATTGCACCCTTGATTGCAAATTGTCTACAGGTGTGCCTCGACTGGCTCCGCCCAACAGCGATCGCCAAGAAAACTTTGAGACAGAAAATAAATAGCAACAGACACCAGTAACGTAACAATATTTTGCACTTTCCTTAACTCTTTGACCGCCAAAAAACGTTCCATAACGATGAGTAAAATCAAGATGTATGCCGCCATAACTGTTAAATGACGTCAACTAAGTTATTATTATTATTATTATTATTTTTAAATCAATGAGAAGTGCAACATCTAAGTGCAGCGCTGCCTGGTCAATGGGTTGTGGAATCAAAAACAGCCTCTAACGATGGCCAGCAGATGGCAGCATTGTATCTCTTTCCAATGGGCTGCCAGTATATGGAATTACAATTAAACAGACAGAATCTGACGGAATTGGATGAAATCAAACGTTTTCAAGGATGACGTGAATGATCAAAGCCTTTGTCACATTAAACCTAAAAACCTAAAAAAATAAATAAAATAAAAAAGAGCGTCACTAAACAAAAAATATTCGTGTCAAAGTCAGACTGTTGTGCAGAAAACGTATCTTATCACAAAAAGCTTGTTTTCTCGTCTTTTCAATTTTTGCTCAATGTCACTCAAATGACCTATTTTCAAATAGTAATTGCTAAAGAATGGAATCAGGTAGAAACATACTTTTTTTTTTTTTCTAATGAAAGAATGGAATACGATCTTTCATTTGGTACCGACATTGTACATGTAGTAAAAGCACACAATATTCTGTTTGATAACATGTGGCAGTAAAAGTGTTAAAAGAATAACATTAAAGCTGTTGAGGTTTTATGTGGTGTCATTCAGTTTATCTTACATTAACACAAATCATGATCCGTTTCTATCAGCACTTGTCAAGATTCTTCTCAAACTGTGTTAGGCTCTTTTCTGGCACAGCCATCGCCCGGGTCATGATAGAGTAATAGTCTAACTAGTAAACCAAACTAGAACATCCTTTTGCCTTTGTTCCTTTGCGGGGAAAAAGACGCACGTCAGTGACTTTTTGCATCCATGTGACCATCGCCGCACTTTGACCATAAACTTCTTGCATACATGTGGGGAGGCTTCTCCCACTCCCTTCCTAGTCCCTTCCCCTCCCACCTTCTTTTCAAATCAATGCTCCAGCCTTTTCTTCCTCTCTGCAGATTGCCTCGGCCACAGCAGAGTCTATCAGGTACCAGCAGACTGACATTTTGTGTCGAGCAGCAGCACCAAACGTCGGTCCCATAACTGACTCAGTCCCCCTGGGGACAGATAATCCCAGGCTAACCCCCCCCCCCCCCACCCCCCCCCCCACCCCCCCCCCGCCCCCACCCCCCCCCCCCCCAGATTCTGTGATTAATGATATGTCTTGTACTTGCAACCCTTGTTCTCTTGCTGCGATCCCTCCCGTTGAGCCCAGGGAGCTTTGGAAACTGACAAAGGAGACCTGTACAATTACGCACTGGCAGAGCAAAGCAGCCCCGTGGCAAACAAAGACGAGGCTTGACAGGACCTTTTATTAGCAACCAGACACACGCTGCATATACGATACATTATATTTAGGAATACAGCCGGAGTGTGCAATGAAGGTTTGAAGAGAAATAGCATCATCGTCTTCATGATGTGATGTGAATTATTCGCTGGCTCAGCAAAAATTCATTTTGTTGCCTTGAAATTGAATTGAATTTGTGATGTGTTATGATAAGAGTTGAATCTTATCGAAAGACTGATTGTATGGTATGGACTCTGAATAGAAGGCTTGGTTTTAATTTTAAGGTGTTAATTCACATTTATTGATTACTTTGCAGTGGTACAGAACTCCATTGCATTACACTGAGGCGTTTGTCAGTGTACATGCAGTGCTGACGTTAAGTTACATGTCATATTTCATCAGCATTCACTTCATTATCCTTATTCTTTTCTGATTTACTTCACTAATAGAGATCTGGACGTATTTCCATGAACATGCCCCCCGCGGCAGTTGCCGCTTTAATGGACTACAGTGACAAGGAGGCCTAAAACTAGGGTTTATCCGTAAACTTTCCGCCCAAGACCATTGACAGTCACTTTGATGAAAAGGACAAGATATACATGTGGGAGGTGGACAGGTTGGATGATATTACCATTAGGGCTGCCAAGATTAGTCGACTAGTCGTGACTACGTCGACGACCAAAAGCGTTGACGGCTAATTTAAATAGTCGACTAGTCAGTTTCACATAATATATATCGGCCTTATATTTGTTTTTTCTTCCAAAACTGCCTCAACCGCTCGTTTGACTGCCTGCCGCTCGTCCTCCTGCCTGCCGTCTGCTCTTACTGGACGCAGATGCGCAGTAGTATTAATTCGGGTCAGACGCGACGTCACTGGAATCTATACTATATTACTCTTAGCGCCAGCTGTACACAGTATGCTATCATGGCTAACAGACATCGGACTTAGAAAGTTGGGGAACATTTCTACAAGGACGCTAAAGCGAATAATGTTCAATGTAAAATATGCAAGACAGACCTTGCCTTTCACGGAAGCACCTTTTGTCGAATCCTTCTGACGGCGAGGGACAGTCATCTCAGCCGCTGTAAGTTATTTGTATGGTAAGCGTAGCTAAGTGCTAACATGGACGTTAACAGAGACGCTTTTAGTATTTAGCACACAATATGTGATACAAACTGCACTTTAATAAAAGTTGAATGGAGGCTAATGTTACCTTTCACCTGTCACCATCTTTATTACTAACTTGTAAATATGTTAACAAATCCAAGCTATATGCTAATGATGGTTATATAAGAGTAGCTGATTGCTTGTCAGCCCCTTTGAAACTATTGTATAAATATAAATGTAAATATAAAAATGAGAAAATGCTGGCCACCTTTGCTAAAATTGGCTACATCCTTAGTTGAACAGATGGCTGACGATACGATACGATTAGTCGACTAATCGAGACTACTGTTGGTGATTAGTCGATGAGCAAATTAGTCGTTTGTGGCAGCCCTAATTACCATTGCCGATGACGTGTCAGGAGTGTTTGTTTTGTTTTTTTTCCAATTCAGCGACGTGGAATTACCCACGTTTGTACGATCCAAATTTATTTCCCCTTTCAGTGTGGTCAAAATGCCATCAAAGTTAGCAATTTTACACAAGTCTTGGCAGTGTTATTTAGGTACGTTAGCAACTTAGCATCTGCTAATACGGCCGCCGCTGCCATCATTTGAGCCATAAAAAGTCTTTATGGTGTTGGTCATTTATTAAATTAAACTGTTTAACATCTATTAAACCATAGCAAGCACAAACGAACGAAACAGATTATTTACCCCTCATTTTGCGTGTGTCAACTTCAGGAGAGTTCTCATCTGCTGAATCAGCCACCATGTACAAAGTGCTTGATCACGTCTTTTGACTTCATTTAATACTATCGAGCTACATCTACACGAAAAACTGATTCAATAATTGACTCACCTGATATGAAGTGATCGCTACACAAGCAATAAGGAGGGTCTTGTTGTTCACCCTTTTTTATGGCTGCTGTGATCCATTGGCTACACATTGGTTCCTCTTTTGGTAGCCTGGAGAATACTCAATCAATTTTTTGCCTCTGATCATTGTGGCAGCCGGTCCGCAACAGCTGTCTATCATTGTTAAAGTGTGGCATTTGCCGTTTACTCAAAGTGGCAAATGTGTTTTCTCTGCTGACAAAATGACTGAACACCCATTTTGGGACACGTGACGTCAAATGTCCGGATCTCTATTAAAGTCAGGTGTGCTATGACGTCTTCAAGACAGACTGCCAAAATGTCTTGCCACGAGGAACACACCTTGGATCTTGCTATAATGGCCATTAGCTTGGGTGCATTCTTTCTCTGTTTGTGTTCAACTTCAGCTTGGCTTGCGCTTATCAAGCTCGCAATCGGGTGAAAGAAAGTTCTGTGGCTTTGAAACTGCATTAACAAACGTGTCCCACCTCAGTCATTCTGCATGTTTCTGTGTGGGTCAGAAAGCTTCGGGTGTGCCGCAACTTCAAAGTGAGAAGTTTGTTGTGAAAGTATTTTTCTAAAGTTTCATGTTCAGCTGTAACGTTGGCAGTAAGTCCAAGGCTGCAAGCTCCGCGGGCGCTACACAGTGACCCACAGATAAAAGTGAGAGTTTTCATTTAAATTCAGCCTCCAGCTGAGACTGTGTGCAGCAACCTTTGCTGTCATGCTCATCAAACTTATACACTCAAATGTAGACAAAAGACGACTTGGATGTGTTTCCTACTGCATGTGCACCATCCATGCGCATGCCGATCAAATGTGCACTGAATCTTGCTGAATTTGCAGTGGATGGACAAGAACAAGAAATGATAATGAACGTGGTGATTAGACAGCAAAAGTATGGCACACAAGATTCTTAAAAATGAAGAAAATATACACTAATTTTGAAGTGAGACTTCTTTTTTTTACATTCAGCACTTTATGGGCTCAGTCACGTTGAACAAGATGGCTTGGCTCACAAGCGCTGTTCGAGTTCATCCCAAAGGTGTTGGTGATCCGTCAGAGCTTTCAAGCTCTTCTATGCCAAACTCATCCAAGCATACATTCATGGACCTTGCTTTCAGTCATGCTGAAACAGGGAAAAAATAATAATAAAAAAAAAAAAAAAGGTCTTTCCCAATCTGTTAACACACATTTGGATCATTTGAACTGAACTGGAATGTTGAAGAATTAAGGTTGAGGAGGAACTCAGGACCAAACCTGACTATTCAGTTAATTACAAGTTTGTCAAAAGACTTCAAGTAGAAATATTGAGTCTTCATTAACAGCAGTAAACCCCATTGTCTTAAAAAGAAGAAGAAGAAAAATCAAGACCGTGCTAAAGTGTGATTATTTCATTCTCTAGGCAGCTAAAGCACCTTTATAAATGACTTCCAGGCCAAGAAGACACCTTGCAACTAATCTGCTTCACCCTTAGTTGATCTCCACCCACCTAATGGGTTTAGTAAGAACTATCATTTGACAAATAATGCTGCATGGGAAAGTGTCTTCAAAGCATCGCAGACTGTCCAGGCGTGCAAAGTATTACAGAGTTGCAGACTTTGCATGCTTTCTTTAGCCGAATATCCTAATAGCTCAACCGGACGCTTCCTTTTGTGTGATAAGCTGTGAGATAATGACCTTGTTTGTCATCTTGGTCCCTCCCCTTTTGCCTCACGCACTGATTCTGCATGCTTTATCTTAAGGGGAAGCTGCCAGTGCATGATGAATGCCAGCAGTCGATTGGCTCGCTAACTCTGCATGAATATTTTAGCACAATTACCAAGACAGCATTGTTAATTCAGTACAATGACTGCAGAGGTGCATGTGAGGGCTTGGAACATGTACCTGCAAAATATAGAAATTTGGGGTATAGATTTGTGACAAGAGAGGCAGTGTTCTCAAAATCTTGTATTTTTATTTTCTTCCAGCCACGTACGATATTGCTCTGTTGCCTTTTCTCAGTCTCAACCATAATTCCCATAATTTTGTGTTTTCACCAAACATGGAGTCACTTTGCATTTGAATGTCAGCGTCCAAACCATGTTGTTGCTGCACTTGTTTGTAAATAGATGAAAGCAGGAAATAGCAGCTCCAAAGTCAGGTTGATGGCACTTTGGCTTTTAAAAGTGGCAAAATAGGCTTTCATTGTCACGGCAAAGAATTGCCATTTCAATTAATCTTCTTTCATTTTGGTGTGCCAGCCAGGACACCTTTAGGGACCATTTGCACCGGACAGTTGTTAAAAAACACACACACACACACACACACACATTGAATAGACAAATGGTGTTTTGGCTACAATGCTAGCATTTTAGAGGGTAAACAAAGTTTTAAAAAAAGGTTCTCAAAGTGGAAGTGATTAAAACAGCAGATGAAAGCAGCATGTTATTGTTACCGTGTTAAAACGTAGATGCTAAAATAATAGCCCTGGAAGAAAAAACAGCCGGCAATGTTTCCTGGCTCCACCAATCATATGAAGTGTTACATCCAGGGCAGATGAGGGCAGATGCCCAGTGGGCCGGCCGATGCACTGCTTTTTAACTCATTCACTCCCAGCCATTTTCATGTTCTATTGCTATAAAAACATGGAACCTAGCAAAAGACAAATGTGTCTCTTCTTTCATCAGGAAGAAAAAAAAAAAAAAAAAAAAAAGAGTACGGTATATTTTTTATGTTTTTATGTTTTGTAGCAATTAGCATTAGAATTAGCTAAGTTTCATCATTATCCACAAACCTGTTGAAAATACTGGGGAAAAGAGCTTGTTGCAACATGGACCTGGTTGATCGCTTATACTTTGCTGCCACCTGCTGGCTTGTTTTTTTTGTTTTGTTTTTTGTAATAACTACCATCGCTTTAAGCGACCACTTCAGGTCAGAAACTGCATCAAAGCCTTCATACAAAAACAAACAAAAACCTAAAAAAAAAAACGTATAAATACGTTTTTGGGAGTGAATGAGTTAATTGTGACTTTCCTACATTTTACCCCAAGAGACTGGTCCACAATTTAGAGCAGGAGTGTCCAAACTTTTTCATTTGAGGGCAACATACAGAAAATCGGAAGGACGCAAGGGCCACATAATGTTACGAAGAGAAATTGCGTTTAGTCCTAAAAATTGTGCAAATAATTTATTTTGCTTTTGCGTATTTAAAATGCTACAGTATATAAACCAGTTTATTTGTAATATGGCAGTAGGGTTATATTATAGTTTTGGAATTTTTCATTTTAGCTAGTTTGTATTAGTATTCAGGCTGGTTCTGTTAGTTTTTATTAGTTTTAGTTTAGTTTGTTAGTTTCAGTTTTAGTATTAGTTTTATGTGACGTCATGCAGCCGACAAATTCACCCGGCCCCGTCTGCGACGCGTGTTTCCATCGAAGAGAATTTTGCTTCTGAGGCGCAATTCTCGGAATGTCCCGTCTCGCGAGACTTCTCGAGGGAGGCTCGCTCGATTACACCTCTCTCTCCTTTGCGCTCAGGGCGTGCAGTAGCCGATACAATTCACTTCAGCATGTAATAACTAAAATACAAAGCCGAAATTAATAATAGTTTAGTAAGTTTAATAAAAATACACATAAACAACGTGTTACGTTCCTTTCCTCCGTGACCGAGCGGGTGTCACATAATTACTAATTGCGAAAAAGTGTTTCCATTACACTTTTGTGAAATACTTCTTTTTCGATACGTCTCAAAAACCACCTCAAGGGAGCACAAAAACTTTTTTGTGATATTTGAGTTTTTTTCGCAATTCCGGTGTTTCCATTATGAAACGCCTTTTGCGCAAAACTGAGGGTAATGAAAACGCACCTATTGATAGAAAGGGAAACACATGGAAAACATGACGAAAAAACCCAAACCAAAACCCAGAACCTAACACATGGTTTATGTGTAAAACAGTCCTGGGTAATTGTGCCCTCTGGAAAGTTGGCAAAGTCTTGTATATTAACTGTATGGCCATTGTCTCTTATTGCCTGGGTTGATTTTGGAAAGAATATTCCATTATCATTTAAAGTTTCAAAGACAGGATGGTGAAAGCTCTGGTTTTTAAGGTATTTGAAATAAAACATTTTTTTAAAGTTGTAGTATGTAGTTTTTAAGAGTATATAAACATTGGACCATGCATTAGCCTAAAATTTAGCAGCCAATACAGTACGTACGGCCAAACTTTGCATTGCAGAGCAATTACCAGTTTCAAAAACAATTGATAACAACAAGTACTTCGAGCAGTTGTTATTATCTCTTCGGGAAATAGCAAGGATGCGACAAAAGGTTGCAATTAGTGCTCCTTCTGCTGAAAGACAAAGCTTCATTTTAGAACACCTGTAATTACTGTATAGTGCACAACCGTTCTCTGCACAATGCTCCCATCACAATGCTTCTGGCACTCATGTGAGGAGGTCTCCGCATTTCCTTTATTAGATGATCAAGGTTAAAGGGGACATATTAGGGTGTTACAGATGAATAGCAATTGACTAATCATAGTGAAATTTTAAGTTAATTCAAACACAACAATACTCAACTCAAGTTTATTTATATAAGCGCCTTCAAACAGCCTGAGATGTCACAAAGCAAGAAAAGCAAAAAGTGCTCCAATTTGTTTCTTGGTTCAAAACTTTCGTATCTGTGAGCAACGCAGCTATTTTTCTTTTTGTGTCACTTTTTGAGTCTCACGATCAGCCTCAGTGGTTGAAGCAGATGGGCGGCCATTCTGTGGCTGAGACAGACACAAACAGGAAATGTCCGCCAAGTCCGCCAGTCGGCGCAACAATATTTGCATTATTTCCTTCACAGTTGGCTCAGAGAATGAAGTTTACCATCACGCAGGCAACAGTGAACACAAGCAGAGATTCATTGGCTAATGTTTAGGAGAGGCTCAATTTTCATTTGTCACTCTTGAATGAATGAATGTCATATGATCACACAGGGGCTGTTTGCAATAACTACATGGAAATATGTCCTTGTAAAAAAACAATGGCAGATGGTTCCATTAACAGTTTTCTTCAGGCAGAGGTGGAACAAATTGCTAACGTTCACATTACTCGTGCCATGTTAATTGCTTTCCTTGATAACTTTGCTTGCAGCTCACATATCACCCGACAAGATGAAACATTCAGGGATGATCCCGTCATCACCAATAAAAAGCATTCATTTGAAACTTTGATCACATTAGTTTTTGTCGTGACTGAAAAGAATCATGATTAGTAATCACAAAATAGTCACTTTCTCAAAAAGATGTGACAATGTGGGCTTATATCAATGTTAAAACGTAAGTCAAGTTCTGCAGTTTTGCCAGGGCTCAACATTAAATTGATGATGCTATTTAATAGTCACTGGTGGTTCTATAAAGGTTTTACATTAAGACCCATCTGCATTAAGCGCAACCTTAACCAGACATGAATATAGCACAAGTGGTAAATTAATATTGATAAAGCAATAAATGTATTGCAGCTAAGCACCCAAGAGTTGTGGCTTCATAGTGTGTCTATTTTTGGAAATTAAAAAAAAGAAGAAAAAAAAAAGAAAAAAGCAATTACCACACTTGGTTAATGCCCAAGAAGTTTTGAAATGATATAAACCAACAAACATGTATTCAGCAACGCATCCAACTTGAATGTTTCATCAGATCTTATGTGCTTTAGCATGTGTGGGACGGAAGAAGGCAGTGGGTGCATCTAGTGGAGACGAGGAGCCAGATAACGCGATTGACAACAAAATTTGGGGTTATTAGCATACTGACATTTGACAGAAGACGTGAGAAGTGCCGAGAGCTCACACGTTCACGGTGGCATTTTCCCCCGTGGAGCTTTCAGTTGAACTCACAGGAACCCCTTGAGCTATTCTCATTTTTCAAGTGTGTGGCCCAAGTTGAGGTCAGGTCTCCTCATTTCTGGCCAGTCTCAGCTCGACACCCCATGATGGATATTAGCTTAACGATGAAAGTACATCAGACATGAATGCAGTCCCATTTGTTTCCATGTGTGAATGTGCATATGAATGGTTTTCTATCTGTATGTGTCAGTCCAGTGATTGCCAGCTGAGCGGTCCTGTTTGCCCCCCCAACTGTCCACCTAAATCACCTGGGATAGACTCCAGCTTCCCTGTGATTCTGAACAGGATAAGTGTCGCACAGAACCAACCGGTGCCCGCGTGCTGACATCTGATTGAGTCTGATGGAATTTTCGCGACATTTAAGTCATTTACTCCCAATAACGTATAAATACGTTTTTTTTTATGTTCTAAGTGTCCCAAAGACGTATTTATACGGGGTTTTTTTATGCTAGAGTATACAGAAGGCTTTGATGCAGCCTCTCAACTGAAAAGAACGGTTGCAGAAATGGTAGTTATTACACAAACGGCCAGCAGGTGGCAGCAGAGCAAAGGAGATCAACCAGGGCCATGTAGAAAAAAAGCTCAATTACTTACAATTTTAAATAGATTTGTGAAAACTGATGAAACTTAGCTCTCTTCTAATGCTAATTGCTGCAAAACGGAAACAGATAGAAACATACATTTTTTTTCCTGATGAAAGAAGAGACTTGAATCCTTCTTTTGATAGGTTCCATGCTTTAATAGCAATTGAACACAATATTCTGTGGGCCTTGCAAAATCAGTCAAAATCCAGTAAAACAGCCGGGAGCGAACGGGACTGCTTCTGTGAAAATGGCTGGGAGTGAATGAGTTAATAGAATGTCACCTCAGCATGAACTATGATTTTCAGTGAAAGACTGGAATGTTCCTTTTGAGTAGGCATCTCATGCTAAATGGTGAAAGTTCTTATGGTACCCATCTCATGATGTGGTCAGTCAATCCTTTTTGCAAACTTTTTTTCCAAATGCTTTGCATGTTGGAACTTTTTGCTAACATTTCGGAAGCTAAAACTCCCGTAGTGATGGCTCTGAAAGTGTGAGCGTAATGATTTGACTAATGAAGCCCTCCTCTCCACTTGTCTCTTGATCCCCTCCGTGAAATCATCAGGTATAATCTGAAAACTCGGCCCTCCATGGCGTATGATTTGACACGCCTGGATTACGTTCGTTGTTATCCTGTCTCCAGCCGTGGGAACGCTCACAAGCTCAAACGCCCAACTGTTCAAAGTAGTGGAAAGAGGATCCCAGGAGAAGAGCATTGGAAAGCCCGTATCCTTCCTGCTTTGCATTTCAGTATCACGCTATGCATTCTCATGGCATACTGTGCGTAAGGAGCTTTAATATTTGATATTTCCTATGGGCTTCAATATGTGATGAGCAAAGATGAAGACAACCTTGAAACACTCCCATCTATCTACACACAGGGGGGTATTATTGAGGTAATGAAGTGGGCGTGGGCAATGAAAGATAAGAGTGTTTGGGAGCCACACGTGAACCCCTTAACACATTCGCTGCCAGCCCAGCAAAAATACATCATTTGACGTCTTTTTCCGTCAATGGCAGTGAATGAGTTAATGTAGGGTAGAAACATTATGAAGGAGCTTCTTTAACATTTATTAGTATGTATTTCAACATACTTGTACTGTTGATTAAAGAGACTATTCCTCATTGTTTTTATCTGACAAGGTACATGCACACATTGAGATATCAGCATTTATGAAATGCAGCACTACATATGAGCATAAGAGGCGTAGTGAAACTGAAAGACATCAAGTTCATGTTGCGAGAAGCAGAAGTCACGTGCAGCAATGCCTGCCGAATTCTAGGAAAAAATGTGAGATATTGTTTTTGAACTTGAATGAGCTGGCAATCAACAACCCCAGCAGCAAAGTGCAACTGTCTGACCAGAGAGGTGGAATAAAAACAAGTCAATAAGCACCTGAAGAAAACTAAGAGTACAGAAAATCAAGTAGCCTTAACATCTATCCATCCATTTTCCTAACCGCCAAGACGCACGAGCGGAGCTCCCCCATAATGTCTCCGCGTGAGCCTCAAGCAGAAGTATACTGAAGCCTTAAGAGGCGTATTGCTTCTAATTACAGACTTTGCCTGGGTACTACTACAGACCAGAAACATTGATGAAATCTTACTGACAAAAGTGTCATAATTCTCATACAGTATAGCCTATTTTTCCTGATTCTTGGAGCTGTCCCTTGTTTTCCCAATATGCAGTATTGAGCATGACTGGATACATCACGTGATGATGTAAGACATCAATGAGAAGGTACAAACGTATTAAAATAAGTACAGTCAAGTTTACTCTTAAAATTTGCAGTTGGAAACATTTATTAAAGAGGAAGTGAAACCAGAAATATTATTTAAAATAATATGTTCTATGCAGCCTCACTTCTATAAATTCTATGGAATATAAGTTAATTAAGCAGCAAAATGAACCCGTTTTTAGCCATCTCAGGAGTGGCCATTTTGCCACTTGCTGTCGACTTAAAATGGCATCACAGTTGCTTAGGACTCAAGTAACGACCAATCTGTCTTCTGAAGCTGTGCGGTGATCGGTAATTGCTTGAGCCCTGAGCATCTGTGATGTCATTTTCAGTCGACAGCAAGTGGCAAAATGGCTTCCTCGTGAGGTGGATTTTGCTGCTTAATTCATATTCCGCAAATGCGATGTTAATCAGAATGCCGTGTTTAGACTAGTGGGGCTCACACAGCATATTATTGTAAAGAAATTGTTTGGATTGACTGACCCGTTTAAAGCTAAAAAAATAATAATAATTTCAAAAGGCCAGTAACTCAGATCAATAATACAACAATTGCCTTGGTTCATTACGCACAGCATTTAGTAAATACATTTGCACACAAAACACTACAAGCCAAACAACCGGAGAACATCAACATGTCACACTGGCAAAACATAATTGTTTTGTCTGTGTTTCATCTCTGCAAGTTAATTGCAACACAGCTTGGCCTCCATTGTGCCAGAAGAAGATAAAACTGCACAATGTTTTACAACTTTTAAATGCAGTGTGATGAGTGTGCCTCAAAGTGAGCATGACACGATACCCTGATGAGGGTTCTCTGTTGAGGTTTTAACTGCTCTGCCGTTTCGAATCAGCGTAGGCGGGAGGTGGGGGGCTGGGGGGGGGGGGGGGGGGGGGGGGGTTGTTGAGACAGGCGACAGACCATGTTGGGCTCACATTGCCCCGTCACCGCCTGCAGCCGACCATTCAAGATGACAAGTGTCGCTGTGCTGGGCCGTTACGTTTGGCGGGAAAACGCAGCCTGACGCCCACAGGAGGACTCAGCTGACCCTCGGTCATCTTTGTGGGTGCTTCATGATAAAGGTCAATCGAGAGGCAGGAAAACAAGCCCTTGATCCTGGCCCTCGGGCCTGTGTTGCGAACTTCCGTTGACCACTGCGGTTCTCTTCGATACGTGGTTTTTTGTTGTTGTCACAACTGCAGTTCCACTCACAGCTTTTTGGATTGAGGGTACATTAATTTACACTCTGCCTCTGACCCTTTTTCACAACCCTAGGTCTTCTTTCTTGGCAGTAGCTCAGAGAAAAGAGCAGTGTCCCATGTGTCAGCACAACCCCTGGCGACAAGACTCATTACATAACCACTGGCACACACTGAAACATGAAGAAAAAAACAAAAACAAACCTACAACTGCGCAAGAGCACCCCCACCGCAGTGAAAGATGGCCTTTGATAAGATGGGCGTGACATTTGGATGTGAAATGGCTGCATTGTTTATTTGGATCCTTCTTCATTTTCTGTATCGCTTATGCAGGCCATGTACGGGATTTCTTTTAAGCGTGTCAAGTTATTTGAACATTTCTGCTTCAATATCTGGCACTAGTGCTGTCAAAGTTGTAGCGTTAACAAATTAATTAGTCACAAAAAATCACATTAATTAATCATGTATCAACGCAGATTAATCAACGACGATCAACGATTGATGAGAAACGCCGCAATGCCGGAAGTGGGTTTTTGTTCATCAGCGCGATCATCAATAATTGACGGGCTGACGAATGATAGATTGATGAATGCCCACTTCTTATAGATAGTATAGAATAATTACACTTCTTTCCTGGGACTGAGCCACACTTTTTCTCCTTCACTATTAATCAAGTAAAGGTAAAGTAAAGGTGCATTGTAGAGTTTGTTACTTTTTTTAATCGTGACTGCCACCTCTGGCATAAAGTGTAACTGCAGCCTCTGTGTCAAGCTCGTGCAAGACGCCCCTAACAACTTAAAAATAAAGAAGGCAGCTCTGTACTGTGGTGTAGGAATTCACAATAGGCAACGGGGCAAATCAATGACCGAGCAAAACGTATCACTCCGCGCAAGTACACAATGACATGGTAGCTGAGGTGTACTAGGGACGGATAACTCCGCAAAGAAAAGTAGATCCATACACGACGGCCCCAAATTAGTGTTCATGTGGATGACAAGGTTAGGTGCTTCAAATTAATCGTGAATTACTGGGTGAGTACTAACTTACGTATGTACCAAAGTGGTGGGCATTCCGTCAATATTGACGACGGCTTGTCAATGGCGGAATGCCCATTTTTATGACGAATGACTCGATGATGGATGCCCAATTCGAATGATGTAAACATTGAGGCACGGTCATTCCGTTGAGGAATGACAAATGACGGATTGACAATTACAATGAGGTTCGGCTTGAAATATTGACGGATTGACAAAGAAGAAAGGTGTCCGGACTGTTGATGATTGCCAAATGACGGATGCTCAAAATTCATTGACATTCCCACCTCTGCTAATGATGTTGTCTGTGTGTGGCGCTTTCAAAGGTATTCTAATGGAGCACAATGACCATTTATATGGGAGTAAGAAGCCCAATGAAGAAAAGATTATGTAGGCTATAGATACATAATTTGATAAGATATTTTGTCCAAACAATGTGGGACTGTTTTTCCATATCTAGACAACAACCCAATTCATTTTTAGGGATTTCTCACACAAGATGCTCAAGGTACCGTTGGTCAAACGTTTTATTGGGTACGTGAGAGATCAATCTGACGTTCAGATTATTCCTTTTTAAACTTTTAAGGATAAATGGATACTTTGTTTTCAGTGAGCTGACCAGCATGGATTCTATTTTCCCACATGTTGGCAGCAGCAAGCCACAAAATCACACTCTAATTAATGTGTGGGTTGTGTATATCGAACGGCAGGCATGCCACCAAGCACAAATACGCCCTTTACTGAGTCAACAGCTTCACCAAACAATCTAGTACATATGGAGCATCTATAGGAAGCTAATACTGTTATCTCACACTAATCTGTGCGTCCACCAAAACTCAGTGCAGCTCTACTTACATTTTGGCTTTGGTGTAGTGGTTCCCCCTCTGACTACAAATGAATGGTGCTTGTGGGAATTCACTATCATTAGCTAATTTAACTGTACCTCCCAAAGCCACAAATGTTTTTTTTTTCCTCCCTGCATTTCCACCTGGTAGCCACAACATCAAATGAAACAGAACAAATTTGACCCTATGCTACGACCTCTCCAGCTTTAGGCAATGATTTGTACAATTAGCACTCTCCCCACTGGAGAGCACACAGAAAAATGTTGGCTGCTTGTTTGTTAATTAACGCTGGTGTCTCAGAGGACCGCAACCATTAAATCACATTAATTATTTGTCAGTGTTGCAGAAGAATGACAGCGGGGATGACACGGTCATTCGGCTTAAAGCAAAAACCGTGTGTGGCTCAGTGCAATCGTAACCTGCTGTGGAAACATTCAATCTCATGATAGTGACCCTATGAGTGAATGTGAGTGGGAATTGGTCCCGGGCATCATCTGCATTTTGTAAACTGAGATATCTTCAGGTAGAAAATTAATATAGCAGTATTTTGTTGTGAAATAAACAAATGAGATGAACGATATTTTCCTCAACCACAGAGGTGCTTTTGTTACCTCTTCAAATTTCCTTGGTATCTGTCTGCTTATCATAAGAGAATTACGGGTATATTCACTAAGAATGCGCTGCGTCCGGTAATAGCGGGAAATATTGCATCACAACTGCACCCGTAGTCTGTGCCCAAATACCAACCTATTCACTAATGATATTGCTCTAATCATATACCGGCGCAAACACGCCCACAAAACTGACAGCTTGGAGCAAATTTGCACCTGATTTACCACACATGGCAATGGATTTGCGCCAAGAACATGGTTGCTATAGTAACAGTTGCGAGAAAGATAGACATTATCAGAAAACGAGGTTGGACTGAGAATAAGCGTTTATAGCGCCATTAAGGCTGTACAGAGCAGAGAGGACGACAACGACGTCATTCATTCATAAAGTACAAATTATTGGTGCGATTGTTTTTTAAAAATATATTTTCAGAGGTTGCCGTTGGCGTACAGTATGCATCTGGCACGTAAAAATGATCGTAAAATGCCTCCCCGCCATTGCCGATCAGCCCGGGTTACGTTATGTGTCCTAAACCAACATAGAAAAATGTCCCCCCTCCCTCTCTCTCTCTCTCTCTCTCTCTCTCTCTCTCTCTCTCTCTCTCTCTCTCTCTCTCTCTCTCTCTCTCGCTCTCTCTCTCTCTCTCTCAAATGGCATGCACTGCTGTCATGATCCCAGGATATCGAGGTTGCGGCAGGTTTATACATGCTTTCCATAAACGTTATTTGCGTCACGCAAACTACATGTGGCTATTTGCGCTGGCGTTAGTGAATTAGACGCTGCATATCAATGAGTCTCATTTGCATTGGGGCCGGCATATTTTGCGTCAAATGTATGCAAATTACCTAATTTACATACGCGCAAATAACACCGGCGCACCGTGGCGCAATCTGGTTGGCACACGTTAGTGAATTAGGCGCTCCCGGATTGCTTCATTTTTACCGGTTAGCGCCGTGCAAAGGCGACGCAAAACTTTAGTGAATATGCCCCTTAGTTTTATTTCATTTTTTTGAATACTGTAGTCAGTGTTGTACAATGGACTGCTATGAGTCTGTCACTATGTGTACCAAATTCTTCCCAATATGTAAGTAGTGCGGTGTGAATCCATCCAATTTTGACCATGGGTGTGTGAAAAACGTCACATCGGATTTAACTGGACTCAGACTGATATATTGATACTTGCCAAATGAAAAACTATGCCACTAATTGGACAATTAAGTCTGGGAACTGATTATTGAATCAGTGTGAAAAAAAACTTGAGAGCCCCAACTTCAACCACTGTTGGGATGAACTAGAACAAAGATTATCAGCCAAACTCCCGTAAATGTTTTTCCAAATAAACGGAAAAAAAAAAAATGTCGACACTCCAAAATGCAGCAGATTGGTAACAATTAAAAATGACGTGGCTGAAAGTCAGGAGGTTGTGAAAAAGTTGCTAAAATGAAACAAAGAATCCTGGGCGTGGCACATTCCAAGAAGTAACGTGACAAGGAAAATAGCCCGAGAACAGTGACTTCAAGTGAAAACATGCTTTTAATTGTTTGTTTGCTGTAATTTATTGTGCGTTCCTCCTTGGGCTCATGCTACTGCCATTCCATCAAAGAAGAGTGACGCTTACTAACCTTGACAGTGAGACCAAAATACTGCCCCAGAACCTTCGTTCATGAGGAGGCAAAGGGCAGAGAGGAAGCCTTTGCTCTCCCGAGCTGCCAATTTACAGTGGGCGAGTCAATCTGTCAGGCAGCATGTAATCTGGACCCACATGGGCCGATCATGCCGCCCTGTCACCAGCAGTCCTTGTCCTTGATTAAGTCTTTTCATCCTCCGTTGGGCTTTGGGCTGTGGACTTCCCACACTTTGTCTTGTGACATGCGTAATTTCCTCCACACAGGCTCCATCTTGATAGCGAGCTAATAGAAACTCTTCCCAGATCTGCTCCTAATGAAGACAGATCTTCAGATGGCCGCGCGGTCTCATTTATATTACCAGTCTATCAACGTGTTTTTAAGTGGATTAAGCGCGCGCTGCGTGACAAGCACGCGAGGGGAAAGGCGTCGAGTGAGCCAAAATGATCTATAAAAGGATTTTGTGAGGCATGTTTATTTGATTGCCCGGCTAAAAGTTCGCAAATGACAGGATGGAAGGCGAAGGACTGAAAGCAGGGACTGGAAATTTGGTTCCAGTGCTCCCTGTGCGCCGAGCAGATGGCTTTTGGCCAGATGAAAAGTTTAAACATCTGTATGCAAATGAAGTGTTGTGCACAAAGGGCCTGTGTACAGGAATCTATGAATTTATACAAGGAAACTCGGTCAAAAATCAAGGAATTCACTACCCCCAACCTTTATTAGTTGGATACATACATTCTATTTATTCATTTTTGTCTTTTTGTCTGTATCTAAGGCGGTCCTTCTCAAATAGTGAAGCAGTTCTCCCTTGGGCGCGATGAGATGCCAGTAAAATGAAAATAGTAAATGTAAAATGAAAACGGGCTGCTTTTTATATACCGCTTTATCGACAGCATATGGTGTCTAAAAGCGCTTAACAAAACCTCACATTCACCCATTCACACACACATTCATACAGCAGTGGCCGGCTGCTGCCATCTCCACGGGGAGAAAATTAAGTTGGGAGAAGACTGCTCTACCACTGAGCCATGCCACCCCCCCTTACTAGAATAAATTGTAATTGCACATCCACTACAGTAGGTGGCAGCGATGCCAGGGATATTAGCTCCTCTGCAGAAGGTTACTTACAACAACAATTTTATAGACAAATTATACTAATAGTTGCGGCTGAGAGTTGGAGGGGGGCGCAAAATATTTTTTCATTCCTGTAGGGGTGGAACAAAACATAACTGAGAAGCTAAAGTGACGCAAGAATGTGTCTCAGTACTATATGATCCATAATCAGCATTAATTCGCCTATTTAATAGTGTTTTGCCCCAATATATAAAGTGTGACTGTGTTTATATGTACAGTGTATGATTTATTTATTTATTTTTTACTCAATATTGTCGCCAATATTCGGTGTAGCAAGAGTGATTGAACAATACAATGTGCCAGACAACATAAGTCAAGCCTCGGTGCAACACATCTTAGTTTGATATGTCGTCCTTGGAGAGCAACAGTAGCTGTCCAAAACTAGAACCAGAACCAGACTGACACTTGCCTCTGCTCAACCTGAATATCCTCTCAGGGGGGACAAAAACAAAAACAACATAGGGAACAGCGTTCTACCGGTACTCTCTCATCTGACTGACTGGTCGGCTTCTTCTGCATGGAGTTTGATAAGATTATTAATAACTCACCAGAGTGAGTCTCATAAATGTACAGGTAAAAAAAAATATAGCTGTACCATTTGTAAATGTTAATTGTTTCAGTGTTGCTATGATGTTGATGAATGGTGTGCTGAATTGTGTATATGATTCACATTGTTTTGTAGAGGTTGCACTGACAAGTTGGCAATTATTATGTTAGTCCTCGCACTGCTTTCTCAATAAATCTAATACCAGTTCAGTTCAGAATAACAGAAATATGTTTCAGGGATTTATTTATTTTTTTTTGTATTTAATAATTGCCCTCATAACTGCTTGTAAAAGTGTGCCGCTGACTCATTGCCCTCTGTTCTATTCTCATCAGAACAAAAAATAAATAAAAATGCATAATTAAATTAAATTTAATGTTGAAGATTGAACCTCTGAACTGGTTATTTAGGATTGATTAACCACTATGGGGCGCTCCGGTAAGAGAGAATGCAGAGTCTTCAGTTGAACTTGAACATTTAATCAACTCAAAGTGCAGATTTACAGTATCTGGAGAAATAAAGTAAAGAAAATAATCACATTTAAAATAACTGTCTGTGCGCTTCTATCATTCAAAAGTACATTACACCTTTAATGCAAATAAACTTAGATATATAAATGTTTCCAGGCTATTTTAAATGAAAACGTACTGTATTGTTAGTCTACATTACTCATATTAGCAAGTTACTAACAGCCACACATTAGCAGTTAGCTATCAGCTACTGATAACAAAATGCAAACACTTGCCAAAAAAAACGAACACATAAGTGACACGAAGACTCATCCTTCTTACTAAACACAAATAAGAATGTATCAGCACAAATTAGAATTGGAACGAATCAGAATGGACACTCACGTCATTTACTACTGCACGCTGTGATCTGAAAGAGGCACGGAGGACGGAAAACAGGAAGCGGAAATAAAGCGCGGCCTTTCAAATTAAAAGTATACGTTTCAAAATAAGACAATCGTAAACAAAGCAGACAGAACAACTTGAAGAATTCTTAACATTTAAATTAAATTGATTGACATCAGTTAAAATTTTATGTATTTATTTATTTAATTTATTTTTACGTACTGGAAAATTTAAGCAAGCAGTGGTTATTTTACCAAACAGGTCTTTGAATTTTCTCTACATACTCTAGTATACATCATGTGTAGTCAACTTGTCACAAACAAGCAATATCTAAATTGAAGGTAAATTTTCAGCACCACACCAGAAAAAAAAAACAGGAGGTGAATTATACTTCATTTGTTGTCATTACAACAACTTCATGTTATGCTTATGCAATGTGATATTTGCCGCACTAATACCTCACATGGGTTGAGTCCAGCAACAGTCAAGCTTTAATGTATTTGGTACCTTGGAGGCCCAATTCCAGCAAACATTTTACACACAGCTCACTCGGTGGAGATTATTCCCAACTTCAACCCTCTGGACATTTATGTAGAGTAGAAATTTTGTGGATAGCCTATGTTGGAAGTATTTTTTTATTTTTTTTGCCTTGGTAGACTCAAAGCATTGAAAATATATATATATATATATATATATATATATATATATATATATATATATATATATATATATATATATATATATATATATATATATATATATATATATATATATATTATCATGTCATGGATTGAACTAACTCAGAGAGCCAACTGATGATGTGGACTCCCTAAATATATAGCAATGGACACGATATTTAGATGCATTTACCACTGACTAGCACTGTGTCAGAGTAGACAAATCTATTCTAGACTAGACATTTGGAAGAAAAAAACAGAAAACGAAAGAAAATGTCGTAGCTGGATGCAAATCACAAACTCTATATTCACTGGGGAGCAAGTGTGGTGTAACTGGTCAAGACGGGTACCAGTATTCAGTTGAGGATGACTGCTGCAATGAAGCTGTGACTCCTCCAGTTTGGTCACACCTCCCATTTCAAAAGGATCAAAAAAGCACACTTAAAAATGACCAGTCTGCTATTTTCAACGTGAACACACATAAGCCGTGAAAATGTGCATGAATATTCCAGCTTCCGCGGCGTCGGTCGTACGAAATCGAGTGGAACGTGCCAATATATCAATCAAATGCACCCCATGCCAGGTTGTAATATTTCTGTACCTGAAGAAGACATCCAGAGAAGAACACCCTGCAGCATTTTGACAGCGCTAGGGCTATACTGGGTGTGTGCGTGTACATGTGTGTGTGCGTGAATGCATGCGTGCACTGAGCTGTGCAGCAGCCAGAGTAGAGAATCGCGTTTGTATCGACTCCAAAATGTCCAGAGAGTCCCCATTACTGCTGTGTTGTAAACAAAGAGAGGAGCCATCAGACGGGGAGTGGGCGTTAACTTGAGTAATAAAAGAAATATGGATCATAACAGCTCATTGAGGTTTGTTTGCCTGTGTGGCGCAAACCTGGAGAAAATACAGAGCAAAGCATCCAACTTTGTTATGCCGCATCCTGCGAGCCACAAGTCTGGAAAACATGATTAGATTGTATTGTCTTTTATCACCTTGAACGCACCCTCTCAAGGCAACAAGCAAACATTCGATGCATTCAGCAAAAACTGGAGTTCGACCTCATCTGTCTGTGCCTTTTTTCCTTTTATAGTGTGTGGACCAATTAGCAACTTCAGAGGCAGAACACAAGCACGGGCTGCTTTTTGTTTGACTGTGACATTTCATCTTAATTGCACAAACAGCATGCACGTATAAAAGCGTCGTTCTTATCGGACTGAAGCCGAGTGCTGACGCTTCTGTTGGAGTCAGTGAACCCTCGCTTTTGTTTTCCAACCCTTTGTGTTGAATGAAAGTCCCCTCTCATATGATTCAACAACAGAATGTGCACTTTTTAAAATACACACTTTCACTGGAGTGAAAAAAACTCTTTCTCCGACCAAAATTGGAAATGTCATTTGCAGGGCTGGGTATCAATTCGAAATTCCTCAATCAATTTCGATTTATTTTTTTTTTTCCTGGATTCGATGCAATTCACTTCACTTCATTCCGATATTTGATTAATTATGGAACATCAAGTCTTCTTACATATCTAGGACTTAATAAAAAAAAATCCACAAAAATTTAATTCCAAATTAAATTTTGCTTACGAAGTAACTGGTTAAATGATTTAGTGTTATAATCACACACAAATATTGGCATCAGCAAGGATGAGATGAAAAAACATTTTCATAATTCTAATTTAATAATTGTAAATATAAATTAAAAAGATTCTGAATTGTTTTGAAATGCAGTTAAGTCAGGTCTTTCATAAATGTAAGAAAATGCTTTTAAATTTATGTGAACAGTAAATGGCAAGAAAACAGTCAAATATATATTAAATACCGTATTTTCCGCACTTTAAGGCGCACCTAAAAGCCTTCAATTTTTTCAAAAGCTGACCATGTGCCTTATAATCCAGTGCGCCTTATATATGGATCAATATTGAGCCGCAACAGGTCTCGCTCTCAAGACGCTATCGGTGACCCTGCACGATCGGTGACGCACATGCGCAGAAGATCCCGCCATCTTGGATCGCTAGCTAATACTAATACTTTACCTCAGAGAAAATAATAAAACAGCTGTTTATTCATTTTGGGAGTGAATGGAGTTGACAGAAAGCTGGTTTGTGATCTATTCATAAAGTTTGACTGACCTATCTGACTGTTTTGTTGACATTCCCTTTAGCGCAGCACCATCTAATGGATGCATAACGTAACCCCAGCCTCTACTGTAGCGCCTTATATATGGAAAAAGTTTGAAAATATGTCATTCATTGAAGGTGCGCCTTTTAATGCGGAAAATACGGTGTATATATTTTCTGATAAATATATGGGAAAAGATATATTAAAATAATACATTCATGGTTTTAAAAATCGAAATCTAGCTCAAAAAGGAAAATTGATTCGATATCAATTATTCAATGTTTTTTTTTTAAACCCTTAGGTCATTTGCAATTTTACATGCACACTTCCTTGCACTTGTTTTCCTTATTTTCTGCTCAAGCCTTTGCATTCGCCTGTGCAGGCCACCACTGGGCGCGCGTGTATGCAAAACGAGCCAGCGTGATTTTATAATCCCCCACTTACAGGTGTCAAACATGAAAGCTGGGAGTGGAAGACACGGCATCCCATACTGCAGCCGCTGCATTCTTAATCAGGACTTTGTGTGTATGCAGACATCTCATTACGGGGGAGTGAGCGAGCTTCAATGTGGGAGTGTGACTTGGGGGGGGTTGTGTGTTGTTTGGGGGGGGCAAGGGCAATGACAAGGATTCTCTGAGTAATGGGCTCAAACATCAGCACGCCATTAAGTGGACCTGTGGTGCACGCTGCAGCCCTGCAGGCCCATTATGAAGCAAAAGACAGAGGCAAGCCAGGCCTCTAATGGCGGGCTCCCTTTACAATTTCATCTTGTTAAACATAGTTCACAAAGTTGTTGAGGATGTGATTGTTTGGCCAGAGTACACAAAACAAGTGTTAACAAGGACAACAAAAGCATCTTTCTCTCTTTTCAGCATCTTGCTGTGTTTTTTTTTGTGTGTTTTTTTCGATTAGTCTCACAGAGGCTAATTTGTGCAAAGCAATCAACGGTGACCTGAAGCGGGATCTCCAAAGTCAATATGTCGATGCCTTTTGCTGGGAGACAATGACATTCTGCTTCCTCATATTTATCCAAATCCTTTCTTTCACTTTGGATTGTGGATAAAACAAGGAGGACAATCACATCCAATATTATTCTTATGGTCCTATTTACTATATATCGGTCGTTAAACGGATGTACTGTATAGTAAGTTAGAGGGTGAATATGCCATGCATCCATCATTCTTTGGTGCACCGATGAGTTAATAGGAAAATCTGATCTCAGTGGTGGATCTATAAGCATTCAGTGCAGAGCAGAGCTGATGCAAAATGAGATTACTTCCTGCATACTTTTTTTTTTTTTTTGTGGAGCACATGACATGCTTTGCTATCTTTAACCTGTCCAGTTGCAAAGACTGACCGCTTTTGTACAATTCAGTATTTCTCTTTCTCAAAGTGAAGCACTAGCACCATTAGTAATAATTGGGCTCACTCTAGAGCAGGGGTCACCAAAGTGGAAAGTGGTGCCCCAAGGGCCTCATGAGTAGTCAGGAAAAAAAAAAAAAAAAAGCTCACCAATTGTGATTTCCCAGGAATGTTGCCGTAGTGATTATTTGAAAATGTAAAGACTAGCAGATAACTGTATTTATAAATGGAACAATTTCCCACATATATATATTGGGGGTTTGTACGTCATGCACAAAAATAAAAGAACAACAACAAAAATCTTTTAAAAGGATTAATATCATACGATTAAAACTCATTTGCTCCCAATAACGTGTAAATATGTTTTTTATGTTTTAAGTGTCCCAAAGACATATTTATACGTTTTTCTTCTTCTTCTTCTTTTTTTTTTAATGCTAGAGCATTCAGAAGGCTTTGATGCAGCCTCTCAACAGCAAAGAACGGTCGCAGAAATGGTAGTTATTACACAAACGGCCAGCAGATGGCAGCAGAGCAAAGGAGATCAACCAGGGCCATGTTGAAAAAAAGCTCAGTTTTAAATAGATTTGTGAGAACTGATGAAACTTAGCTCTCTTCTTAATGCTAATTGCTGCAAAACGGAAACAGATAGAAATGTACTTTTTTTCCCTGATAAAAGGAGAGACTAATCTTTGTTTTGATCGGTTCTATGTTTTTATAGCAATAGAACACAATATTCTGTGGGCCTTGCAAAATCATTCAAAATCCAGTAAAGCAGCCGGGAGCGAACGGGATTGCGAAATGTGAAAATGGCTGAGAGCGAATTGCCATCTCCAAAAATACCATGATCATTATTATCTTCATTTGAACATATTTATGTGTCTCAAACTGGTAGCCCTTCCTATTCAGTTCCCAATCAGTTCTATTTAATTCCACTTTTTAGGACACATTTTAGGCGCAGCGTTAATATTGAAACTGTGCATAAACTTCATGAACATTTAGACCTGCTACAGGACTATACTTTAAATGTTGGTCAAATGAAGGTGTCACTTGGAGCGCTCGGTATTTGTTTAGGTGGTAGGCCTCGTGGAGAGGCTTGAGAAGGACTTCTGTAAATAAAGATAAGTCAAGAAATCCCACAAAGTGAGGAAAGACAGTGTACAAAGAGGCTGTCGGAGGATTGCGGGATTTAGAAAGTTGGGCCGAGCCTCCCGCTTGCTGATGGCAAGAGGAGCCTGCCCGCATGGCGCTTATGTGCATGTGCAACGACTAGTAATCAATCTGGATTGGAAACGAGTCCTTAAAGAGATAGTTCGTCTGTTTTGACATGAATCTCTATTTCATCCTCACCTCCAGTGTGTGCGATCATCACTGACTTACCCCTGACAGCGTTCGGTGACACGAGTTCTGGTCCGGTGTTGGACGAGAGGAAAATAGTCCAGCAAGCTGGCTGGGGTCACGGAAATAAAAGCGTTTTTCTTCTAAAAACAATTTGTGTTCAAAAGAGTGATACATTTGCATCATTAAACTCCTTTTCTGGAAAAAAAAAAGTCAGACGCCATTACCGCCTGCACTACTTTTCTGTTTGTTCGTATCACTGCGCGGCGCCACGCATGCAGCTGATAGACGCGCACTAATCTACAAGTTGTTTGTCTTTTCGAAGGCGGAAGGATCAGCTGTCTGCAGCGTGACGATTAGCTGTTCTTCAGGGCGACGCGCAGTGATACGAACGAACAGAAAAGTAGTGCCTGGCGGTAATGGCGTCTGACTTTTTTCAGAAAAGAGTATTGTGATGCAAATGTATCACTCTTTTGAACACAAATTGTTTTTAGAAGAAAAACGCTTTTATTTCCGTGACCCCAGCCAGCTTGCTGGACTATTTTCCTCTCGTCCAGACCAGACCGGACCAGAACTCGTGTCGCAGAACGCTGTCAGGGGTAAGTCAGTGCTGATCGCACACACTGGAGGTGAGAATGAAATCGAGATTCATGTCAAAAAAGCCGAACTATCTCTTTAAGACATGCATTTTGCCTATTCGGTTGGGGTGTTATGTTATGTTTGTATTCAGAGTTGTGTGATCAATGATTCCTAACACATCGAAAATGGATATATGTTTTTCCCAACCCAATCTGAAATTAAAATAATCCCCAAATCTTATATGTCTATGGTTCACTTCTCCACTGATCCCGTGGTTTTAAAATGATGTTAAGATCTGAGAGGGAAGTAGTGAGAACAATCACTGTCCCTCACATTGGTCGGCTAAAACGCCTTAAAGGTGCCGCAGTCATCTTCTTGCGGTTTTCAAAGTCCGCACTTCTCTGAGTCATCCGCCAGCTATCATTTGCTACCTGTTTCAATGAGGCTGACGCACGCAGGGATGACACACAGTCACGGCTGTCACCAGCAGGTCATCGCTTGCTTGGGAGGTGTGATTTTATCTGGGCCAGCCGCTTTGGCTGTTTCAACAGCTTGATCTCTTGGACTTTCGTCACTTGTTGAGTGAGCACTTCATAAAGGTCTCGGTGGTTTCTCTTGGTTGTCACACTCTCAAAGCATCAATAAACAATGTTGATAGTGATGGAGCAGGTGGTCATTAAAAAAAAAAAGTGTTTAATAAAAGTTGGCAGTGAGGTTGAGCTTGGTAACTTTTGATGGTGGCATTTGCTGAAGTATAAACTTTAAGGGTAACCATGAAGAACATGTTGAGGAAATCGCAGAAAGCAAGACAAGAACAAACTTGCTGGACTTTAACTCTTCGGCCGCCAAAAACGTTTAATAACGTTTAGTAAAATCATGATGTATGCCGCCATAAACGTTAAGTGACGTCAACTACTTTTTTTGTGTGTGAATATATCAGTGGTCAGTGCAACATTCAAGTGCAGCGCAGCCGGGTCAATGAGGTGTGAAATCAAAAACACCCACTAACTATGGCCAGTAGTTAGCGGCAGTAGCTGCTCAGGCCCTAACTAGAGCTGCGAATTACAATGAAACATGACACAATCTGATGAAATAGAACGTTTTCAAGGTTGACGTGATGATTAAAGCCTTTGTAACATTAAACCTAATTTGACGGAGCATCACTAAACAAAAAAATATTAGTATCAAAGTCACTGTTGTGGAGAAAACGTAAAAAGGTAGAAACATACTTTTTTCTAATGAAAGAATGGAATGCGATCTTTCATGTGGTACCCATGTTGTTTATATGTAGCAAAAGAACACAATATTCTGTTTGCTTCGAAAAATTAGAAAATCCGCTGGCATTGTTTTTTTTTTTTTTTCCTTAAATAACGTGTGGCAGTAAAATAGTGTTAAGGGCAGACAATTTCACATCCTTGTTGCCACTTGATCAGTGTTACGGTAGCATTACAGTCATCTGCTATCAGCACTTTTATTCAAAAAGATAAATGTATAATGTCATGTAATAAAAGCATCAAAACCATAAACCATTGCCGATTTGTATCTCACCATTTATGAATAGACGCCACAGAGCATCATAACCTCTGCCACCTTGTAGATGTGATGAATTGTCGTAATTGCATCGCTTTATATCGCATAAAGGCATTCTGATCAGATTTTGTCATATGCAATTACAACTAAGTGATATATTCCATGTATACAGTGTCACTGATGGTAAAAGCAGTCTTTGTGGCAGTTACCATGGCAACAGATTAAGCATTGTTTAAAAACTGGCACCACAGAAGCATAAAGGGGAACTCGGCATCAGTGCGTGTCAGAGAGAGAAAAGTGCTCATCCTCTCTGGTCGTAAAAAAATGCAGGTGTGTTTTTGTTTGTGTAATGACAAGCGTCCGTTGTGTTCCATTACATATTGGAATACCGTCTTGTACCCGTTTAAAATGCAGATTGGAGCACTTTTAGTGGAGGATTGTGTGTGGTGTTGCAATATTTTGTAAGAAGAACAATGAATATGACACTGACTTGTCACACATTTCCTTTAGTTTCTGTTTGGGTTGGAAGACATAACTTGTGTCAGCATTATGAATCAGCTAGAAGGGCCAAGAGTTTTCAATTAAATTTACTAAAAGTGTGGTACTTTCTTGTAGCCTTAAAGGGGAATATGTTCTATACAGTCTCACATATCTAAATGTGGCATTCTGATTAACATCACATTTGCGGAATATGAATTAAGCAGCAAATCCACCCATTTTTAGCCATCTCAGTTGGCGGCCATTTTGCCACTTGCTATCCACTGAAAACGACATCACAGTTGCACAGGGCTCAAGTAACGACTAATCACAGCTCACCTGTTTTCTGGGTTTGTTGACGTTCACAAGCTGAGTCCTTAGACACTGTGATGTTATTGTCAGTCGACAGCAAAATGGCCGCCCCCTGAGATGGATAAAAATGGGTGGATTTTGTTGCTTTATTTATATTCCACAAATGTAATCTTAACTCATTAGCTCCCAAAAACGTATAAATACGTCATATTTTAAATGTTTTAAGTGTCCCAAAGACGTATTTATACGTTTTTTGTTGTTTTTTATATCAGAGCATAGAGAAGGTTTTGATGCAGTCTCTCTACTGCAGAAAATGGTTGAGTGGCAGCAGAGTATAAGAGATCAACCAGGCCATGTTAAAACAAGCTGATTTCCCCACAGTTCTAAGCAGAATTGTGAAAAACGACGAAACTTAGCTATGTTCTATTGCTAATTGCTGCACAGCAGAAACAGAAAGGAATATACTTTTTTTTTCCATGATTATAGAAGAGACTCTAATCTCTCTTTTGGTGTGTTCCATATTTTTATAGCAATAGAACCTAATATTTCGCGGGCCTTGAAAAATCAGTCAAAATCCAGGAAAACACTTCAGTGAAAATGGTTGGGAGTGAATGAGTTAATGCTTTGTTTAGACTAGTGGGGGGTGCGTAGAGCATGTAAAGAAAATTATCGTCTTGACTTTCCCTTTAAGGAATGAGAGGAAGACTTAGCTTAGCAAAGACTGCAAAACAAGTGGATTTGTAATGGAAAAGTTGAACACTTCCTCGAACAATGTGCTCTTGATATTTATCAGCTACAAAAAAATATATATATTTTGACAAGTCTGTGAAATTTGTGGGGGAAATGTGACGAGGAGAGAATCATAAAGCTTTAGAGAAAACAATTTCACCAAAAGTCACACACAGCAGAAATGACAAAGTCTTAAAAGAGCCACTTGGACCTGAAGAGGAATAAGCAGATTAGAAAATTGAATCATGATAGTACAGAACATGTCGTGCTTTTGTTTTGGAGACTCTCGTCAGCACACCGAGGCCACACCGAGGGAACGTGCGCACTCTGAACATAAAGCAGTGACGTGGAACAAAAGAGAAATATATATAGTCGAGCTTTTTTTGTCAATGTCTGCTTGTCTGGTAACCTAGGAGCTTCTGTGCAGACATTTGTGCTGGAGTCAGACAATCGAAGACACGAGAGGGATGTGACATATCAGGCAAAGCTACGGTAGCATACAACTGCACAAATACACGATTGTTTAGATGTAAAGGCTGCAAGTAGCGGGCGTTGTGCTGACAGTCACTTTCATGCTTTGTTTACTGGCGCTTCTCCAAGCGTTGCTTCTTAATGAGAACTTTCAGGTATTCCCCTGAGACGAGACATTTTTAGGGTTTCGTTTCTGTCAACAGTAAATTCTGCGGTAATTGTCTTCATCCCACAGCTGATCCTCTGGACCCAGACCACAATCATTAGTCCGTCACAATGAATACACCTCAGTGACGGCAACCAAACGCAAAAATTTAACAGCTCGACTGCATGTCAGCAGCTGGAGTGCACCCGGAAATCCATTTGGGAAGATGGGGTGAGAGGTGCAGAGTGTTTTTCCCAGGGAGGAGCTTTATAAAGTACTGTGAAATTTTTTTTTTAAATTGCCCTCTTCTCTTAATAGTTAAGATAATCAAATGTAAGTTAGTATTTTTTAAATAGTAGACTAATTTGGTTTATTAAGGGAGAAAAAATATATTCAAAGCGACCTGGGCCTGTGTGGAAAAAGCACTTGCCTCCTCACCTTGTTAAATCATAAATTTACTGTGGCTAATCACAATTTGTTTCAAAAGCTGTGTGACCACACCCAAGCCCGATTATCTCCAGACCTGTCCAACCAATAAATCATTTAAATTAAACCTGTCTGACAAAATGAATTTGGCCAAAAGATCTCAAATGCAGCAATAAAAAAGCCCCAATCCAAAGAAATGTACTGTAAGAACAAATGAGAAATTATTGGACATCTGCGAAGGGTTACAAAACCATTTCTAAAGCTTTCGAACTCGAGCGAACCACGGTGAGAGCCATTATCTACAAATGGAGAGAACATAGAACAGTGGTGACCAGCCAGGCTACAAAAATGACCCCAATAGCACAGTGACCATTCATCCAGGGGGTCACACAGGAACCCAGTCTAACATCTAAAGAACTGCATGCAGACCCCAACCTCACCTCAGTTAAATCAGTGTTCCAGAGGTGTGGACTCGAGTCATGTGACTTGGACTCGAGTCATGAATTTGACTTTAGACTCGACTTGAAAAAAGTGAAAAGACTTGCAACTCGATTTGGACTTGAACAACTATGACTTGTGACTTAACTTGTACTTGAGCCCTTTGACTTGAAAAGACTTGCTTCTTCTACCTAAACAAAAAGATTCAAATGTATGTAAACGATTAAGTTCCGTCTCGGTGTGTGCGTGTGCGAGGTGTGCTGACCTGACAACAGCAGCGCAGTCACACATGTCAGGGAAGCGCAAACGAGGCGCCTACGCTAAGGGAAACTTCAAAATAAAGCTGACCAAATAATACATTGACACCAATGCAACAGCCTTGATGAATTTTACTTTGAAGTCTGCCTGCCTGGTGGCGTGAACGCAAGCTTGACTACTTCCCTTTGACATTTTGGCTTGCAGTATCGACGTTTTTATTGAAATGACATATTTCCTACCACCATTATCATAATGCCACCCCAAAAAATATATTAAATAGCTAATTTAGGACTCGAAGAAACCGCAAGTTAATTACGCCGTCGTTGTATGACACAGTACAAGTCTCCGGTGTTCGTGGCTAGTAGCTAGCTGTTAGCGTTAGCATCGGCTAGCAACTTTAGTTTGACAGCTGTTGCCTGGCTCGCTTGACGGCACTGGGAGATCTAATTAGTTTTAAAATTCTGATAGACATAGTGTTAAGGCAAAGAGCGGCCAAATGTTCTTTTTGAGTGGATTAAGGATTTAGGATTAGAGTTTTACATCATATCATAACAGTGCGTTCTTCTGAAGTCTCCATGCGCCGCAAGGTTGGGTGCAATCAATACGTCGGATGCGGAAGTGATTTGTGCATATCGTCCATTGAAGGTTTAAATGCCACTCAACACTGCCCTGGAAGTGCTGCGTGCTTAGAGCCCATTCAGACACTCAAATGCTCCTATTGCTTGCATTGAAGAGCAGCTACCGCGCGCATACTACAATCAGAGTCTGTGGGGAAATGTTTTTGTGCAGACTGAAAATATGTCTCAGAATTAGATGACACCAAAGAACGAAATAACCACTTCAATCATGAGTCAATTTATTCTGCTCAACTAAAAATATATAGACATGCATTTTGAAATATTTTAATGTTATGATTTGATATTTTTCATGACTTTGGTGTGTGGTGGGGTGGCAACTTAGCGCCCTCTATTGGTCACCCACCACTGCCAGAAAGAACATCCATCAGGCATAGAACTGAATCAACCAATCAACCATTTTGGCTCATGTTCAAACCAAGGAATTAAAAAAAATATATATAAAAATCTTGAGTGACTCTAACATCCACTACATGTTTTTTGGACTGTGAGAGGAAGATGTATGAACCCCACGCAAAAAGACCTGAGACAAACATGCGTTGCACATGCAGAAAAAGGAAAAACTAGAAGAGCCACATGTGTTGCTGTAAACAGCTGCAACATGTTATGAGATGATGAGAATTGAAATCAATATTACGAAACCTCAGCACAGTTTGATATATATGTCTCTGCCTGAGATGCCATATTGTTCTCATAAAAGGCCAAATGAGCCTTTTCCCTGAGTAATCTCTAATATGATGAAAAGTAACATGTTCCCTGTTATTTGGGACATTTTAAACACAGCATGTCTACCATATTCTTGGACTGTGTGGGTTGTTTTTTTGTTTTTTTTGTTTTTTTTAAGATGCAATTTGTAGCAGTTCCAAATTTGTGCACTGTCTTTGTGCTCTTATCAGTAAAACAGAAAAATTACAGTAGTATGGAGAATAATTTCATCCTGTCAAATATGAACTCATGATTGCTACAAAACTGTATTTTTTTTTTTTTCTTGCCAACAGCTCTTTGCTATTATAATTGCTATTTTGACATCTATTTTAAACAGGTGATTTGATGTTTCATCATCTGAACAGGCATAAAATCAAATGCAGAGTATTTGCGTTTCCAGCAAATAACATATAGGAATCAATTCATGATCATGGGAATCTCTGACGACTATAGTTTCTATCCATTGACAAAGTGAACCTTTAACATCTTCCAGCATCGCCTGCATAAAGGTTCTATATGTGTGTGGTATACAGACAGTCTGGCCTATTGTTTATTATTACCTCACATCAGGAGATAGTTGAAAGCTTATGATACAACATAAAAGCAATATTAGCTAAGAGTGATGCATATACACAAGAGTCTTCTAACAAACATAAGGGACGTCAACGCAACCGCGGCTCATCGCCAATGTGCAACAACAACCTGCTTAAAAAAAAAAAAGAAAAAGAAAAAAGCGCGTCTTTGCGCAAATGCGCAGTGCAACCTCATTTTGCATTGCATTACTTTGAAGTTGCTGTGCGCCCCAGCAGATCTATATGGATTCATCAGATTTGTCTGTGTGAGGAGCACCGTCGAACCAAGTAGAGCGGAAAGGGGGGTTGGGGGCTCCCATATAAGCAGCCGATAAAGGGCTCCATTGTATGATTGAGTGAAGGCTAATTTGCACTCGAAAGCCTTTGGGCGATCCTCGTTAATCTGTTGAACGCGTGATGACAGAAAAAACTAACGCCTTTCTCCTCTCAAATGCATACGTCAACTGTCAACATGTCATGAGAAGAGGTAGTCCACGTGCGCGGTGAAGCCATTAGGGCAGTAAAGTGATCATTACGCACAGTGATTGTTTCACTACTCCAACACGGTGTTCCTAAAGCTGTAACTCTAATGCACGCTAGAACCACACACACACACACACACGTGTCAAGAAAATAAAAGGCACAATCCCATCAACATCATCCAAATGACTGAAATGAAAACTTACGTTGTGGCCGTGTAGTGTTTTGTTTGCTCCTCTTTCTTCTTTGTTCCTCAGCGCCAAAGGAGATGCGATGACGACGAGGACGTGTTGCAGTCAAGATTTGAACTTCCAGTTTGCGGCGTTCCAGCAAAAATCTCCCGCTCGTCTGCAGCCGGTCCGCCGCTTCAGACGCTGTCCAGGGGCGAGTAGTGCTGAAGGGCTTTCCTACTTTGCCTCCTCTCCTTCCTCTTCCCAATCCTCATTTTGATTGCACAGTGCTTCCCGCCCACACAAGGAGAGTTTTACGCACACACTCTCTCCATTGAGATCACCACTGGCGAGCCGCGTGCTAGTTTTCAGTAGGGATTAGGGGTGTTAAAAAAAAAAAAAAATCGATTCGGCGATATATCGCGATACTACATCGCGCGATTCTCGAATCGATTCAATAATCGGCAGAATCGATTTTTTTTTTTTTTTTTTTTTTTTTTTTTTTTTTTTTTTTTTTTTAGGATTCACACCTTGAGCATGGAAGAATGTTATATGAACGGAACATTAAGCCTTAATATTTTATTTTAATGCTGTTCAAACATGAAACAGATTACAACCTCTATAAGACTGAAATTTCAGATAAATAAATAATACATTTTCATATAAATCTTACACTCTTTAAGCTTACTGATTAGTATTTTCTAAATTTGAATGAAAAAAAATCGCAACAATCGACTTATAAATTCGTATCGGGATTAATCGGTATCGAATCGAATCGTGACCTGTGAATCGTGATACGAATCGAATCGTCAGGTACTAGGCAATTAACACCCCTAGTAGGGATGTAACGATATCCAAACATCACGATACGATATTGTCACGATATGAAGGTCACGATACGATAATTATCATGATATTGTGGGGGCATTGGCGATATTTAAAAAAGATCATAATATTGTAAAAAAAAAAAAAAAAAAAGAGCTCATACTAAAAAAAATAAAATAAAAAATAAAAATAAAAAGCAATGCATATAAACCACCTACAATCTCTAATAACAATATTGAGGCACGTACTTGGTAATGCAAGCACACGTTGATCGCTTCACAAGCAAATTATGTTCCCCTTCATCTAACAATTAGCATAGATTTTAAACAGAAGGCCAAAACATCCGTAATGAAAATTAAATTGCACTAATAAACTAGCCACTAGAGGGTGCTAGAACTGCACAAATGGAAATCAACCTGACTTTTTTTAACAGATGTGTTCCTTTTAAATATTGTGAACATGACGACGACGATATTGTGGCAGTTTTAGTATCACGATATCACGATATTGCCCTTATTGTGACATCCCTAGTTTTCAGTTCCACCACGTTTGCGTCAAACTTGAGAAAATGACGCTGCGATTAAAAAAAAAAAAAGAAGAAGAAAAGAAAAAGAACATTATCACCCATGTGGTGGATACTATAAGGAATAAATGTAATGTTATGCTATTATTTAATCCTGACAGTTAAACATGACGTCAATCTGTTTGAACAATTTTAATTTGCTCCCATCACTTTTTATTTCACCGCTTAACATGAACATTTGTTAGTAAAGCGCCCACCTGTGTCTATTTGGCGTTACTGCAGTTTTGGCTCACACACTCTTTCAGTTTATGAAGCGCGCCATTCATGATTGTCACCCCTCGGGTAATTCGACCTATTTCTCATTGGAATCGCTTTTTCTTTTCTTGTTTTTTTCTTTTTTTTAATCGCCATGGCGCTGATTGCACATATCGATCCAGCAGTCCAATCAGCGCCTCTTTGATTATTGGACCACGTGAACGAGTTGCCTCAATTTTCATGATGCATTTTTTTTTTTTCTTTCTTCTGGGTGTGATGTGGTGGGGTGCATTTTGGGAGTGCCTATAAGTGTTAAGGACCAAAAGGTTAAATTGTGTAAACAGCCATCCACCTTCTTGACCCCTTATTCCTCACAAGGGTCACGGGGGGTGCTGGAGCCTATCTCAGCTGGCTTTGGGCAGTGGGCAGGGTACACCCTGAACTGGTTGCCAGCCAATCGCAGGGCACACAGACCTGCCATGCATGTCTTTGGAAGGTGGGAGGTGACCGGAGTACCCGGAGAAGACCCACACAGGCACGGGGAGAACATGCAAACTCCACCCAGGAAGGCCGGAGCCTGGACTCGAACCGGAGTCCTCAGAACTGGGAGGCGGACGTGCTAACACCCCTCCACCGGGCCACCTAATTTGTATAAACAAATATTTAAAATATAAGCATATACAAATAATTACAAAGTTAAAAAAATACAAATAATACAAAGTATTACTCTTTGTATTATATTGTGAACTACTGTATACTATGGTCAACAACCAACCGGTTGTGTGGCAGTTGTCAATGCAACCACATGCTAACATTTCGGCAGAACGTTCGCTTGATGTTAGTTCGGAGTTTTGTTGTAACTAGAGACAACCATTCCTAATGTTTTACTACGGAAAACTTCATAAACAGTTTGCTTCATTTTAAATCAAGCCAATATTCAAATAATGGTCATGTGTGACATGTCCGCCATACAATTGAAACCATGCTGTGTTTAAACTACATTTTTGAAAGCTTTAGGTGTAAATTACTTGATAATAGCAACATTAAATTTATTTAACATGCAATATTTGAGTTAATCTCTAATAATACTTTGGAAGAACAACGCTTTGCCAAAAGCAAATAGAAAAGAAGCAAATCTAGAACGAGTGTCTTTTTTTTTTTTTTTTTTAGATAATTTGCTTTTCTCTTTGTTTTTCTCATTACAGAGACTCAATTTAAGCACAATAATTTATAATGACTGACGAATAAATATTTAATTACACATCTGCTTCATAAATGTATTATATGGTAAGGGCTGTATATTTCAAGTCTATTCATTATGCTCAGTTTCAAGTAATAACATTCATTTATGTTTTAAATGTGAGCGCGAATGTAAGTATGTGCCCTGTTATTGGCTGGTGACCAATCGAGGGTGTTGTCAAAATCAGATGGGATAAACTCCAGTGACCCATCGCCCTGAACTGGATAGGCAGCATACAAAATTGACCTTCATCACGTTGGTAGGATTTTTATCCTCTCTTCGTATCATTCAAAATGACTTCACTTGCTACAAGCCATAGATACACGAGGTCCCGTTCTGCGGCGTGTTGCGAGATGTGCCACTTTATGCTTGGTTTTCATTTTATTTGGCCATAATTAAAATGCATGTTTCATTAAAATTAATCTCTGTGAGGGTTAAAAGGAATCCAACAGGAGCTGAACCATCAACTGTAAAAGCTACTCCATCTTCTTTAAAAAGAAAAAAGAAAATGGCTGAATGGCAAACCTGAACAAAATAAAATGTAGCTAACATTCCGTCAGCTGCAACATTGGTGGAAAAGGAGCTGAGACAGGAAACGTTATTGGAGGTTTATCCCCGTTATGTCACACATTCTTCTCAGGCTGTCACTGAACCACAAAAGCATCAGTGATAATCACACTTTCTAAATGTAACTACACGTGCATGCATGAGAGATTCTCTGCTCATTCTCACTCAAACGGGACAGTAAAAGTACCTTTGGTGATGCTTTCCTAAAATAGAATCTACTGCCCTCTTTTGGTTGAGGGTAAAATTTCACTTATCTGCCTACTACTGTAAATGGTCTACAGGCATTGCTTTTCCTGTCATGGGTAAGCAGAAGCCTTTTATACCATCTGAAAATTACAGGATGCATACGTCATAGACAACTGTTCACACTCTCATTCACACCTGTGACTTAAATTAACTTAACATGCATAATTTTGGAAAATGTGAGATGTATTCAGAGAATATTTCCGCTAACAGGGAAAATGTGCCAAAACCACACAAAAAGGTCCAAGCCGAGAGTCGAATCCAGAATTTTTCACTGCAAGGTAGGGATGATTTTTTTATTTTTTTTTTATTAAATTGAATAATTGATATTGAACCAATTTTCATTTTCAAGCCCAATATCGAGTCATAAAACCATGAATCAATTGTTTTATATCTCTCTTTTCTCCATAAATTCTTTAGAAAATAGAATTTCGAATTTCATTTTTTTTTCTTACTGTTTTCTTGAAATTTACTGTTCACATGAATTTAAAGTATTTTCTTACATTTATGAAAGACATCAATTGTTGCTTTTAAAGGCAATTCAGGATCGTTTTAGTTTATATTTACAATTGTTGAAATAGATTAGGAAAATATTCTCATTTTATTAGGGATGGGCGAGTACCGATACCAGGTATCTGTATCGGGCCGATACCAGCCTTTTTCCAAGTACTCGAGTACTCGTGACGCAGACGAGTACAAGCGAGCGATGGCAGAGGGGGAAGACGTTAAGTGAGTCCTCCTTGCCTGTAACTGGCGCTAGCTTGCAGCAGTTTTTCACCAAAACTTCACCGGTTTGGAAATACTTCAAAATTGTGAATCTTAAACTAAAAGAGCATTTTTGTGTTTTATTTTGAGCATTAAGACTATTCAAGAGTGACTGTGCTGTTATATTTTTTTTGTTTTTTTTTTTGTCAAAATTAAAGGAAATATATTTGTTTAAAAATATCTTTTAGTGATCTTTTTTTTTAATTTGTCAAAATGTACTACTGGTATCGGCAGTTGGTATCGGTGAGTACTGAGGGTCTGGGTATCGGTATCGGTCTGAAAAAAGTGGTATCGAACATCCCTACATTTTATCTTTGGAGATGTCAATGTTTGGGTAACACTTTAGTGATTATAACTCATGTTATTTTCATTAATAAACTAAATCATTTGACCAGTTACTGCCTCTGCAAAATTTACATTGTAATTTAATATTTGTGGGGTTATCATTAGTGTTGTTCCGATACCGATATTGGTATCGGCAGAGGTGCCGATACTGCATTAAAACAGTGGCATCGGTATCGGTGAGTACTCACAAGTAACATGCCGATACCATTAATTCCAACGCTAATATAGGATTTTGGATGCTTGTGCACGACATTCACTGGTATGTGACATGTTCACTGCATCTAAGATATCCTATTGGCCCTTGAATGCTCTGAACCAATGGCAGGACAGCTTTTTCATGTTGAGAAGAAAAAAAAAAAAACAAAACTTAAGTATCAGTATGGTATCAGTATCGGCTGATACTGCAAAGCTGGGTATCAGAATCGGTATCGGGGGGCCACAAACGGTATCGGGACAACTCTAGTTATCATGCCCTTGACATTTAAGATGTGCCAAATTAATTGATATCGAATTGACTTGAATTGAATTGAATCGAATCGAAAAAAGCTGAAATTGAATCGAACCGAACTCTTGTGAAGCGAAATCGAAAGAATTGAGGAAATTCGAATCGATACCCAGCCCTACTGCAAGGTAAACATGCTATCCACTGTGATGCCTCAATTTTCAGCATTTACAATCAACCTTGAATGCTTTTACATTGACGTGACTTGCTCAGTGGTAATATATGAAAATGTAAACAAATTTGTATACAATTGGACTGGTAACTTTCAGTTACATCCTGCGTAATATTTTTGTATTATTTTGTGAAGTAGGATTGAAAAGTCAAATTAGGCTATTATTATGGATACATGAAGAAGCCCTTTGAAGACTTACTGGCAGAGTGCAATCTAGTTCAGCATACAAATATTTGAAGAAGATTTTTTCTTTTGTTGACTTGAGGACGGCAAATTTTCATTCCCTGCGCAGCTCATCTGTTAGCAAAATACAGATGTCGCTCCTCTACATTGCCTTCAGAGCCTTGCTCACACATAAAGACTGTGAAGGCCACCTGTGTGTGACCGAGACAAAGTGCCACATTAAATAAAGATAAAAAAAAAAAAAACACCCTTAAAGCTATATAAATCCCCACATAAACCAAGCTTGGAAAACTTTGTGCAAACAACAGATGAAAGTTTCCAACTGTGTTATCACAGATGGTTCCGTGTATGTTGCACAACCAAAATGTGGTATCGGTACATCGGATGACACTTTAAAAAGTCATCTAGTGTCCTAGTACGCTGTGTATTTTGCTGGTGCGGTGGCACTTTCTCCATGGTCAACCCCCCCCCCCTCTTGAGAAGTGGTGATGGAGGTTACATCAGCAGCGAGACAGACGGAGTCGTTCTGGGCACGGAGCCATCAATGTGTCTGCCTGCTGTCCTGCCTCCGAACGCTGCAGCCCACCGCAGATGTAATTGTCACTGCAGGTGGCCCTCACTGCAATAAGCATTCATCAACTGAGCGTTAACCTCTCTGCTCTTATAGAGGATGACTTGTCTTTGCGTCTATGCTTGTGACTTTGTACTGTGCGAGGTTAGGCTATGTGGAAGCTTCACACTATCAGGATTTGGGAGCCGATCACCACTAAGCGAGCTTTAAAAAATGACGACCGATCGCCGATCCTTATCAGAAGATGGACCAATATATCTATTTCAAGAACTAGTTTATTTACTGTACTGTCAACCCACATTACATGCAGGCGATTGGACCGGCCCATAAATAGCCAAAATTTGCCTGTAACTGACACCCATTGAAATGCATAGGGACAAATAATAACAATTTTAAAAAAAAACACAAAAAACAACAACAACAACAACAAAAAACATATACCGTATTTTCCGCACTATAAGGCGCACCTAAAAGCCTTCAATTTTTTCAAAAGCTGACCATGCGCCTTATAATCCAGTGCGCCTTATATATGGATCAATATTGAGCCGCAACAGGTCTCGCTGTCAATACGCTATCGGTGACCCTGCACGATCGCAGAAGATCCCGCCATCTTGGATCGCTAGCTAATACTAATACTTTACCTCAGAGAAAATAATAAAACAGCTGTTTATTCATTTTGGGAGTGAATGGAGTTGTCAGAAAGCTGGTTTGTGATCTATTAATAAAGTTTGACTGACCTATCTGACTGTTTTGTTGACATTCCCTTTAGCGCAGCACCATCTAATGGATGCATAACGTAACCCCAGCCTCTACTGTAGCGACTTATATATGGAAAAAGTTTTAAAATATGTCATTCTTTGAAGGTGCGCCTTATAATGCCTTATAGTGCGGAAAATACGGTAAATTCTCCCTAAAATGCTGATCAACATTCAATACACAGGAAGTAAAGCAAAATAAGTAAATAAATAAATAACACTCCCTGACCACAAAAAAAAAGTAATTATTTAAAAATTTAATATTGTTAAAAAGAAATAATTAAATAATAATAATAAGAATAATAATAATAATAATAATAATAATAATAATAATAAAGAAAACCCACCCCTGCCCCCAACATCCCAACATCCCATGGAAAATCCGTGCTTGCCCTAATGAGTTTGATACGATTGCTGTCAACCGTAACCACGGCAACAACAAGGCGTAGCCACGGTCTTTCATATGTACAGTAAGTCCGTCTGTGTGAGTAGCTCACAAAAAGTTACACTATCATGAACCACAGAATCCCTGAACCACATGGTTGCAGTTTTGTTGTTGACCCACTTCTGTTTTGGAAGAAGTTGAAACTTCTTTTGTTTACGCGATAATTAATTAATTAATATGACACTATATCAATATTATGTTAGCATTGGAACAATGAGCTAAATAAGCGAAGTGCGCATCTCGAATTCAAGGTGCATTATGGGTAGCGGCGTCATTCTGTTCACTTTCATGCTGAATGGTCACATTGTGGTGTATTTCGACTTTTACTGGTTGCTATATGCATTTATATCAATCAGTGGTGAAATGATGTTTGAGGTGAGGTTATTTTGAGGCAGGTGTCCGAGACGAGCTGCTAGCTAAAGTCGGCTAGAAACACATTGGCAGAAAGAAGGTTAGGGTTAAGAATTGGGACAATCTGAAACACTCAATGCCCCAAAACTGCAACCACGTCAACCTTGATCCAACCCATTTTGTTTTGCTCTGCTTAATTCTTCAAGATTTGCAAGAAAATAACACCAAGCAGCTAAGGAAACTGGAGCCGGTGTCATTCTGTCGTTGACGTTACCATGCTGATGTCACGCGGTCGTTGACGTACCGTAATCGTGGGCGTGCCGAGATCTGATGAAAACCATCAGAAAACAGTCATAGTCTGTTTTTTGGGGGGATTTTTTTTTTTTTTTTATCAGAGTCCATAGCTATAAAATACAGTAAGTGGCAATGTTCTACGCATTAGAGCAGACCTTTAAAATCCTCCCGGAACAAATTGTGCTCCTCGTGCTGAGCCTACAAGGATTTGTGTTTGGGATTCTAATGGCACTAGTGTTGTTTCAAATTGGTTGTTAAAGAGATTCACATTCCTCCTTGGCCTGCATGTGCCGGGATTGTTCTTTGTGTGGTGTAATGCGTGCGAGACAAGACCGTGAAGCAGAGCAAAGAAAGAAGTTCCCTTGGGTACTTCAACAGGATGCATGTTATACATGGAGAAAAAAAAAAGAATCCAATGAAATGTCAGCTAATACCAATTATTTGACCATGCAGTTTAAACGATTACTTTTCTTTTCTATGGCTTCATAAAGTAGCCAATGTTTATCTTGTTCTGGGTTTTGAATGTAATTTCCAGAACGCCATCAAAGCCATACAGACAGTCTAGAAGAAAATGCATCATGTGTTTCTTTTTTTTATTGAATGGTCATGAGGCAATCGCAGCACAAACAACTTTTGTATGTTATGTATTCCTGCTGCGATGCTGTTGGACATGACACACACTCAGCTCATTAGCCATTAGAGTTCAATAATTCGTCCATATTTATAAAACAGGGGAGCAACCTTGAGCGATAGATGTTTCTTGCTTTTGCCCATTTACGCTACAGGAGCACAATTGATTGATTTTATATGCTTTAAAATCCATATTGCACACAGCTCGGGGACCAGATGTTCTTTTTATGCGTCACATCTCACATGTTGGGACAGGAAATGACATTTTCAGATTATTGCGTGATTATCTTTTCTTGTCATGTGGAGCGCTTGGCCTGGTGTGATTATTAGACAGAATTAATGTTGCTGTACATTTTTTTTTTGCCTTTAAAAATTTTGAGAATATTACAAGTGCCATTCTGAATAGCAACTCCGCCGCCTCAGAAACAACCCATGTTCATGGTTTATTTATCAAAAAAAATATGGCATCTAATTTATAATTTACTTGCCTCTCCCAGCTTCCAATAAAGAATGTTCAGTCACATTTCTTTTTGCAACCATTCATCTTGAGTACAGTACGCCTCAGAGGACTTCAGAGAGAACGAATATCAATCAAAAAAAAAAAAAGAAAGAAAAAGAAACACACAAACATGCACAAAGCAAGACACAAACCAGCAGAAAAAAAATTTGAACATGTTCTAAACTGATGGGATGCAACAATATTCTTTCCGTACGGACTACAAACAGATTTATAGTGGAACCTGAAACGTGGTGATGCTCAACTGGTGAACCCAAAAGTCGTTCACCAGCCAATTTAGGGTGAACTGTGGACTGCTAGTAAAAAAAAAAATATTAATAAAAATAATACCATACCATAAACTACTTTGCGCAGAGGCGTGGACCATTTACACTCACTGGTTCAAACCAACGCTTTCTGTTGTGGCCAATCTTGAGAAGTGAAGGTCACATGTCAAAGTGAAGGTCAAATGTCAGGAATGTGATCCCCAGTAAGATAAGAGGTCACATGGCATCAAACAGAGCAGACATGCTCCATTTTTCAGCCGGACTGGTGGATGTAATGTTTGAGGTTTGACTGATGACAGTTGTCATTTTTTTTTTTTTTAAGTGGCCCATCTAATATCCTAATTTTGAACAGTTTTTATGATATTTGAAGGGATGATGTCTCTATATACAGTAGGGGTGTGAATTGCCTCGTACCTGACGATACGATCCGTATCATGATACATAGGTCACGATTCGATTCAATACCGATTAATCCCGATATGAATTTACAAGTCGATTGTTGCGATTTTTTTCTACCCAAATTTAGAAAATACCATTCTGTAAACTTGTACATGTACACTGTAAGATTTGTATGAAAATTTATTATTTATTGATCTGAAACTTCAGTTTTATAACTGTGAGCCACTGTATTTAACAAACAGGTTGTAACCTTTTTTCATATTAGAACAGCATTGAAATAAAATATTAAGGCTTAATGTTCCATTAATATAACATTCTTCCATGCTTAAGGTGTGAAAGTTCGACGTTTTGTTGAATATTTTTTCATCAAAAATGGATGTTAAAAAATCGATTTGGCTGCCTATTGAATCGATTTGAGAATTGCGTGCTTTAGTATCACGATATATTGCCGAATCGATTTTTTTTAACAACCCTAATATACAGCAAGGGTGACCAAATTTTTTTATTTGAGGGCCACATCCAGACAATCAGAAGGACGCAAGGGCCACATAATGTTATGAAGAGAAACTGTGTTTAGTCCTAAAAATTGTACAAATAGTTTATTTGTGCTTTTGCATATTTAGAAAAATGCTACAATATATAAACCAATTTATTTGTAATATGGCAGTAGGGTTATTATAGTTTTGGAATTTTTAATTTTAGTTATTATTAGTTCTCAGGGTGGTTCTGTTAACTAAAATAACATTGAATTGCACCTGCGTTTTTCGACACCCTCCCTTCTTACTTTGACCATCTCCAAACATTTTTGTTTTGTTTATTTTATTTGAACTGAGTCAAATGCCATTTTTAGCATATGTCGCGGGCCACTAAAAAATGTAAGGCGAGCCGCAAATGGCCCCCGGGCCGTAGTTTGGACACCACTGACAGTTTGTCAGAAAAAAAATGTGTCTGATCATGTATCCAAGAACCTTCACCTGGCTCTTTTCTCCATCGCCACAGATTATCCAGGGTCAGAGTGTTGTTTCAGTACACTGTGTGAATGTAATCCATTTCAGACAAGTGTTCTCAGCCGGATCCGGGAATCGTTGTTGTGCATTCCGACACTTTATCTGGAAAAAAGACACAGAAACGCTTCCACAATCACAGTCTACAGGATAAGTCACGTTTTGCCATACTCGTTGGAAGCAGCTTCCGTCAGAATAAACCTGTGGTGTATTTTCTTGCAGATGAAGATAAACATCGTGGGAGGAAAGGCTGCCTCGGATCAACCCATGGAAATATTTATGCATAAAAATGAGGCTTAGTGAAGAGGATTACCAATAACCAAGAACGGAAAAAAATACTATATATTTTCACCTAAACAAATGTATTTTTGTCATACAAGTTTACAGTATGTATCCCAATGCAAAGACCCTCCTGAACAGAACTATGACTTTGTGTGACGATGGAGGAAAGAAAGGAAAAAAAAAAAAGGAAAAGTCCACTGAACATCCCCGCTTATCTTAATTGCTTTTACTTGTGATAGTTCTTACCAATCCATCAAAGCTAAACCGCCTTTGCAGCAGCACTAATGAAGATTGGTCAGGGTGGGTTATCACCGCTTGTGTGGTAATGAATTTGATATCAAACGGAAAAAGAATATTTGGCACAAACATGTGAGCATTAAAACTCACACACGTTTCATTTTGTTAGAGTAGCAGGCTACGGGTGCTTGGAATAAAAATAATAATGATCCATCCATCCATCCATTTTCTTGACCGCTTATTCCTCACAAGGGTCGCGGGGGCTGCTGGCGCCTATCTCAGCTGGCTCTGGGCAGTATAATAATGATCTTGGAAGTTAATGTTAATTAATAATACCACTGTAGATGTACAAAACAGATATTTGCAGATTAATTTACCGTATTTTCCACACTATAAGGCGCACCTAAAAGCCTTCAATGTTTTCAAAAGCTGACCATGCGCCTTAAATATGGATCAATATTGAACCGCAACAGGTCTCGCTGTCAAGACGCTATCGGTGACCCTGCACGATCGGTGACACGCATGCGCAGACGATCCCGCCATCTTGGATCGCTAGCTAATACTAACACTTTACCTCAGAGAAAATAATAAAACAGCTGTTTATTCATTTTGGGAGTTGTCAGAAAGCTGGTTTGTGATCTATTAATAAAGTTTGACTGACCTATCTGACTGTTTTGTTGACATTCCCTTTAGCGCAGCACCATCTAATGGATGGATAACGTAACCCCAGTTTCTACTGTAGCGCCTTATATATGGAAAAAGCTTTAAAATATGTCATTCATTGAAGGTGCGCCTTATAATGCGGTGCGCCTTATAATGCGGAAAATACGGTAACTCAACTTTATTTATAAAGTGCTTTCAGAACAGGCGTTGCTGTATACAAAGTGCTGTACATAAACATCAGTTTTGCAGTAAACAAGAACAAAGCAAACATTTTGAGGTGCGAATACAGGTTTGTTTTGTTTGTTTGTTTTTACAAGTAAATATATTTTACAAAGTTGTGTATTTGCCCACAAAGAAAATGATCAATATTTGGAGATTATCTGAGTTTCATGAATGTTTGTTTTTGTTTCACAGAGTCCTTGACGCACTTGTTTTGGCATTGTTTTTTGTGTCCTCCTTTTAGGGAGATGTTGAAAAAACGTCAAAGGAAATTTATCCTGGAAACTAGACATAGCAAAAAAACAAAAACAAGCAGCGTAGCTATATGTTTTAGCACCGCCATTATGAGATTGGTGTCTTTTTACAGGTGAAATCTGTCAAGTCATAAGGAAGTTACGTACACAAGTATATTCGTTCCTCCTTTTGATGTGAAGAATTGAAGTAACCTTTCAGTGACACGCCTTGGAAATGCCACATGTATCTCGTTCCTGCACAAATATAAACGTCAGGCTGGTTTTTATTCTGCCCTCCAATGAAGACTTTTTTTTTTCACACTTACTGGACAAGTGCCTGCCCCAATTACGTCCATAACTCTCCTTTCCTGCATTTTCATGAGTTACATCCCAGGTGACCTTTCGATTGGAGGCAGCAGCAGTCAGAGGCCTGTGTGCAAGTCAGCTATTGATAGAAAGACGAAGGTCATTACCAGCAGTTGTCTCGGAGACGACTTTAATCGCCCCAGAAAGTGAGGCCAGACCCGGGTCCCTGCATGGACCTGTTTTGATTACTGACTCGGGCTAATTGGCTCCTCATAGGGGCCGCGAAGACGGCAGAATGTGACAGTCAAGGCCAGACTTCCCCGGCTGGCTCCCCTTTGTGCCAGCCCCATTAACCTTCCCCTTCCACCTTTCCTCTGCCTTTTATGTTCAATTAAAGGCAATATTGAAATGTGCTGCAGTTGTACAACTTAAGAGTTACATAGTGAATATAAAAGGAAAAATATGACGCCGGAATTTACTATTCAAGGGCTCAACATTACTGTGCTTTTCACCTCATTTAGTGACTCAACGTGCTCCATAAGGGTTCCTTGTGAGATGCTTACATGTGGAATTTGTGAAGCCATGTTGGTTTGTGGGCGTCTGCAATTCCGCTGTTCTGTGCGTTTGCAATTTTCCAGGTAAACAATGCTTCTCACAAGCGTAGCCAAAGTCCGCAAAGTAAAACCTCACTCGCTTTTTTGCCCTTTTTCGTATTCAGTAATTAATCATGCCACCTAACCGCATTCATTCAGGGTCCCCTTTGGTTAATTGGACTGCAGCTAGCGAAAGCGCGAAGCGATGATTTATTCAGTGGGCAGGTAGAGCGCCACTCTGCCCTCAGCCTATCCTCCCCCTCCCTCAACACGTCCCTGCAGAGGATAGATGTCTCAATCCTGCACTCATCCATACCCGCTGCATCCTCATCCCGCAGGCTAATCGACTGTGAGGGCGGATTTTGAAAATGGACTGCAGGATGACAAGACAAGAGAACATTGAACATTTATGCATTGGGAGAATTCAGTGCCTGATGAAGTTGAAGATTTATTAAATACATTTGCATCCCTCACCCCTCTCTACATAGCTTGTTGTTTGATTTTGAGATACTCTCATAGACTAGAAATTTGAAATGACAAGAATAGAAAAGTGTTATATTTGGATACATAGGTCTTTCTTTTAAAATAGCTGACAGTTTTTTGGGGAACCTTGTGTCCTTGTGGTGTCTGTCTTTGATATCGGTATCCATGGCGAGACTGGCACAAAAAAAAATAGGCACTGGCATTTTGAAATAAGCTTGCCAGCCCGGCCTGACAAATCCCTGGCTATCACGTAGCCGATGTTGATTGTTTTTTTGTTTTTTTTTCTTGTCTATATTGCAAATGTATTAAAGGGCTGCTACCTACAAATTGTGGGCTGGTCTCTTGGGGTAAAATGAAGGAAAATAATAATTAAATAGCTCCGCATCGGCCCCAAAAGACGCCAGCCCACCGGGCATCTGCCCTGTATGCTAGATTGCCAGTCCAGACCTGTCGGTATTGGTGACTTTTCAAGAGTTGAGTACTCACACGTATTGGTATGAAAATAAAAAATTGGTATGAATGTCCCTATGATAGATCAGACAGACAGACAGAGATGGGAAAACCAGGTCAAGAAAGTGGAAACCCTGCCAGAGTTTGGCTTTAGCAACAGGTGCTTCTCATAATGACCTCGTTTACCTGCCGGGTTGAGTACAACCACCTGGAGCTAATGCCAAACTGTGGCAGGGTTTTTACTTTCTGTCTGGACCTGGATTTCCCATCTCTGCCAGTAGGTAGGTAGGTAGCTAGCTAGCTAGGTCGATCGGTCGGTAGCTATATAGCTAGCTAGCTTGATACGTAGGTAGGTAGCTAGCGGGCTGGCTAGCAAGCTGGCTGGCTGGCTGGCTAGCTAGCTAGCTAGCTAGGTAGTAGGTAGGGAGGTAGGTAGGTAGCTAGGTAAAAGAAGTCATTTAAGGATGGAGTAAGCTATCATGTCGAGCTTTAATTGAATTATTCAATTAGTAAGTTGCTGCAACAAAATCCAATTTAAAATATAAATGTATACAACTTCAAATGTGTAGGTAATATAGTTATATAATGTTGTACGATGACATACTGTAGCATATGTTTGTGTCATTTCACACTTGTTCACTGAATGTGATTTCCTTAGCAGCCACACGTGGCGTTCAGCAGATAATCAGTCAAAATGGAGAATGGACCTTATAATCCACAGATGCAGGCCCCATTAATCAACATTAGAAATGCACTTTCTCTCGCGGGACTCGGTTGCAGTGCTGCCGGCGTACCATTACCGTGGGATAACCACACTTGAATAGTTAATGCGGCTGTGGGGCCCCCTCTGCATTACAAATGGGCCCATCCGTCTCACCTAGACCCCCGTGGGTGGCGGTGGACCACTTCATCCTCGGCAACTCTAATCATTCATCGATAGGCAGCAATCTGACACCCGCCAATGTGGGATACCCAACACGGTGATGCGGTCAAGAGATGGACATCCCGGTGTCAGAGAGGATCTGTCTGGTGATATTGGTCCAGACACCAATGTGGGACTACTTAAGTCAATCATTTTGCTACTGTAGCAAAGAGGATAGTGTGCTGTCCCCTGTGGAATGCATGCCTTACACTAGGGCTGGGTATTGCCGCCAACCTCACGATACGATACGTATCACGATACAGGGGTCACGATACGATACGTATCACGATACAGGGGTCACGATACGATACGTATCACGACACAGGGGTCACGATACGATACTTATCATGATACAGGGGTCACGATACGATACGTATCGCGATACAGGGGTCACGATACGATACGTATCACGATACAGGGCCACGATACGATACGCATCGCGATACAGGGGTCACGATACGGTATGTATCACGATACAGGGGTCACGATACGATACGTATCGCGATACATATGTATCCCAATACATGATCTCCAAGGCGATACGTATCCCAATATTTTACATTAATTTACTTGCATTTTATAATAACAGTCATATGTATACTTAAAGGATATGTTTACTATGCTGGATGACAAAAATGTTTTTGTTACGAGCTCTCCTGGTTTACCACCAAGCGCCATGCCTGGTTTAAATGTGTACGTACTGCAGAGCAAGGAGCAGTTTTCACACACACCGGGAAAATTTATTAATAGGCATGAGCCGATATGAGCAAAAATATCAAAGTATTAAAATTACAGCTCTAAAATGTGCTTATTTGAAATATTTGGGGAAATAAAAACAGCATTTTTTTCATGGAACACATTTTATTTTGTTTTTTAAAACAAAATATAGGAAAATTGGTACATTGACACATGTGGCATGTTAAGTTTATAAGTAAATAAATGTTGATATTCTTCCTCTGCTTTCATTTTTCTTAGCAAGACACAGTGTCCAATCACTGGTGAGCTATTTTTGCATTAATTGAAGGGAATTAACTTCAAAGACGCTGCTGGTTTTTATTTTTTAGGTGCAATGCAGCTGCAAAGGCAAACATTAACTGCCTATTTAAAGTTAACGAGCAATATCGTTTCTGATGCCTGCGTATCGATACGTGTATTGTAATGAGGCCCCCAACGATATATTTCCGTATTGATTTTTTTGAGCACACCCCTATCTTACACACAGTTGGAGTTGAGCGATGATATCAAGAAGAGGTAGACGGTCAGTAACCTGAAGCTGAAGTAACCTCCAGCAGTCGTAATTGTCAGATGGTTAACACATAGGGCCGCAAAAATGCTGGAATTTTCTTTCATTTTTTAAAATTAGGCACAGTAGGTGGCACCGTCCTGTACGAATACATTCTTGAAAAGTGCTGTTGACATTGAGAAAGAAAGAGAGGCCAAACTTTCTCCCTACTTTAAAGTCATCATACATCCCTGCCAATATTTGCTCCTGTAAAATCGGTTTGGTCTGGTTTGAGAGGCAGTGCTGCCTTTTGTCCAACCTTCCTGACAGGAGGACGCCACTTAAAGTGGAATCAATAGGACAAATGTTGAAGCCACTCAACTCTGCAGCTGAGCCTCGCACCTGTTTGAAGAAGTCTGTAAACACCGTTATCCCCGGGCCCGGCTCTTATTTGTTGTGGTGGTCATCACATCAGTACTGAGTGGAGGGAATCTGCGCTCCCTTCTCAGTGCAAATAAACAAAAGTGCTGATAAAAGTGAGCAGAAGTAGCAAGGACAGATGCCACCCGGACCGTCGCCTGTCTCAGGGGACTGCAGCTGCATTGCTGGAATGTGATAGCACCCAATGTGGGCAGGGGAGTCCCTTCTCTTTTGATCACTCAGGTAAAACAGAGGAAAGCATGCGAGCAATAAATAAATAAATATATAAATAAAAATATCCAGATGCACCATCATAATGCAAGGTGACTCATTTATAAGGCTCCCAGAATCCCCGAACATACGCTCGTGTCAGCTCTGATCTTCTAATACTTTCTTTACTTAAGATCACCTGATGCACTTCAGAGCAGGAAGTGTAATTGAATTCAGATGCTTCTGATTATTATTCGTTAAGAGCGCGCTTTAAATAACACTACAATGCTGACACATGTGGTAAAAATTGCTTGTATTCCTTACATATACTTTTACAGTATATCGTAATTCATCTAGAAAGAGCAGTCCATTACCCCAATGTCGAAATAACTGCACGGTGTCAAGTGTTTAAGTACACACATCACGTTGAATGAAAGGTGTTTTCTGCTTTAACGGCGTGATTATTTCACGGCATACGACTGCCCTCTGGTGGATGTCATCAATACTGCGCCTTGCAAGGCCGAAACTGCTTCAAGAGTTGTAACTTGTATGTTAAGTGTGTCAACACCAGGGGGGGATATTTGTTCTATTTGTTGTGTTTTGGCCTAAACAATCACAGTCTGCTGTTTGTGGCCACTTCAAATCCCTTTTTGCGGCCATTTAGTTGTGTTAATGCAAATGTAATGAAAGGCTGTGTATTTTGTTCAGATTTTGTCATGTTCAGTTATTTAAGCTTTTAAAATATATCAATAATATACGATGTACAATACATCAAATTGTTCCCTTTGGTTTTACAATGAACATTTTTGGCGGGTTGAAAAATCATGAAAACTACTTTTTTTTTTTTTTTTTTTTTTTTTAAAGTATTTAGACATCATGTATTATCTGGGACAAAAAAAAAAGAGTTCATGCTTTTCTCCCTTTGTAAATCATTAGCCTTATGCTAACAAACTTTTTAAAGCTTAAAATCCAAGACTATGTGCCCCTTTTCATTGAAGGACTGTTTTGTTTTTTTTGTTTTTTGTAAATAAATAAATTAAGTGGTCAAAGTATAATACACTGAGACAATTTTAGGGAGCAAACCACACAGACTGTCATTTTTGGCCAAGCTGAGAGAGAGTTTTTCTGCCACTACACAAAAGATCATGTATCTAATCACCAATGTTAAAGCGAATCAGATATACCTCAGACTGTACAGTATATTCTACTAGCAAGGGAAAAACGCGGCACTGAGCAAAAACTGTTTAAAAAGAAAAAACTTGTGCAGTAAAAGTTGCAAAAAAAACACCCATTAGAAATCTTACAGACTCTGTTTTTGGAATTTATTGTCCCCGAACAAGCTGAAAAGATAGTAAAACCGAACTAAGCCTGAGGGTCAAAATTAATTGTTCAAAGCAATTGCACGGTTGTTGACATGCCTCATGGTGTTCAGACATTTCCCAAAATGTCAGCTCTATTTCAAATGGTAGAATGAAACTCCACATTTTTATTTGTCTTGGAAAATACAGTAAAACTTACTCATTTAATTGCCATTCATCCATTTTCTGTACTGGGTCAGCGGGAGCTGGTTCCTCGTGCATCGGTCACCGTCCCCACCTGTCCACCACACTGCAATAATTGTGACAAGGGCAGGCAACATTCTCTTGGAACCTTCACATCCTGGTCACCACCTCTTCCAGCTTCTTCCTGCTTGCCACCAATTCTATAACAATTGCATGGTGCCATTTTACAAATTTTGCCAGTTTTGTATATCACTGTTGTGACAGTATAACCATATTCAGGATTGTAGGTTCAGCACCGCATTATTTGCATAAAAAGTGTTGTTGACTACTATTCCACACTGATGGACGCTTAAAGAGCTCAAAGACTCCGCGTGACATTTACACATACTGCACGATTGGGTCACTTTAAATTGCTTGACGACTGCATCATTTGGACTGCTGTCACTGTGTTGTGTTCTACCGCATTCATCTAATGGTATTGTTTGACCTCCCTATACTTAACTGTTGCATCCTAATTATGAGAGCCTAGCAAAAGACAAGCGTCATTGTTTGCATCAACCATTTAAAGCAGGGGTGTCAAACTCATATTAGCTCAGGGGCCACATGGAGGAAAATATATTCGCAAGTGGGCCGGATCGGTAAAATTGTAAACTAATTTTTAAAACATTGCCGTCAATTACATGCAGATTTTCGCTATTTGTGGGCCAGCCCTAAATTGTGGGGCGCATCTGTACAAATATTGTCCTAAATTTTTTTTGCATAAACCTGTATATTGTTCACTGATTGTGTGCCGGGTGCCGTTAATGAAGTTATAAGGACGTTAATCCTTGTCATATGTGTAGTTGAATGTGTCTTATTCAGCATGTTTGTGTTTGATTCATGTTTTTATTTTTTAAACAAACTAACTTTAAATTGTGTTTAAAATAACGACATTCAGAGCAATTCCATGTACAAGTTGCATTGCTCAACTGAGACTTACTTGTGTAATTCTGAATTTATAAGCTTTGATTGTGGCCGGCTGATTAATTGGGCCGACATTAGTCTTTTTTTTTTTTTTTTTTTTTTTACTTTACAAAACCATCTCGCGGGCCGGATTAAACCCCATTGCGGGCCTGATCCGGCCCCCGGGCCTTATGTTTGACACCCCTGATTTAAAGTATTATCTCAGTATCGTGAATCATGACTTTCAGAAATTAAGTTTACATTTCACAGTGAATGTTTTTTTTTCTTGTGTTCTTTGCTTTGATTTATAATTTCATTGTTGATGGTTGTTATAACTGGTTCTGATGATGCAGACCAATCTTTGAGTAGCACTCGGAAAAATACCTGATGAGAGAAAATTTATATTCACATTCTTACTGACGACATCTGCATTTAGAGCCACTCCCACACTTGTTTTATACTTGATGGTACAACCATACGCCACACACAGTTGTATTTTCGCAGCAGAGGAAGAACATGACATGAAAAGTATGCAACAACTACTGTGTGGCAACACAAGATGGAAGGCCGCCGCTGGCTTCACTTCACACTGCAGCATGAACAGCCCAGGTTATTTTTAACGTCCGTGCATCGGGCTTAGGGTGGCCAGACGTCCCGATTTAGTAGGGACAGTCCTAATTTTCAGTGATGTGTCAGGCGTCATGCGCAACCCGAAACCGGATGCGGGTTTGTCCGCCTTTTCAGCCGCGTTGATGAACGAACGTGACCGATGGGAACCGAGTCTTTAAAGAGAGCGTTCAAACCCCACATGAACGCTGAACGAAGATTTTTTTTTAGAAGTGCTGGAGCTCCGTACCGGTGCGCTCCGACGGCCCACTTAAAACACTGCTTGAAGTGGAAAACCCACGCAAGCCCAGGAAGAACACAAAAACTCCACACCTGAAGGCTAGAGCCAAAATTTGAACCCAGGACCTTGGAATTTTGAGGCAGATATGCAACCCACTAGTTGCACACTTGAAATGGGGTCCTTTGGTACACACTATAGAAAAGTCCCCAAAAGCCACAGCAGTTTCAAGTGCAGAGCTCCTGACCTCTGACCTCCCACTCACGTCAATCTGAAGAGTAAAAAAAAGGATTAAAAACAATGTTTTACATCAGTGGTGTCCAAACTACGGCCCGGGGGCCATTTGTGGCCCGCCGTCCATTTTTCTGTGGCCCGCGACATGTGCTAAAAATGGCATTTGACTCAGTTCAAATAAAATAAACAAAACAAAAATGTTTGGACATGGTCAAAGTAAGAAGGGAGGGTATTCAAAAACAGGTGCCTTTAAAGGTTATTTTAGTTCACTAAAACTATTGAAAAAACTAAAATTCAAAAAACAATATTGTTACCGAAATAAAATCAAAATGAAAATGCTTCTAAACTAACTATAATTATAGCAAACATGTCCTTCGTTTTAGTCTTTGGTAATTAATTTAATGCATGAGACTTTGGGGATGATTTCAAATGCCATTTTTATTAGATTTATTTTGATATAAACCGCAATAATGAAGTTTGAAAGTATGTCACACAGAAGTGACGTCATCTAGCAGCAGCCAATAGAAAAGCACCTTCAGATGACGTCGCTCCCACTGTGTCTTTTTTAAAATATTGCGCACAAGTAATACACTATTTTTTAAGTAATACTAATATTGAAACTAACAAACTGAACTAAAACTAAGCATTTTTTAAAGAACTAAAACTAATAAAAACTAACAGAACCAACCTGAAAACTGATTTTTTTAAAAACTAAAATGAAAAATTCCAAAACTTTAATAACCCTACTGCCAAATTACAAATAAATTAGTTTATATACTGTAGCATTTTTTTTTAAATATGCAAAAGCACAAATAAATTATTTGTACAATTTTTAGGACGAAACACAATTTCTCTTCATAACATTATGTGGCCCTTGCGTCCTTCTGATTTTCTGTATGTGGCCCTCCAATGAAAAAGTTTGGACACCCTGTTTTACATAAATGAAAGTGCAATGGAATTCACCTTGTCAAATCATTGTGAAACTATGCAAAGTGTGACTCATGCCGAAGATTGAGACTGAGGCTGCCAAAGCGAGTTTCAAATAGAACTCTTGTTTTCATCCTTGAAAATGTCAAACGCTTGAGTCACAGCGTGACTGATGCTGCCTTAAGTCCAAAAATCTCAGGATGTGGCGATTTAAAGTTGACTCAGAGACGTAAGAAGGTAAAATGAAGCCGTTTGGAGAGCTCCAATTTTATTGTCTGCATGCGGGACCTTCACATAAATACAGCGACTGTGCTCACTAAACAAGCTGCACGCGCTACTTCCTGTGTTTGTGTGACTCAGATGCTACTCATAAACGGCCCCATCCCCCCGCCCACTAACCTCCACCCACCCCCCCTCCACAAGGAGAAAAGACGCCCACACACACATTGGTGTCTCCGCCCACCTTGCCTTTCAACTACTCCCACACTGTCCTCCCTCCTCCCACTCTCCTTCCCGCCTTCACGCTTTCTTCATCCTCTCTTTTGTATGACGACGAGGAGGAAGTGAGTACAGTCTTCCCCCACTATAACGCGGTTCACTTTTCGCGGTCTCGCTGTATCGCGGATTTTTTTTTAAGTGCAATTTTGCATTTTTTTTTTTTTTTTTACAGTAATATACCCATTTTATAAAATTTATGAAGGTTTGAACATTGTCAATGTTTGAACAAGAGAGAAATGTGAGAACATGTAAATGCCTCAATGAGAAAAGTGTATAAATTGTGCGGTCGGGGATTTTAGAGCCTTAAAACATTTATAAGAGATGTAAAACATAAAGCTAACTACTTCGCAGATTTCATTTATTGCGGGTATTTTTTGGAACCTAACCCCAGCGGAAAACGAGGGAAGACTGTAGTGAGCGTGCACGTGTTCGGCCCCCCATCAAGGGCCAGGGACGACCCAATCTGCACGGAATGGATGGTTCTGCCCACAAGTGTCAGCCGGTTCGGCTGCAGCGGCCTTTGCCGTGCTCAGAGTGGATTTGCTCGAAAGAGCGTGCCAGAGGGCAAGATGGATGAGCGCATAGAAAGAAAGAGGGAAAAGGGCAAGAGGATATCGGTGGGGGATGGGTGACGCGCAAAAGTGGGCTAAGACCCCCACTAACCGTCCCTCCCACTGAGATGCTTAATAGGATTCTGTCTGCCTTGAGCTGCTTGCACAGTTCAAGTGCCAGGAGACGATGAGCGACAAGGTCGCTTCTTGTGAGATTTTTTTTTTCCCACTAGTTCCTTTGATTGCGTGAACTGCAACTGTAATGTAGTCTGGAGTGAGTATTTTGATTCATGTTGTTTTGTTGTGTTTTAATTAATCACATTTTCACCTTTATTGGCCCAATCATATCAATGAAATCTTACAAAATGGCGACATGCAAACTACATTTTGAATGTAATCATCATATAAAAGACCGACATTTGTTTTGCATTGTTGCTCAGTCCCCTCCAGGTGGTGCCCAATGGCCGCGAAGGACAACCCCACACAAGAGGACCGATTTGCTCCTCTCTGTCCACATTCTGATTTGGTTGGTGTGGCAGAGATGTGTGATGGTGTGGGGGATGGGTCTGAAGTAGTTGGGGAAGATGGAGAGGAAGGAACGGGGAATGAAGGGGGTGGCATGCAAGGCTCGCACATGCTGAGCAGAACATTGGCCTCATTGACAAAAACACCCTCCCGATTCATGCCCCATCTCCTCCACAGTTTGCCTCATCACGCGTGTACAGTACATTCAATATGTGGCGTCAGCGTAGATTCAATCGCCCACAGTATATTGCTTTTCGAAGCCCAGTGTTCTTTTATTATCACTTTCGATCGTTCATGCATCGGGCAGCTGCAGATGGGTGCGTCATTTACATTAGAAAACCTGGTGTGAAAGTAGAAGTCGGGGGTTTGATTACGACACAGTCTGGCCTGCATCCACCACACCCACACGGCACACGTTAGATGTTTATCTTGGTCGATGCAAAATACCCGCACCCGATGGAATGTGAGGATCTTTTAACAGGCACGCAACTGGTTTTGTCATTCTGCATCGTAACCGGTACAATGAGAAATTGTCAGCATCTAATCGGCGTTGTGTCAAAATGAAGTCACGTCAAATTTATTTATATAGTCCGTAATCACAATAGAGGCTCAAAAGGCTAAAGTAGGGGTCAAAGAGGCATTTTAAGCCAAATAAATAATAAAATAAATGTGTCTGGAGCCACAAAACTTTGAACATTGTGATAAGTGAAACAGTGATACTGAAGGCCCAATATTTTGAGATTCATTTACTTCTACCTAATGGTCTTCTGTTTTTGGATTATATTTTCTTTCCAGACTTACTTTTTTTTTATATATATATTTTTACTAGACATTTGTGCCTTTCTGTCAACTTTCTGACATTTTCAGCAATTTTTATGGACATATTATGGTAATTTTCTGCCTCTCTTCTTCCTTTTTTTTTGTGGACATCTTTTATGGTAATTTGGGGGATTTTGTTTTGGGACATTTTATAGTTACTCTGAACATTTTCTTTTCTGCCTTTTTCTCACTTTAAAAAAAAAATAAATTAATTAATTTTCTGACTTTTTGGCAATTCCAAACACATTTTAAGGTAATTTTCTGCCTTTCTTCTTTTGTTTTAGGACATTTTATGGTCAGTTTATGAACGCTTTCTTTTATACCTTTTTTAAAATAAAATTTCTGACTTTTTTTGGGTCGATTGTGTGTACATTTTATGGTCATTTTCTGCTTTTCCTCTTCCTTTCTGGACATTTTATGGTCACTTTTTGGACATTGTTTCGTATTTATTTTTTTTAATTTTTTTTTTAAATCTATATTCCGTCTCTTTCTGACAACTTCCATATTTGGACTCTGGCATTTTTGAATATTTAATTAATTATTGATTTGACATAAATTATTAATTAAGGTTTTCATCTAAAAAAATAAATAAAATAAATCTATAAAAATATATTAATTTCTACATTTTTTTTAAAGTATTTTTTTTAGAGCTCCACAGGCAGCCACAGGTGAGGGACTAAAGACCCATATGTAGCTCTAGAGCCGCAGGTTGCAGACCCCTGGGCTAAAGAGACCGACAGTTGACAAATATTACCGACATTCTGGGCTGTAAAACTCCCAAGAGGGCAAGAAGGAAGTCACCCCATTTTTTTTTTCATTACAATGATATGTTGTATGCACAACCACTAGTCTAAACACGGCATTCTGATTATTATTACGTTTGGGGAATATAAATTAAGCAGCAAAATCGACTCATTTTATTCATCACAGGGAGCGGCCATCTTGCCCCTTACTTGATCACGAGGTTGCTCAGCTCACCTGGTTCTGAGTTTGGTCATGTGACATTTGGAGGCTGATCCATGATTGGTAATAGGTAAAGATTTATCAATGGCATACTATTTTCAATTGTCCAATTTTGTTTATAAGGCTTGAGTCTGAATCTGCTACGTAGTGTTTTCACTGTATGTATACCGCATAATCACCATCTCATGTCATCCACTTGTAGCTTCAATACAAACGAATGAGTTGATATCTGGTTATAAATTGGCATTTGCTTTAGTGAAACTAACATGAAGTCAAAGAAGTCACTTAAATTAAGCTGAAATAGACCCACATTATACTGTACATATAGACAAATATCTCCTCAATATGTCCTCATTCTGTTGGATAAAGACGTATTTTGGTCCTTACAATGTAGTATGTACAAGAACGCACGCGCGTGTGTGGATGTGTGTGTGTTAAAATCTACAACCAAAATACATTGAGGGTTTCTTTGAGATCTTTGAGTCCAGCTCATAAAAAAAATGGGAGCAAAAACACAAGCGTTACGTTCATATTTTAAATTTCTATTAGGGCTGCACGATATTGGAAAAACATGCGATGTGCGATATACTTGCTGAACATAGCGATATCGATATTATTGCGATATTTAACATGTACCTAAAGAAATTTCATTTTTATTACCTAATGAAAGAAAAAAATTTTTTCATGTGGCAAAATAAGCAACCTTAATATAATCTTAGTAAATTAATTGTAATTATATCTTGATAATTTTCAACTGTTGAATGACGATGCACATTTTAGTTAGCATGTGACTGGTCAAATTCATATAAAAAGCATAAAATTCCATATAAAACTGATTGCATGCCTTTGCGATATGGATATTGCAAGGGCCAATATCGCGATATCGATATTTTTCCGATATATTGTGCAGCCCTAATTTCTATTTTGATATTTAGTTGATTTTCTGAAAATATAAATAAATTATTTTCTCAGCTCCTTTATGTATCCGCCAAACTCTCCTTCAGCACCGTGAGAGAGAGAAGAAAAAAATCCTGGAGTCGTCCATGATTTGTGAACAAAATTCAATTTTCCTCATTCATTTTTAAGATTTAATCCTCTGTCACTGTAAAGGGTTTGTCAGGGGATGACGATGTAAAATAAGCAAGCACATGATTTTGCATTTTGTTGAACACTCCCCTTCCTTTGTGTTGAATGTTCAACAGTAGTCGCAGTGAGCATAGTGCAAGTTGTGCACATGTATTTTATTGTGTGGCCGAGTCAAAGGGGGGCGAGACATAAAGTGGGGGTTGAGCCTGTCCAGTGTCGTTGGTGGCCCACTTATCATAACTCCGCCCCCAGCCCGCCTCCTCCCATGAGGGCGGCGCTTTATATTGCCCAAAAACTCCTCCTGGCTGGCGCCTTTTTTCTTTATCTGCTGGAGAGGAGACGCACATGCTATTTTTTAGGACCACGTTGGAATGAAGAAACCGCTTAACCTGCTGGTAAGATAAACGCGTCGTGTATAAATGAAAAAAGGGGGGGGGAAAAAACAACCTTTCCTCAATGCTGAGTTCCTTTAAAAGCTCCAGCTTGGATTTAAAGGGGGCGGACTGTGTGTTTGTGTGTCGATTCAACACGACGCTTTGCAGCTCGGTGCAAGGGCTCTTTAACCGGGAATAAGCACCGGGCTTAAAGGGGATATTTCGCTGTGTAATTCGGACTGGAGGTTAAACTTGGGCGGCAGAGGTGAGTGCGCATTTTGCATGCAACTATGCACGCTCACAACGATTTGCGAATACTCGAAATGTCGCTCGAGCTCCAGCGAGACGAGGAAGAAATACTTTCAATGAGAAGCGCTCCATTGTTGCTGTCGGCCCGCCGCAAAACACGACGCTCACCTCGCTAGTAGCTAACTTTCGGCCTCGTTTGTATCCCTTTATTGATGTATTATTTATATTTGCGCGTCAATATGATGAAGGTACACTAGGAAAACCACACACAGGGCTTCCCTCGGGTATTATGTGCATGTGTGTGCCAGCGGGGTGCATGCATGCTTGCATGGGCCTCAGGATGCGGTCGCTACTCGAATGCAATGGTGAGGCCTGCGGCTCATGGCTGCACCATGCAAACCGGTTCGACACCGCGAGGCGGGTTGCGCATTGGTGCACGCACCATACCGAAATAGCGCCACATGGACGCGTTGGTTTAAGAGCTGCGTCGTGGTTTTGCGCCTTTTTTTTTTTGCCCCCCCTACCCCCCCCCCCCCCTCCCTCCTCCACGACCCATCCCCCCACCCCCCATTTAAGTGAGCTCAGCGCGTTGTCTTGCAAGTGACTCTGACCAGTTGTGGATTTTTACTTCCCAGGTGTGAATAGTAAACATGAGCGACAAGGGGACAGTGGCACCTAAGGAGACGGCAGAGAAAAGGGGGCGTGGAAGGCCACGCAAGCTTCCTCAGGTACGGGGGGAAAAGAACTTTTTTTGTGAAAGGTGCATCAAGTATGAATGACTCGACAGTTTTGGTAATGTGGTCCTATTTGCTCAACTGTGTCGCAGCATTGCGCCACTATACTGTGTAAAGTTAGTGGCACCTTTCAATGCGAGTCTTTTATTTTGTTGCTGCTAGCTCACAGGTAAGAGACCCAATTTGTATGTTTGCTTCAGCCATGATTAATGGGAGGTGTAGAACACCCCCCCCCCCTCCCCCCCATCAACGGACTTCCTGCGTTTTTCAGGAACTTGTAACCCAACACCCCCAAAACCGGTTTTAACCCTCTCAGAGCCCACCTCCACTCCTTATGCAATGGCTGCCATGGCAAGGTTGAGAGTAGCTCGTGTGGCTGTCACGCTGCACAGTGTATTGAATTGCTTTTTGGCGAAGAGCTGCAGTAGTAAACAAACTAGAAATCCAATCGGGAGATGATTCTACGTAACCTTGTTAACAAGTCTCACAAGAATATAAGTGTAGATGAAAGAGATTTTGTGTTATGTATTGTTGCACAATTCCATTCATTGGCACATTTTGCAGTGCAGGAATGTTTAGGTGTGTCTGTGTTTAAGTAAATTGTGTGCAACTCATTTATTACTCGCTCACTTCTCCTTTCCGTTTGGTTTCAGCAGCAGGATCTTGATTCTCAGGAGGCCAGCGGATCCCCGACTGCAAAGAGGGCCAGAGGACGACCCAGGGGCAGCAAAAACAAGCCCGCCAGCAAGGGCAAAGTAAGTCCGCGATGTCTTCACGCGGCAAAGGATTGACTTGGGTGGCTACTTTGAGCTTAAACGGCAACTCGGCTCTCAAATCAGAGTCTTGCTCCACCCCCCTCACTGATATTTGAAAACGGCGCTCAAAGGAGGCGTTTCCTGGAGGACCGTTGGGCTTGCGAGTGGGGAGGGGTTTGGGTGTGGCCTGGCTGTGGTTGACAGCAGCAGTGAAAATAATTTCTGTACTACGACAAAGCTATGCTAAATAAACCAACCAAAATGCTATGCTAATAAATCGCTAACCTGAAAATCGATGTGAAGATGTTCGCAAACTCGCTAAGGAGGCGTGTAAGAGATTGATCCTGTGGGTGGCAGAGCACGTCAGTTTCACAGAAGGAATGTCTGTAGTCCAAACAAATTGTTTTTATCCCATAGCCACACAGATTTTTGACGCTAATTCAAGCTTCCAACAAACGTGCACTAAAATGTAAAAATAACGACCAGGACACGTAGCCAGTATTAGTAGATGCCCATTTATACAGATCGTCAACCAAAAAAAAAAAAAAAAGTTGATTTGGTGTTGAGTCTACCCATGAATTCTGTTTTTAGACTATTTCGTGTCATTATAACCCCTGTCAAGGATGCCTCTCATTTCCTTGTGGAATGTTTGCTGTGACTGTCAAAAATCATCATGCGCGGCTTTCCGATTGTAAATACCGTTTTCTTTCCAGGAAGTACAGAGCGATGCTCGCAATGTACTTCCTGTCCTTCCGTAACCTGCGGCGTGTCATGCAAAGGGCTGCACTAAGTGTTTCCACACTGACACCAAACACCCCACCGCCCCCCCACCCACCCCGCACACAGTCCTAGTTCTTCTCAGCCTGTTGTCTCCATAGCAACAGCTGATTTTCTCCCTCGCCCTGAACCCTCTAACTCCCCCGTGTGCATTGTCCTCACTTGCTACTGTACGTGTGAGGGAAGGCAAACACTCGTGCGCGCGTTTGTGATGTAGGGTTAGCGCGGACGGCCAAGTGGCCGAGGGTTTATGTCTATGCTCACTTCCACCAGCTGTCTCTGAGCCTCGGACCAGGTGGCATGCGAACTGGAGTGCCCTGTGTGCAGTTCCTGTTGGCCTTCCAGATAATAGCCAATGAACCCAGTGCCCCTTGTCCAAATCTGTTTGAACAGACTCTGCTGCCACCTGCAGGCAGCCAGAAGTAAAACACATTATTGAGCATGGCAAACCCAAGCAGTGGTTCTCAACCCCGGCCCTCGAGTACCCCTATCCAGCCTGTTTTCTCAGCCAACACAGCTGAGGATCGTTATCAGTCTTCATGCAGAGCTTGGTGATGAGCTGATCATTTGAACCACCTGTGTTGGCTGTTGGAGACATGGAAAACCGGCCGTATCGGGGTACTTGACAGTTGCTGAGAACCACTGCCCTAGAACATAGAACCCTTTATACAAGGCATCTTAATTTTGATATTGTAAACCATAATATGTGGTGGATATATTTAGCATAATGGTAACGAAATTAAACTTTTGTACAGCACTGTAAATAATCACTTTTTTTTTTTTTTTTTTTTTGCCACCCCCAAGAAAAAGGCAGAAGCTGCTCCTGGTGCAAAACGCAGAGGAAGACCCAAGAAGGTAAGAATCTTTCTGTCCTATCTGAATTAGAATTTGTATGGTGATTTCAGGGCACAATATTTTCCACACATGCAAAATACTGCAAAATTCATCAGTTTTTATTCCAACTATTTGACTTTGTGCTGCTTGTATTGAATTTGGCTGGGTGATCTAATGAAAGCAGCAAAGTCTAAATTTTGACTTTCTGACTTGATATGGTGAAAGAGGTTAAAGGTCAGTCACATCCCTCATGTAGTTAGCAACCAAACGCTGATATTGGGCAATTCTCAGTCAACTAGAAAAGTGACGGATCTCGTTAGGCTTCTTCATACAAGATCCCAAATTTCTTATCATTTTTTATGATTCTACTTGGAACCCAGAAAAAAAGTATTAGTTTAGCTTTCCCCCCAATCCAAAATTAGCATTTTTTTTGTAGTTTATTTCCGATAAACCACCATTCAAGCTTTTCCGTTTGCTGCAGCTATGTAAAAGTTAAAAGGAAGTTGATGTGGTTTCGTAGTAAAAAATGTTGCGTTCACAAATAGTTGTGGCTGTTCTCGGACTGCCGCCTGGATCACATTAGTCACGTGGAGCACTGACCCGTAGTTACCCCGCCACTTATTTTTATGAATGAACACAGCCAGTTGGGAGTGAGTGAAGGAAGCCGGATGCCTCCATGTGACTCATCAGTCCACCACGATGAGTCACTGACCCTTCCCCTGGTCGTCTTCATGCCACAGTGCTTTGTCAAGATTTTAGAGTAACATTGATCCTCTCTCAAGCCCAAGAAAAACTTGTTGCGACTTGAGTCAGCATTCTTTTTTATTTTATTTTATTTTTTTCTCCATCTCATTGTAGGAGAAGGAAGAGAAAGCATCACAGGAGTCTTCGGAGCAGGAAGAAGAGGAGGAGGAAGAGGATGAGGACCAGTAATACACAACGCATGCTACCTCACTCAACATACTGACTTACTGTTAACCATAACTGGACTGTATCTCCAACACCAGTGCCACTTTCATGACCACTGTTCTCGACAGGGCCCTCGGCTCAGCGAGGGCTAACACAGTACATTTCTCATGCAACAGCACTGGATAAAACGCTGGACCTTGTGCAAAGTAGTGAGTGGAAAATGAAGCTTCATGAACCACTTAATAGATATATATTTTTTACTCCTCTAGATGGTGCTGTTGATTTAATGATATATGCTAGTGCAATGGAAAATGATCACATTTCCACTGTATCTTTAAACCAAGAACACCATCTAGAGGATGAATCAAAAAAAAAAAAAAAAAAAAAAAAAGTTGCAAGTGTGTCATGAAGCTTCATTTTCGCATCACTATCGCTCCAAGTATCACATGACAGCCGACAGCCCTTTTCTCTATGTCCTGATATCACAAGTCTTTTTGTACTGGAGAAGGTGGGCTTCTAGGGGCCGAGTGTATTTTCTTTTCTGCTGAAAGACAGTTCAGTCTTTTTTTTTCTTCTTTTTTTTTCTATTTACGCTACGCTACGCTATGGTAGGGCGTGTCGTTTCTCTGTTCTGTACACAACAAAGGTGATTTTTACCAATACCCGTGTTAGTGTGATGTGGTTTAACCTATCCTTCGCATTGTACGCTAGATGGAATTGAGCTTCGTTGTTTAGGATGAGACTAGGTGGTATATACTATACATCCCCCCGCCCCATCCTGATGTCGCCTCTCACAAGTAGAAAACGTCCCGCTCATGTGGGACATTTTAGGTTTTAGCTGATCAAACAGCCTCCTCTGTCGTTGGTGTGTAGCGGGGGAGACTTTCTAGTGTTTGTTGTCATTACTTTCCAGTTTCATACCATTTGAGAAAAAAAAAATCGCGTGTGCTGCTTCTTTTCAAGTTTTGTCAGTTTTAAAGTTTAGGGTTTCAGATTGAGAGCGTTGGTGTCGTTTCTTCAGGGAGCTTTTTACAGTTATTGCGTGAGCCCAGTCAACTGAAAGACAAACTGTACAGCCATAAGTGGTTTAATAAAACAGAGTTGTTGGTACTCCTGATAGGGCTGCTGCCCCCCCACCCCCCCTTCACGCCACCTAACGCCCACTTATTCACCTAGTGTGATTCCCATAACCTTTTTTTTTTTTTTTTTTTTTAAAGTTGTAATGAGCCGTTTTTTCCCCCAAGATGTTTTGCTTTCTGCTACAACAACAAAAAAGAACGTTCAAGTGTCCACTTGGCAATTCTTCCACACACCTCAGCTGCTACAACCTCAGTTAGAAACCCGGAAAACTGCAAACAACACAATGCCTGGACTTTCGTACCTCATTCAACCGCTTAAAATCATTGCATTTAACTGTTTTTGTGTTACTGCGTACTCTGGCACAAGTCAGGATTTTTTTTTTTTTTTTTTTTTTTAAATATACCTGATTGAAACAGGCCTCAGCTTGCTCACATCTGAAGCTTGCAGATTGGCTGGTGTGTATGTGTGTGTGCATGTGAGAAGCAAGTCAGGGAGACTTGTCAGCTTGACACTTGTGTTCGCTGACTGTGGTAGTTTAGCAGGTTTTTGTTTTTCTTCTGGTGCACTGAAACATTTAAACTAGGTTGGATACGTTTTCCTGGGTTTTTTTTTTTGCCCAACATTTGCCATGAAGTGGTTATTTTTGTCCAACTTCCACAAAAATCGGATTCACATCACAAACTGACATCTACATCTGTTCATTTATATACTGTAAACTGTTGAGGATGGGATCATTCTTTTTAATGGACACCGTATATAAATGTACAATGTATATATTTTCTATGGTGCCCTACAATTTGTATGAGAAGAAAATGGTCAATAAAGATAATTTTCTGTCTGTCTTTTTTTTTTTTTTTTTGTCATTTGTTGACATGGCCCCTAATAATTGATCAACTGGGTTTTGTCAATGCTAGCCTAAAACAGGATTTGCTCAGTGGGGTTGCAACAAACATTTAGACTGAAGGTTTATAGAACTTTTTGTCTTGGGGGTAATTTTACTGTTCCGTTAGACAACAGTAAATTGTGTAAACTGAAACATTGAACATCCGCTCAAAATTTTAAAGGTTACCGGTAAATTAAGCTCATCTGTAATGATTAATGCAATTTAGGTTCATGCTGCAAATCCAACTTAAAGGCAAATATCTAACTTTACTACCAGACAATCTGGAAATATTTACTCTCACAACGCTGAATATATGGCCGCAAGCTGGTAGGAATGTAACGATAAGGGCAATATCGTGATATTAAAACTGCCACAATATCGTCCTGTTCAGAATATTTAAAAGGAACACATTTATTAAAAATGACAGGTTAATTTCCATTTGTTCAGTTCTAGCACCCTCTAGTGGCTAGCTTATTGTTGCTAATTAATTTTCATTAGGGATGTTTTGGCCTTCTATGTTTAAAATCTGCTAATTGTAAGATAAAGGGGAACCTAATTTGCTTGTGAAGCAATCAATGTGTGCTTGCCTTAGCAATCCTGCCTCAATATTATTAGAGATCGAAGGTGGTTTATATGCATTGCTGTACAAAAGCACAATATTGTGCTTTTCTTAGTATGTGCTTTTTTTTTTTTACAATATTGTGATATTTGTTAACGTAATATCTACCAGTACATTTATGAATAATAAGTTTTTAATTTCTGTCAGCACTCCACTAGTGTAATCACTAGACATTGCTGATAGAGATGCAGAGACAATGTCAAAATCTTCCAGTCTTATTTCAAAAGAAGAAGAAAAAAAAGCAACACTTTGACATAAACGTTTTCTTTAGTAAACTTAAAATCATTGACTGACAGGAGAAATACCATCTTCAAAATAAAGCTTCATAACAGTGCAGACACATTTACATCAGTAGTTGTCCATTCAGGTTCAAGTGAAATTCAGTGGCTCAGTAACAAAGCACAACTTGATCTGGTAGCGATTGTACAACTAAAACATTTTGAGGAAACGTCAACAAATGCAATTGGAACATCATGTCAACCAAATAACCTTTAAACACACATTTGCTTTCTCCATCACAAGGCATTAAGGAAGTGTTTGAATTCCAGGTGATGCATCCCCACTACCAGGCTACTAACAAAAGATCAGAGTGGCTTCAAACAGTTGAGAGCAATAAAGTAGGCGGGTGTCTATCATTTGAGCACAGTCAGAAGGTTGGCATTCATCTCCAGCTGGAGGTGAATGTGTGCTGGTGCCATGTCTTGTGCACAGGACATATTTGGAGCAGGAGTCATTCAGAAGAACACCGGATCGTGTTTGGGGTTTTCATGCCTTCCATGCGACTCACAGGATTTGGCAAAAAAAAACAAAAAACACAAAGATCCAGATCGCAGATCCGGGCTTGTCATAATGTTGTGTGTAAATGAAAACAAAACTGAGCACAGACATTCCTTGAGTAAAAAAGAAACCTGAAACCCGCATAAAATACACATTCATTAACAGCTCACTTATTCAGAAGTATTATTTTAACTTCTTGTTGTAATATGTGATGTTTTTCTTAAGATGCTGCAAAAACTGCAGTCCACAGACTCCAGAATGTTCAATAATGCTCTCCTAGCCAGGTAGATGTGTGATCTGTAGATGTACCTCTTGCGAATAAATACTTTACATTAAATATGTCCAAGTTTGAACATGTGACCAATGGCTTCTTTGTTGTACTTTAAGATTGGGAGAGGCATTAAAAAAAAAAAAAAAAAAAAAAAAAAAAATAGACAGCGCTTGCATTTAGTGCAGGTATTCTTTGGCGTTGGTTTGGATTCGTCAAGCATCTTTGGTCAGAAGTGGGCGTCGCTGTTGATAACTTCTTGCCCAACCTTGAACAACCTAAAAAAAAAAAAAAAGAGAGCGAGAGGGAGAGAGCGAACCTGTGAAGTTGGTTGTGTTTTTTACAGAACTAGGCTTTCACTCAACACCAACTCATTCAGTAGACATGCCCACAGTGTTGAAGAGAGGAGACAAGCGGCTTGCTTTTTCATGATTTTGAAGACTCGTTTTATATAGATTTTTTTTAATTATTAACTCATTTACTCCCAATAACGTATAAATACGTTTTTTAATGCTCTAAGTGTCCCAAAGACGTATGTATGCGTTTTTTTTGGTGTTAGCATACAGAAGGCTTTGATGCAGCCTCTCAACTGCAAAGAACGGTTGCAGAAATGGTAGTTATTACACACACGGCCAGCAGGTGGCAGCAGAGCAAAGGAGATCAACCAGGGCCATGTAGAAAAAAAGCTCAATTACTTACAATTTTAAATAGATTTGCGAAAACTGATGAAACTTAGCTCTCTTCTAATGCTAATTGCTGCAAAACGGAAACAGATAGAAACATACTTTTTTTTTCCTGATGAAAGAAGAGACTTTTTTTTTGATAGGTTCCATGCTTTTATAGCAATAGAACACAATATTCTGTGGGCCCTGCAAAATCAGTCAAAATCCAGTAAAACAGCCGGGAGCGAACAGGACTGCTTCTGTGAAAATTGCTGGGAGTGAATGAGTTAAAGTTCTGGTAGAGCTGCTAACAACAATCTCGTGTCATGTGTCAAATTACGGATGTATATTCACTTTAATACAACATCACCTTAATTCAGTGCAAATAAAGAATAAACGAGTGTCTCTGTTTATCTTATGTGTAGTAAACACTGCCATCTACAGGTGCTGGTCATATAATTCACATATCCAGGAAAAGTCCGATTATTTCAATCATTTGTTTCAACAAGTGAAACTTGCATGTTACATTAATTCACCACACACAATGTGAAACATCTCAAGTCTTTGTTTCAATTTTGATGATTACGCCAGGAAGATACAAAAATAAAATAAAATGAAAATCCAGTGTTTCACAAAATTAGAAAATTGTGACACCCTCCGGAAGGCAAAAAGCTCTAAAAAAGAAATTGCAAAAAAGGGTCAAAACTACCAATAATTGCTTTAATAACCACAAAATAATAGTACTCAATTGGCCGGCAAACTCGCCTGACTTGAACCCCATTGAAAAATTGATGTTGTCAAGTGGGAACAGAAACCCTGAACTGCAGACGCTCTAAAGGCCGAATGTTGGGCTGCAATAACACCTGAATTGTGCCAAAGGCTGACCACCACCTTGACGCTGTCATGAATGCAAACGTTGGCTGTCCCAACAAAGTATGGAGGGCATACGACTTGAATATACTTCTTTAGAAATTTCTGTGTTTGAAATCTTTTTTTTTTTTTTTTGGGAGGTCACATGAAATATTCTAATTTTGTGAGACATGTTTTTATTTTGTTTTCCTTTCTGCCTTAATCATCAAAAATGAAATTTAAAAAAGGCTTGAAATATTTCCCTTTGTGTGGGGAACTGATCTAAAATGCATGTTTCACTTTTTGAAACATACTAATGAAATAATTTGACTTTTCCTCAATATTTGAATTATATGACCAGCACCTGTACTGTTTCCAAGCACTTGGTGCAAGACTTTGACTACAATTAACTCATTCACTGAAAAATTACAATATTACGTTCAATAATTATATATAAACCAAATCTACCAAATGACAGAATAGACTACCCACTTTTTGCCTCGTCCCGTTTATAATTGACAGTAGAAAAATGTCGGTTTGCCAAAATACAGCCATTTCTCCCATGGACTGTGAAACTGTGTTTAATTTGTATAAAATGGGGCAATGACGTCATCGACCGGTGGTTGGGCATCAGTAAATTTGTTTCCAAGTTTGACATTTACAGTGGAGCATAATCAGATTCTGCCCGCTCAAAAAAAATATACAATTGACAAGTATACTTGTCAAAGGCAGTGAATGAGTTAAAGTACTGTAGACCAATAATTTCATAAATACACAGTACTAATTATTTTGCACCACAATGAAACTTTTGGCTGTGACTTGTGATTAGTTTGTGTAAATAAAAAAATGCCTGAGACATCCATTTTGTTGACACCAAAATTAGACCGCTGATTTAGCTCAAACTTCTTGGCAGTAAGGAGTAGCAGTAGTTAGCACATCTGCCTCATGGTCGAGAAGTTGTGGGTTCTAAACCTCAGTTCCGAACTTCCGACATAGGGTTTTCAGTCCCTGAAACATTCTTTGCATATTCTTCTCTCAACTTGTTGCAGCTGTTTTCCTACATTAGAGGAACTGAGTTGTGAGAAACCAAGAATAACAGCCTGGCCGCATCAGAGTGTATGAAGCAACCAAGGAAACCCACAGATTAAAAAAAGAAACTATAGAGAAATGTATATGTACAAGTGCCAAACTTAAAAAAAAAAGAAAGAAAATGAAATAACTCACAAAGTTTCAGTGAAAACAAAAGTGTGGCTTACTTTGGTGTCCTCCTCTCGCCATAGCATCTCTTGCTCAGCTTCATTCACTTCCTCTGACGGGTCATATGAATAGATTGGTAACAACTGATGGCGGAGTCTGTCAAGTCTGACAAAACAACATCAAGCAAAGCACCGATTAAGAAGAGACAAAACATAGCGAACAGGTCCTTGTTAAACACGAGACGACATCTTTACCTCCGTTTTTTACGAATGTACAAGATCTGAAAGAGAAGACAGAAATATAAATTCTTATTCCATCATGGAAATCATTGCAATAGAACACTGCAAGTCAACCACCAACTTACCACTGCGACAGCTATTCCAATGATGGTGATGAGGAAGAATGGCACCAACACATAGCCGACCGCCACATCTCCATCAATGGTAGGGGACGGAGTGGTACTATTCATTTCATATGATCGGGGCAAGGGGCTATAGGGGCTGCTTTACAGCAAACAGAAAACCCCCACCCAGGGACATACACTGTGTAGCGGCTCACTCCTCAAGCTGCCCCGTTGTTGATCACGCCTCATCCCTTTCATTCATGTGACTTCCACATGGTATCACTGCTCCTTCTACTTGCATGGGAAAAAACACACACAAGGCAATATGAGTACACAGTAACTACTAGGGGTGTTAAAAAAAATCGATTCGGCGATATATCGCGATACTACATCGCGCGATTCTCGAATCGATTCAATAATCGGCAGAATCGATTTTTTTTTTTTTTTTTTTTTTTTTTTTTTTTTTAGGATTCACACCTTGAGCATGGAAGAATGTTATATGAACGGAACATTAAGCCTTAATATTTTATTTTAATGCTGTTCAAACATGAAACAGATTACAACCTCTATAAGACTGAAATTTCAGATAAATAAATAATACATTTTCATATAAATCTTACACTCTACAAGCTTACTGATTAGTATTTTCTAAATTTGAATGAAAAAAAAATCGCAACAATCGACTTATAAATTCGTATCGGGATTAATCGGTATCGAATCGAATCGTGACCTGTGAATCGTGATACGAATCGAATCGTCAGGTACTAGGCAATTCACACCCCTAGTAACTACTGTATTAAGTCAGGTCAATGCATTTATAATACATATACATAAACGTGTGTGTGCGCGTGTGTCACGTGTTTATGACATCAACATAAGTAGAATGTAAAAGCGAAATAATTGCCCGATAGTTTATTAAGTTTATTAAAAACTTTCTCGCGTAGCTACACCAAGAAGCCACTTTCTCGCTGCGAGGATATTGACTGCTCCTACCTGCTCGACCTGTCCTCAACGCAGCACGGTTTTGAAAAGACGACGAACAATGAACTTCCGGGTTGAAAAGCGCTGCATTTTGTCGCGCGTCCAAATCGGTTAGCTTGGGGCTAACTTAGCTCCCGTGGCCGGCCGCTGCTCCGCGAACGCCTAATAAAACTTATTTGAGCCAGAAAACACGCACTGGCTGACTATCTCCGTAACGCTACTGTTTGTTACTCACGGACGACACCAGGCGAGTCGTTCGTTCCGGAGGAAATCGATTTGAATTCCCACTCACCTCCCGTGAATCACACCAGTTTGTTTGTGTTGCTTCCGCAAGCAGCCTATCTTTTGCAAGCTAGCCGTAAGAGCGAGGGTAACCGTAGTGCTTCCTCTTTCAAAATAAGGCGCCATACTCGCTCACGTCAAGACAACATTTTTAACCCAAACTTGAAGACACATGCTGCTAGATCTTGAGTTCGACCAGGGAAGGTTAAAGTCGAGCTGGTGTCATTTTTATTTATTTATTTTTTTAAATCCGGCCCACATTTACACTATTACGCGTCCTGTACTATTTGTTGCAATAATTAACCCGTGTTTCCTAAATCAAATATGTGATTACATAATTGTTGATTAACTTAGAAAATGATAAAATTGTTGTGCTTTATGCATGTAGCCCACATTTAACACGTTTGTTATGTGTTTTATTAAATAATTGTTAAATAATATGCTAATGATGATGAACCGTCTTTCGTATTCCATCAGGGGGCGCCACATTGACTCATTTGGGTGGTTTGTTTGGCATTCGGTCCCTGTTATTTGAACACATTTTGGATAATGGTTCTTGGAAATGTGTAATTGTTCGTAACCAAATACAGATTCTGAAATCAATTACTACATTATTCATAATAATACAAAATTGGTTTTAATCTGCATCAAATCCTCAGTTTATGTTGTTATTTTTATTTTTATTTATTTTATTTATTTTTAGTAAGACTGTGATAACTTTGTTCCTAAAAATCAGGATTATTCTCATCCCAGTAATTAGGTGGATTCGTGCTGGATTTCAGGAATAAAATGTCTTCACTAAATTCTGTCTGGTCAAATAAATATTTTTTTTTTTTTTTACTTTTTTTTTTTTTTTACAGTGTATGACGTTTTCTGGACACTTTCATAATGCTCTATCACAAGAACTGTAAAATGACACAAAGCAGGAGAAAAAGAAAAGACTTTGTGAAGCCATATGGCTTACCCAGGGATTGTTGAAGGCCTGAAAAAGAAGAACATGCTATTAACACTCCCAAACATCCGGGCATTTCTAAATGTATTGTATTGCTATACGATCCAAATGAATTGTTAAATTAAATATATTAGACCGTGTTGAATGGCAGGCTGATTGGTACATGTGATAAAACATGTTGGCGATATAAAGATAAACAACAATGTCTCATTTGTATCTGCATCTGAAATTATTGTGTGCAATTCCTTTCTCACCCATGTATTTTTAAACAGGAAATACACAAATGCACCATCCATCCATCCATCCATCCATCCATCCATCCATCCAGGGCCGGGTCGCGGGAGCGGCAGCTTTAGGAGGGAAGCCCAGACTTCCCTCTCCCCAGCCACTTCAACCAGCCAATCCGGCAGGATCGTTCCCAAGCAAGCCAAGAGACACGTCTTTCCAGCGTGTCCTGGGGTCGTCCCCGGGGACCTCCCGCAGGTGGGACATGCCCGAAACACATCTCCAGAGAGGCATCTGAAGCAGATGCCTGAGCAGCTGAGCCACCTCAACTGGCTCCTCTCCACGCGGAGGAACAGACTCGATACCTCCATCCATCCATTTTCTTGACCGCTTATTCCTCACAAGGGTCGCGGGGGGTGCTGGCGCCTATCTCAGCTGGCTCTGGGCAGTAGGCGGAGGAACAGACTAGATACCTGAAGTGACAAATAATTTGACATAATCATTACTATTTTTTGTATTATTATTTCACACGTAGGGGAGGCGACAGGGAGGCCCCCCTCCCCTGCCTGCTCCGGCTGCACGTCCTATGTCGCAATATTTTTTTCTTTTATCAACAAATCGTAAAACTTGAGAAACTTATAAACAGGATGAAATTTCCACTCTCTATTTCTGCAAATTTAGTCTCTCCAAATGTTTCGCAAAAGATTGTGCCAATATGGGTTATGACTAGGGATGTTCGATACCACTTTTTTTCAGACCGATACCGATACTCAGACCCTCAGTACTCACCGATACCGATACCAACTGCCGATACCAGTAGTACATTTTGACAAATAACAAAAAAATCACTAAAAGATATTTTTAAACAAATAGATTTCCTTTAACTCATTCACTCCCAGCAGTTTTCACAGAAGCAATCCCGTTCGCTCCCGGCTGTTTTACTGGATTTTGACTGATTTTGCAAGGCCCACAGAATATTGTGTTCTATTGCTATAAAAGCATGGAACCTGTCAAAAGAAAGATTAAAGTCACTTCTTTCATCAGGAGAAAAAAGTATGTTTCTATCTGTTTCCGTTTTGCAGCAATTAGCATTAGAAGAGAGCTAAGTTTCATCAGTTTTCACAAATCTATTTAAAATTGTAAGTAATTGAGCTGTTTTTCTATATGGCCCTGGTTGATCTCCTTTTCTCTGCTGCCACCTGCTGGCCGTTTGTGTAATAACTACCATTTCGGCAACCGTTCTTTGCAGTTGAGAGGCTACATCAAAGCCTTCTGTATGCTCTAGCATAAAAAAACAAAAACAAACAAACAAACAAAAAACTTATAAATACGTCTTTGGGACACTTAGAACATTAAAAAAACTTATTTACACGTTATTGGGAGCAAATGAGTTTATTTTGACAAAAAACAAAAAAACAGCACAGTCACTCTTCAATAGTCTTAACGCTCAAAATAAAACACAAAAATGCTCTTTTAGTTTAAGATTCACAATTTTGAAGTATTTCCAAACCGGTGAAGTTTTGAAAAACTGCTGCAAGCTAGCGCCAGTTACAGGCAAGGAGGACTCACTTAACGTCTTCCCCCTCTGCCATCGGTCGCTTGCACTCGTCTGCATCACGAGTACTCGAGTACTTGAAAAAAGGCTGGTATCGGCCCGATACCGATACCTGGTATCGGTACACGCCCATCCCTAGTTATGACTATTTAAAACCATCTACATGAAAGTATATAATTTTTTATATGTGTCTTAAACATTTAGAGGGAAAAAGAAGAAAAAGCAGATGATTTTCCTCTTTCCTTCCTGTGCAGCGTTTGCACACCATAAATGTTACCAGAGGGCTCTTCCAATCAATCCATCATCCCACCCCCAACCATACTCCACACCAAATGGACGTGATTGACAAGCACCGAAGTGACGCCCCTCTCTTCCCATTCTACTCAGCGATTGGCTTTGGATGTGGAAGTCGAATTCGGGGCTCTCCCTTTGGTCGAAACTCCCACATTACCTAAATTTGGAAAAATCCACTATACGTTCAGATAAAATTTAGGCTATTTCTATTTATCGGAAAGGAACTCAGTCCCACTTGAAGAGACGGACTGCTCGTAAGAATGATTGTCATTAGAAATTAAATGTATTTAAACGTAATAAATCAATCATAATAATAATAATTTGTTGCACCAGCCCCCTTCTTGCAGTCAATTTTGTGTGGTCCATTGAAAAAGAAACATCAGGGGCATCCTCCCACGTCGCGCCTGTGCTGTGCGTGCTCCCTCTCCCTGCGTGCATCGTGATCAGGCTGCAGAGTCTCGCGGAGGTCACCTTCTGTCACCGCAAGGTGGAAACGACTGAATCATTTGCAGTCAAGGCTATCTGGACTCCGCGCACCTCGCCAAGCATCGCGTATCTGGTAAGCGAGTGCGCCACGTTTTGCGCGCAAATAATTGCGTCCTTCCGCATTGGCGAAGCTCGAGTAGAGGAATCGCATCGCGCCATTTGCCAATGTTATCCCTTCGCAATGCACTTTCCGTGGCAATGTAGCTTCTAAATTATGCATGCGTCATCGTATACGGTATTGTTGTCAAAATAAGCATCTTGTGTCACGTCGTGTTTTTGTAGGCTGAATTGTTTGTTTTTGTCACCTAACTTTAATTAAATGCAATCTTTGTTTTTGTTTGTTTGTTTTTTGCATTGATGCATTTTTTTTTCTCTCGAGCAAACGTTAACAGTGATTCAGTGTGGTGTTTTCCAGCATAAATAGGCTGTATGGATCAGTGGCGTCCTCAAAGGTTGTTGCCATGTTATTGTAGTAGATGGAGATGGTGGCCATGTCTGGAGAGGATGGACGTCGCGTTTGTATTCCATTTGTGCCCTTCTATGCACCATTACGGGGAAAAAATAATTCGAAACAAACAAGCATTCGACAGTTGTTTGAAAATTGCTGCCTGTTATATTTTTTGAGGGGGATTTTTGTGTGTGTAGAGGATAGGAATATAAACGAGAGCGCTCCTCTGTGCCGTTATGTAATTGGTTGACACAGCTCAGTGAGGAGCCATCTCTCGCGTCATTGTTTTTCTTATTTGCATCTCTGGCCAACAAGCAGCGGCACAGAGGCACTGTTTTTTGCTGCATGTGGTGTTAAAAATCGTCTAAAATGCATCCACGCGAACTGATAGAAGCATCTGCAAGACACATTTATGCGTTTGTTATATGAGGCGGGATGTGTGTTACACGGTCTGTGTTTTAACATTTTGTCCGCAAGAAATGGTGCAGCTAAAAAAAAAAAATAACAGCAGTCGAGCCCCCCCACATCACACAGATTCTCCTCGGAAGACGCATAGCTGCCCCAAAGGCGTTTGTTTGTGTTGCTTTCAATCGAGATCAGTCGAAAGATGACGGACAGGAAGCTTACTCCGGAACTGTCCAAGGTTCTGGATGCTGAGCTCTGTTTGCCTGGAGGGTCTGCCAAGGGCCAAGGTTCCCGAGAGAGGACGATGATCATACCATCAGGGAGGGTAATTACATTTATTTTTGGGGGGAGGTGAGGGGGTGTGATTGGTTTGATTACTTTTATCCACTCATCTATCTATCTATCTATCTATCTATCTATCTATCTATCTATCTATCTATCTATCTATCTATCTATCTATCTATCTATCTATCTATCCATCCATCCATCCATCCATCCATCCATCCATCCATCCATCCATCCATCATCCATCCATCCATCCATCCATCCATCCATCCATCCATCCATCCATCCATCCATCCATCCATCTATCTATCTATCTATCTATCTATCTATCTATCTATCTATCTATCTATCTATCTATCTATCTATCTATCTATCTATCTATCTATCTATCTATCTATATAACCCATCCATCCATCCATCCATCCATCCATCCATCCATCCATCCATCCATCCATCCATCCATCCATCTATCTATCTATCTATCTATCTATCTATCTATCTATCTATCTATCTATCTATCTATCTATCTATCTATCTATCTATCTATCTATCTATCTATCTATCTATCTATCTATCTATCTCACTGTAACAAAAATTCTGTTAGTTTTACAGGGAAAAAAACGGCCGCTGTGGTTACCAGGGAAATTATGTAAAAAAAATACAGTGGGGAAATGTAAACAACTTTACAGAACAACTTGTTTATTCTCCTGGTATTGAATGTACAATAAACAGCAACTGCTGCTGTATTTTACTGGGATTCAATGTACAATAAACACATGTACATGTACATTTTACAGAGCAAAATAGCATAAAATCAGCATGTGCTTGGAAAATGGTACTTAATTTGTATAGCGCATTAGTACCTTTAAAGGATCTCAAAGTGCTTTGTGGTTAACTACTCATTTTGCAGCATCAGAAAAAAATGGACTTAGATTACCTTGCTTATGGATGTTTAACACGGTAACACTGCGCTGGGATCGAACCAACAACCTCAGGGGTGCAAGCCGACCACTCTTCCACTAACTCATGCTAATCTGTAGTCAAAGCACTTTGAGCACCTTGTAAGGTTGTAAAGCTACACAAATGTACCATGTTCCAAGCGCATGCTGCTTTTATACTATTTTGTTCTGTAAAATTTATATACAGTTACTGTTTACTGTTTATTATACGGTCAATACCAGTAAAATAGGCAAGTAGTTCTGTAAAGTTGTTTACATTTCCCCACTTTATTTTTTACAGAATTTCCCTGGTAACCACAGCAACGATTTTTTTTTTTTTTTACAGTGTATCCATCCATCCATCCACCCATCCATCCATCCATCCATCCACCCATCCATCCATCCATTCATTCATTCATTCATTCATTCATTCATTCATTCATTCATCCATTCATTCATTCATCAGTTCATTTCTCCCATTGTAGTTCACTGAATTTCATACTGAATCTTATGTGACGTGACGCGAGCTAAACTATACAAATTCATTTCCATAACAATTTGTCAGAATTTTCCTTTTTTTTTTTCTCACTTTTTGTTTCGTCAATTAAATTACCATGGGACAGTTATTGCAGATGATAAAAATCCTTGTACAGGAGGACACAGTTGCCACATGAATCAAAGTACATGATATTTCAATGTGCACTCATCAATATTATCTGTCTATGGAGGATTCATTTCGCTTTGTTTTCTTTTTGCAGCAAAGAAGGCAAGTCTATTAAATCAGATTACTGTAATCAGGTCTGAAAATTATAAATTAAAACTCAGCACTCTTTTTTCTTTTTTTTTCTGATAGACTAGATTACACCGTTTAAGCATCGACAATGGGTTCTGTTTCTACTTTGTGCAATGCACTTGTACAAAATGTCTTGCTGCATAATGTTTTTGTATCTTCTGTACCAATTGCTGTTGAAACGATGCAAATTGCTCCTATTGTGGAACTCAGAAATGTTATCTGATCTTATGTTGTAGATATTTATCCTATTACCTTATACTGACATCCTAATTCATTTCCTGAGTCCGGTTCCTCCAATTTTGCTATTCTCGAGTTAGTTATTCGCCACTATAATGCAGTACCAGCCAGATCTATATGATAAGTGCACTGCATCACCCAATCGTTTATTTGAATGTTTTGCGACATGTCATGATTAGCTTAGCAATTAGCATGGCGTCACTGTCTCCTTCCTGTTAATTGCTCCTTGTCTTCCCTTCATGTTCACGATACTTGGCAGAAGTGGATAGCTCATCCGCTGCTATGGAGGCGATGATTCGATCCTTGTGCTGTGTTGACACTGGACGTGTCGTGAAGCAAAATTGCAGCTCTGCATTGTGTTAGCTGGACTTTTCAAATATCATGAACAAATTCAGTGATTTCAGGTAAAAGAGCTCGTAATGTTGCACTAGGGTGCTTTGCTCATTTGTTTGAGTTTTTTTTTTTTTTATGCTCTCTTCTCAGCGATCTATTCTTACTAGCTAGGGGTGTGAATTGCCTGACGATTCGATTCGTATCACGATTCATAGGACACGATTCGATTCCATCCCAATACGAATTTACAAGTCGATTGTTGCGATTATTTTTATTTCAATTTAGAAAATACTAATCAGTCAACTTGTACAGTGTAAGATTTGTATGAAAATGTATTATTTATTTGTCTGAAACTTCAGTCTTATACAGGTTGTAATCTGTTTCGTGTTTGAACAGCATTAAAATAAAATATTAAGGCTTAATGTTCCATTAATATAACATTCCTCCATGCTTAAGGTGTGAACCCTAAGACGTTTTGGTGAATATTTTTCCATCAAAAATGGATATTTAAAAATCGATTCGGCCGCCTATTGAATCGATTCGAGAATTGCCGAATATAATATATTGCCGAATCGATTTTTTTTAAAACCCATAATTCTTACCATAATAACTGAGTTGCTTATTTAAATCTTGGGAGAGGTCACTGATACCTGGATTGTTTTTGTCACATGGAGCAACATGGCTCTTCACTGTGACCTTTATGTTGTTATCACATCATGGGTGTGGGCCACAAAGGACAATGTGAAAAAGAAAAACTGTTTTTGTTTTTTTGTTTTTTTACACCCCCAAATCCCCTGCAATATAAAGAGTTGGTGAGAGCATTTCCAGTGTTAGAGGTGGAGTCGGCAGTGTCTGACAGGGTGTGAAAAAAGGGGTGGACAGAGCGCACACATGGAAGACGGTGTCCTTGGTGGAGGCATGACTGAATATATTTTGTATCAGCTCCGCTTTTTTTACACGAAACAAATGCTTATGAGATAAAACAATGGTGTTGATTTGCATATCTTGCTTATTTGTTGTATTAGCCATGTTTGCTTTATTCGTTACTACCCAACTAAAAGAACATTGTAAACGAATGGTCGGATATTTGAGGCTCAGTTCCTTGTTGCCATCAAGCTGTAAAATGACAACATCACTGTCGTGTAGAAATAGTGAGCTCCTTACGGAATAACACCTGCAGGTTGAAGTGACTTGGCATTTTTATGAAGCTCATATTTGTTGCTCATATCTCAGGGTGAGTCAGCTTCATTGCGGTTCTGTCTGAAAGTCGGTTCATCCATTTATCATTTACTGTCCCAGATCTTCTGCATATGGCGTTTGTCATCAGGCTGCGTAGACGTGATTATTATTCACATTGCAGAAAACAGAACGACAGAAAGGAGCAATTGAACTAAAAACATCATCCCATTAACTCATTCACTCCCGGCCATTCATTTCACTGAAGCAACCCCTTTACTGGATTTTGACTGCTTTTGCAAGGCCCACAGAGTATTGTATTCTATTGCTATCAAACATGGACAAAACCACCCTGAAAACTAATTAAAAGTAACTAAATTTAAAAAACAAAACTCAAAATGAAAAATTCCAAAACTATAATAACCCTACTGCCAAATTACAAATCAACTGGTTTATATCCTGTAGCATTTTTTCTAAATATGCAAAAGCACAAATAAATGATTTGTAAAATTTTTAGGACTAAACACAATTTCTCTTCATAACATTATGTGGCCCTTGCGTCCTTTTGATTTTCTGTATATGGCCCTCAAATGAAAAAGTTTGGACACCCCTGTTTTAGCAGTTTCACCCCTCCAACACACCTTTCAAAGGATCAGCTCATCAGCAATCTCCGCAGAAAGCTGATGAAGTTTCCGATCATTTGATTCAGGTGTGATGGAGTAAGGAAACCTCTCGAACATGCAGGACTGTGGCCCTCGAGCATCTGAGTTTAAAACATAAAAGAGGATGATTTGGGAGGATGCGATCCAGGCGAGGTACAAACAGGGAACGCCCTTATTTCAGGGTCACTTTACACAAAGTAAGTGACTCGCTTGATTTGATGGAGAATCACCTTCTCTGACTTAAGCACACGAGAGAATTTTCACCAGTGTGCTGCATCCTCAAGCCACTCCACGTGAGTCAACATCAACGTCCTGCTTTGTCTCATAGATCTTTCTTTCTCATCAGCATCCATCACACTGACGCTGTTTCCCCTTCGTCTTGCTCTTCTGTCCGTCTCTATTTGTCCCCCCACCCCCCCCTCCACTGTCTGCCCCACCGCCTCTCACCTCCTCCATGCTGTCACTGGGAGGCTGGTGGCAAAGCCTTGCTCGTTACATAACCCACTGCAGCATCATGCGGGACGCTGGCTGGCTGGCTGCAATCATAACTCAATGCAAATGTGTGTGGATAGTTGAGCAAAGTCACCTATTGATGATGTAACTAACGCAAGCGGGGGTGAAGAAGGTGCTTGTCTTCAATGCAGATTATTCGTCTGTATTTAGCCCATTTAGCCCATCTATCTTCATGTGTACAGCATGTACGTCTTGTCCACATGGACAGTTAGAGGCGAATATTATTCTGATGCTAACATCATTTGACTAACATGTTTTATTTCATTGCTGTCACTATGATTCTCTGTGTCCATGCAACAACTCGGGAGAGAGGAATTCTGCAGATTGTGTGGAACAGACTTGATTAAGCTTGTCCCGAAGCAGATGATGCAAAAGAGAGTGCACTGCTTGGCTGCAGCCAGCAGAGACACTTGTATTAATTCTCATCTACTTTACATTTAACTCATTTACTCCCAAAAACGTGATAAATATGTTGTATTTTAAATATTACCATGCTCCCAAAGATGTATTTATGTGTTTTGGCTTTGATGCAGCGTCTGAACTGCAGAGAACGGTTGAAGCAATGGTAGTTATTACAAAAACGGCCAGCAGATGGCAGAAGAGTATAAGAGATCAAAAACCTCTTTTCCACACTATTTTAAACAGATGTGTGAATAATGATGAAACTTAGCCATATTCTAATGCTAATTGATGCAAAATGGAAACAGATAGAAATATATATATATATATTTTTTTTTTCTGATGAAAGAAGAGGCTATAATCTTTCTTTTGGTAAATTCCATGTTTTTATAGAAATAGGACACAATATTCTATGGGCCTTGCAAAAGTAGTCAAAATCTTTTAAAACAGCGAAAATGTCCTGGGAGTGAATGAGTTAAAGAACAACAAGACAACGTCAGTTCAAGGAAGCTGAGCTAGACAATTGTAATTATTAGTCCAAGCAGCATTAAAGTCTACAGTTTGTAGTTGTATTATGGAAATGCATATTTGTGATAAATAGTCATATCAAACGGTGTCCAACTTCAACAAAATAGCAATGTTAGCAATACTAAGCTAGCATTAGCATTGTGAACAACCCAACATTACATTAGCGAGCCACAGGCACAAGCACTGGTAGCATGACGTATTCATAATAGAGTGTTACTATAACACTGAATTTATTTTAAGTTAACTTCTTTTTGTATGTACAATCAATTAAAAAATCGAAAAGAGGCGATAAATGTACCGGTTGAGCAGAAACTAATTCTGTGTCGCTTCTAAATCCTCTAATGTTGTCAATTATCGAATATTTTTAGAATCGATTAATCTATCGATTATTCAATGATTAATCGACTAAATGGATTCATTTTAATTTTGCATTAAAGTGTATTACAAAAGTATTTTTTCACGATTACTGTTTATTAACCAATGAATGGTGTTTATTTTGTGCTTTGTCGTCGTATAGTGATTTATAAAAGTGTGTTGTACTACGGTTATCGGTTTGGTGTTTGGTCATTGTTTTCCAAAGTAAAAACAGATGTTTGCAAATGTCTTATTTTGATTAAACACAGGAAATAACAGTTCTTTCAGAAAGGACTACAGAAATCAGTGAACACTTCCTGTTAATAGGCTGTAATCAGAGGATTTGGACAATTTTAAATAAAAAAAATAGCTCCAAACGATTACTCGATTATTAAAATAATTGTCAATTATTTTGATAATTGATTACTCGTCAACTACTTGATTAATTTTGTTAGCAAGAGATGGGATTTTAATTTTGGGATAAAAAAAATAAAAAAATCCCAAGGTAGATGTTCGAAAATAGTGTGGGTGTGTGCATGGGATATCGTTGACTTAAGAGCACAGTCAATTATTGATAACTCGTTTGTCACATCTATGTTGGTTTCAAATAACAAAACAAAATCTATATATATTTTCATTAGTTACATTTTTATTCACAAACTGATGAATAATTTTCTGACATTATGTATTACTACTTGTGTTTGACACGGGGAAAAAAATATACTACTTATTTAGAAGGAAGACATGAGGGGAAATCCTTGACGAAGCACAAAGAATGCAGAACCTTGACTGGTGGAGCATTTGCTGGAGGCGTTCATGATAAGGTAGCTGAGTCATCGCTCTTCTACTATTCTGCTTTTCAGCTGTGATCTACAACACAAGCCAGCATAGACTTCCTTTGCAAAGAAAAGGCTGAATGGAAGCAATGTCATGATCAGATATTTTGCTAATTTACTATATGAAAACATTGATTGGTAATGTGTGGTGTGATAAAAAAAAAAAAACGGCAGCCTCAGGAATCCCGTATTTGCAGTCGCTAAAGAACATGCTAAGAAGATAAGCACGCTATCTGTGTTAGCTTACAAGCCCTAGCAAAACCTTGGTTTCGAAAGCTAAACACACAAATTAGCATGGGGCAGCTTGATAGGCTAGCAGTTAGTGAATAAGGTGTAAGACAGGAGCTACTCCATTTCAAATTCTGAATGTCAGTTGACATTTGGATTATGTTTATAGAAGGCATGCAGCAGTAAACTCACCCTCCGCCTCACACTGTTAGTTTACATCCTGTTGTGTTATTGTGGCTTTAATGTACGTGCATCACTTGTGTACTTCTTTACAAAACAGACCTACACTAACAGGACCAAGAGTAACATGACTGATTGTCCTTTTTGTTCCATGATTGAACTGTGTTTCTACACGTTACTCTTCATCATCATAGTGCGTCGTCACTCGAACAGCTAGCTTAATGACGGCAAAATCTGCGCCAGGCAGCTCTGTTTCCTGGCAACAACCGAGAGACAAATCACATCTCCGTTTTCCTCGCCATGTTACCACCTCCACCCTAGGATCGCCACACCTTCACTCCAGCTGCCCACCCCTCCGCTCGTCCCTCTCCTCGCCCGTGTCACGTCCCTCCCTTGCCTCCACGTCAATCTCCATTGCTTGTCACCACCCAGACGCTGCTGTCTCACCCTGTTTGTCTCTGTCACCCCCATGTCGCTCTGCCTAAGCCCGTGTCTGAATGAAAGACCTCCCTCTGTCTCGCGCCTCGTGTGTCCTGTTTTCGCCCTGGGTGGACACACGAGGGTCTTTGCTTCTTTCTCAAACACCACCCACGTAGTCAAAACTAACAGATTGCCGCGTGTGCACATTTTTTGCCACAGCATAAAGTAGCTAACATTTTACTTACCTTGCCATCTTAATTCTCAAACATTCTTGTCTAAGCAGTCAGAAGGACGACTGCGCAGCAAGGTAAAGTTAGTTCATCTCTATGAAATCTTCTTACTGTAACAAGCTTATGTGTTTGTTGTGGTTTCCATTGAGTGCTATAAGTGGCTCATGGTGGACGCTCAAATGTGTCAGGAACATGTCAGTTTTCTCGTGTGCTTTCAGTCCAAACCATGTACTAATGTTAGCTCACTGTAATTAAAGACTACAGATAGGCCATAAGAAACATTTTTGGAATTTCCATCCGTTTATGGAAAAACAGGACATTATTTCAAACTGACATATTGATTATGAGTCCGTTACTGGTTTGGTCCGTGACATCTGTCCATAAAAAATGGGCAAAATTGTTAAATGTTTAGTCAGTTATCAAAATAGTTGTCAATTAATTTGATAATTGCTTAGTTGTCTTGTCAATTAGTAATTCATTGTTGCACCTCTACTTTGATGTGTTTAACTCATTCACTCCCGGCCATTTTCACTGAAGCAACCCCTTTACTGGATTTTGACTGCTTTGGCAAGGCCCACAGAGTACTATAAAACATGGAATCTACCAAAACAAAAATTAGCATCTCTTCTTTCATCAGGAAAAAAATGTATATTTCTATCTGTTTCCATTTTGCAGCAATTAGCATTAGAATATAGCTAAGTTTCATCCCAAATCTGTTTAAAACAGTGGGGAAAAGAGTTTTTTGCAACATGGCTCTGTTTGATCTCTTATACTCTTCTGCCACCTGCTGGCTGTTTTTGTAATAACTACCATTGCTTCAACCGTTTTTCACGGCCTTCTCTATGCTCTAACATAAAAAACATTTTAAAAAACAAAACAAAACAAAAAACGTATAAACACGTCTTTGGGAGCAAATGAGTTAATATCATTATGTTGAGACAGCTCTATCTTCTGAATTGTATTTTGTAGAACTAAATGCACAACAAAATAATACAAAAGGCATCAACTCAAATCTGAGTCTTTTATTGCTCCATGACATGCGGTACACATAACAATTTTGCATTGCTGCTCTCATTTCTGAATGACGTTGCCATGGCTACGCTGCCATGCTTCCAAAGTTGCTGCATGGCCATCACTAATTTGCATGACAACCTCGTGTTTCTGTTCGAGCCACTTATTCACGATTCTTCCCACCGTGCTCCCTCCCCCTCTAAAGCTATTCAAGTGGCACAGCACAGGATTATCCCTCGGACTCCGAGACACATTTGTTTGGTCGCACTCATCCTCTGAGCAACAGAGGTCAATATTAACATTTCTTTTACATTTGACATTACCCATTTTTAGGGATACATTTGGATTACATAATCTTCAAATCTTCTTTGTATGTTTTACTGTGTTTTTTTTTCTATAATGGAGGCAATGATGGTAAGTGAATATGCACAACAATGTTTAGTTACATCCACAGCTTTAGATGTGTTGTAGTTTGAATAGGACATTATTGTGATGAAGAGGAGAAGTATTAGAAAGAGTAACTGTGGACGTAATGGCAACTTTCTCAGCCATGAAAAGCCTGTAAAATCTGAAGGGTGTATTATTTCACATTTCATTACACTTGCAGTAGCACCTCCCACTATTGTTTTCTTGTCTCTATCTCTTGGGACACATGACACTACCAGAACTGTAGGATGCCTTGTTTTTGTGCTTTGCAGCCTCGTGAGTCATCAGTCTTGTATAAATTGCGCGTTGTGACTGACTCTTCAGTTCTGTCTTATTGTCTTTCCACCTAAAGATGGATGCACATGTGCAAAAAATGGACAGTCACATGATTGTTTTCCAGTTAATTTTAGCATCTTCTTGCAACTTTGTTTGGTTTCTTAGGGGATTGTTGCATCATGCTAGAGCTTAACTGGCTTCCACATCACCTGGTGTTGTCGTCACAAATGCAGGACAACTCAATTGACGGACAGACAGACAGCTTGGCCTTGAGATGGTTGCTGAGATTATGACTGCTTAACTGTGAGGCTGCTTTAGCCTTTCTGGTCATACTGTAACTGGATAAGCTAACATTAATGATACCTCAGGGCTTGCAGTTTATCTGTTCTTTAAATTAACCTTTCTGAGACATTTTTCGGTTATTTTCCAGGTCTGTCAAAACACTGTATTATACACCAACCTTACACATCAATGAAATAAGTCTGTATGAACTCAGTGGAGGGTTTTAAAGGATCAGTAACGTGAAAAATCTACTTTTTGGCGCTTTTCGCAACATAAAAATGCTAATTCCTTTCCAAAAACATCACCAAAAGGGTGTTTTTCTAACTTCACCCACTCCAAGCATTAGCCCCTCCCAACCCGCGAAAACGAGCGTGTGCTCAATCTGTGACATCATGCGTTGAGGACCCACCTCCGCACCAACTCTGCCAACTACACACGCCCACTTTCTTTGAGACCTCAAAAAAAAGGTTGAAAAAAGTTGCCTTTATCAGGAAACATTCTGTCCAAATGAATTTAAAGCAATCAATTATTGTTCACATTTGCAATGCCAAAGTACAATGACAATTGGCTGTCTTAAAATCCAACAAAGGTTCCGTGACTGCGGCTGACGCTTGTGTAAACTACTACAAAAACTTTGCGCCATTGAACCTATATGAACGAATAGTGAAGTGGTTAGCGTGCTCACCCTCTAACCAGAAGTATCTTGGGGTTTGTATCCCACCATACACAGGACTTCTTTTTTTCCCTCCCCTCCTCCTCTACTACGATTTCTTGCGGCAAAAGGAGCCATTTTGTTTCAAATGTTTATTGAAGAATTCAACATCCATCCAATGTCCACATTTAAAGAAGACGCGGTTGTACTGCAAGGGCTGGCCGGTCTCGTCGTGGCCACTACACACACAGCCAATACGGGGTGAGATGGGGTTTTACTGACTTAATTCCGGGTTAGAAAAATAGCCACCAAAATAACTATATTTCACAAGAAATTACATCAGTAAGGTGCGAAAGCTATAAGATATAGAACGATATATTTCTTTTTTTGTTCTATCAAAGTCTACATATATATATATATATACATATATATGTATTCTATAAGTAAAAGGAGAAAACCTAAGAGAACATTGTTATTATTTTCATGCTTGAGTATGCTGCACTAATACGCACATTCACATTTGCATGATAATGAGGATACACTGTATTTGAACTGGATGTGCCGCGCGGTGCAGCAGCCTGAGCTTACGTGCAGACTCATGACTCAATCTGTGCATCACAGAAAATCGAGCATGCTAAGCTAACCGTTATAGATCAACAACTATCACTTAATTTGCTATGAAATGTTCAACAATTTTAGGATGAAGAACAAGAACCCATATTTAATTGCAAGAAAAATAAACACAAGTGCAGGAGTCTTGTCAACCAAGAATCATAATAAAGGAACATATTGCATCCCAGTAGAATAAGGAACTCGGAGTGGAAAGCTTCTTTCCAGTGAGTGAAATGGATTAGGCTTTCATTACGACTCCATAAGATTTCGTGTGTTTGTTGGTAACTTACCAACCACGCGTCAAACTAGGGATACTGTATTCTCTATTCACATGTCGAGAAAGCAGCAGCTGCTGTACGCTATTGCAGGAAATACTGTCTATGGGAATGCTGTTTTGTGGAATTTGTAGTGTCCACAAAATGGGGCCGGGCTTGTAAGGGATGGATTTAGGATCATGCATGTGTGATGGCAGTCGGTCTTTTCTAGGACACGCCAGTATGAGATGTGCATTCTCGTTCCTTGGGGCAGGGAAACTGGATGTGTAGCTGAGGAAGCTATTTTTATCTCACTATTATGAACGTCTCACTGAAACAGTTCCTTTCAGTAATTGCCACATTGCACCTCAAGGCCTGCTTCGTTAGGTAGCTCGTATTTATGCGTATTAATATTCTGCGGGAGCTTCTTGTATGTTGTATAACCATCTCTTTCCCCCCCCCCCCCCCCCCCCTTTTCTTCCAGCGTACAAGAAACCAAGTGCCACTTCAGAGCACAGGTTTGGTTGAGAACGACCATTGCAACATCCACAGAAATGTCGGGCTCCTACGATGAAACTCTTGGTGGTGACGACACCATGGACAGCTTCTGGGAGGTAGACAAACACAAGATTGCACCTATAAGTGTTACTGTCACTCTCAAAATATTAGCGAGTTCTGTGATCAGAACAACAAAAAACTACAACAAACTTATTTTGGACTAGTGGTACTGGTTAGGACATCTGTCTCATGGTTTAGAGGTCCCAGATAATCGATAAATGGATAAAATACTGAGCTTTTTTCATGTTCTAGATAATAAGAAGAATGAAAAACTCTTCAGAACTGCACTCTTGTCATTGGCACCAATGAAAAGATAATTGTGTAAAAGGGTTTTCCCAAAGAAAAATAGTTCAACCTCATACACAGGTTTGTAAGGTAGTTTAAGATGCAAAGACTAGTGTTGAACCTCCTTAACTCTCCGGTTCGAAATCTTTGTGGAACACTGCTTAGTTTCTTATCCCAATTTACTTTGGGTGAGAGACAGGGTACTATCAGGTCTTCAGCCAATTGCAGAGGACATAAGAGACAAACAATCATACACACTCACAGTGGATAAAGTAAATTTACCTGTTTGTTTTTTTCACCTCAAATCCTGGACAACTAGTGAGAGGCTGCACCAAATTGGTTGCAAATTGGGTTCTCCCTCTGCCCCAGATCCCAAGTTTAGCAACAGATCAGTCACAGAGCAGAGGAGAAAGCTCAACTTGCCTTGGTCGGCTTGACAGTGATCGCTCCTGCGCCTGGTCCCACTTCATGCATCCGCCCTGAGAGGCAAGTCCGATTCATTCATCTGGCAGTCCTTTTCTGGTGCCTCATAGACTCTTTGTGCTGTATGAAGCCTCTTCTGGCTCTGCTCCACCTCTTCTTTCTGTAGTGTCTACGGGCCATTCATGCCTTGCATACCATTTCCGGGTGTTTCCCATGGGATTCTTCTTCCATCACAATTTGCTGGGGACTTCCACTTCCACTGTTTTAATTTCCCATCTTCAGATAGTGTTCACTGACTACCATTGCCTTGGCGGCTTCAAACTCCTCAACCATTGATGAGACTGTCAAGGGAAGCTTGGAAAACTTGCCATACAGGTTGAATGTCTTGATGGACAAGGGGACTCCAAGCCATTTCCACAACAAAACTTGCTGCACAGTCTTTCCATTCCTTCTAATTAGGACATGAGAAAGTCATAAAGTAGGAATGGCCAATGCAACCGAGGTATGATGCCGTTCTGAAGGCTTTAAACCTTTCAAGTAAATTGAAATTGTGCTAAATTGTTTTGAGCCTGGTGTTCACCTGGGTTGGTCAGATTGCCACTGTCCTTGAGGGAGCTTTTGTAATGCTTTCCAAGGAGTCAGATCCCTTGAGCTTGGATTGTTGGGATCTTAGAGTCTTGAATGCTGAAGTTGTTTCCTGGGAGTGTCCCCTTCAAGATACTGAGGCTCCTTGACTTACAGTTTGAACTGACCACATCATCATTGTTTTCATTCAGGATCCACTATGCCTCCTGGATTGATGGAGTTCTCACAGTCACGTCATCCATTAAAGCTCAACAGACAGGGTGTCCTTTCGGGTCTCTGCACTTCATGACAGGAGGAATTCCTGTCATCAGCTACAGATTTATAGCTGCCATGAAGATGGTCACAGAAATCATGCTATGAAGCTCTTCTCAAGCTTTTGCCATTTTGTGGTGACACACCAATGGTGGACTTCAGTATATAGCACATCCCTTTGCAACATCAGACACTCCATTACCACTGATGGAACAGTAATGTTCCAATGCCTTTCAAATTAGTTGGTGTGATGTTGGGAAGGTTTCGGCTCAATGACAGTGAGTTGGTGTTTACTCTTAGCTTTGTTCATGAGCTGTGCCAGTCACTGTTTTATGTTGCAGGTAATATCCTGGTACTCTTTCTTTAGACATGGGCACCATAAACACATTGGCAAGCATGCATGTCATTCGCTTTTTGATGATGATAGATCAGAATGTTTGACCTATTTTTAGTCTAGCAGGAAATCTCTCTCGACTGGTCGTCCTTTGAAATGTAGCTGAGAGTCTAGAGTCTGGGTTTCAGCTTCTTCTTCCACAGTGTCTGAAAGTCTCTTCGGCATCTATGAGCAGCATTTGCAGCTTTTAAAGATGGCGCCTGATGGTCCTGAGACATATCCTGACTGTGTCTCTAATTCTCCACATTTTGATCTACTGCTGTTTCCTGCTAGATCCTGCTAATGGCTTGCTGATCTTGCCTTTTTTCATGCCCAACGTGTTGTGGCACAACTGGTACATATCTTCAACCTTGGTCATGATCTTTTACTTCATCTCCTTTCAGAGTGTTGTCAAGGATTGTATTTAGATCCTCACCAAATATGACCCATTTGTGGTTTGCTGCTGGTGGTAAGTTTAAGTGTGGTTTCTTCTCAAAGTCTTTAGGACTTCAAGGTTCAAAAATCTTCCTGAGTTCTGAGTAGGTTGATTAGGGAGCATTGTCATTTCTCTCCTGGCCCTGCCCCTCCACCAACTGACAATCAACCTCAACCTCAGACAGGTCACTCTGGTGCTCTGTTCTATGTTGCTGACACGGTTCTTTGCATTAAAACAACCGTGATGTATGGGTGATTTAGAGTCTTCAATTGACCAAACATGCATGCTTTTGGACTGTGGGAGCAAGTTGAAGTACTAAGAGAATATCCACACAAGTACAGGAAGGGCATGCAAACTCCATATAGGAAAGCTGGACCCGAGCTTCAGACTCTAGAAACCTTAGAACTGTATGGTAGACAGTGTTGCCACAGTTACCTTGAAAAAGTAACTTAGTTACTTTACTGATTACTTGGTTTTAAAAGTAACTAAATTGCGTTACTGATTACTTGATTTTAAAAGTAACTAAGTTAGATTAAAAGTTACTTTTTTAGTTACTTTCAGCAGCTGCCGATAACACCATCTCAACATAAAAATAATGCAGTAGAAACGGAGTTCCAAATACTTTATTGAAAGTGCATTTTTAACATGAAAATAAAGTTTTTTTTTTATGAAAAACAAAATAGGCAGTCTCTCTTGACTTCTTGTAACGTAAATACTTTTTATAAAACAAAAAATAAAAATCTATCCAGGTTGAAAATGAAAATCCCCTAAATTCCTCTATTGTTTGTTTGTTCCGCTATTCCAGTGTGTACACATGTATCAGTTTAAATATTTATTAGTAGTTATTGACAGTTATAATTGTTTTTTGGTTTGTTTGTTTTTTCTCTTCAAAATAATGATCAGGAAAACAAAAGGTTGATAATTTAATGTTAAATATAAATATTTAACCTTTAGACAGACACCAACACAATTAAACAGAATATTTGCACATTGTGAAGTATTTCAGAAACATAAATTTAAGACATGAAATAAATCTACCGTCCAGCCAAAAGAAATATGAAGCCACCTTATGGAACAATAAATCTATCAAACACATTTTAACCACTTAATATATGCAAAAATATTTCCAAAAGTTCATTTCCCTTTTTAATCAACAATTTTGGAATGTAACAATTTTTTTTCTTTTGTCATCACTTTCATTTTTGGTTAATGTATGACATCTTTTTTTGTTTTTTTTAATCTGAGACACGATGATGACCACAGAATCACTACTGTTTATATTTTGTTTTTTGGGCTGTCGTAATCGCGGGCACGTCTCAGTTCTCCTATCTGCTGCTCATGCTAGTTGTAGACATTGACAGGGAGCCACAAACTGAGAAATTGTTTGTAACTGTTACAACAGTGAGATAGTTTGCCTTCTTCATGAAAATGTGGAGTAACGCATTGATTCTCTGGACAGTAACTTTAATCAGACTACTTTGTAGAATAAAGTAACGCGTTACTATTAGTTACTTTAGAAAGCAACTTTTTTGAGTAACGCGTTACAGTAACGCGAGTAACGCGTTACCGGCAACACTGATGGTAGATGTGCCAACCATTCACCCACCAAGTGGCCACAAACTAATTTAATTTAAATTCATCTTTAAAAGAATATCACAAGTTGTTTAGACACCATACCAATCAGGGTCGATGTGTACGGAGATGCATTGATTGTGTAAAAGAGCAAGATTACTTTAAAATTCATCAAATTAGTGTTAATGAATTCCCTCTGTACAGAGTCTTCTTTGTGTCATGCCACTCAGCTATAGTGGCACAAAGAGCCTCAGTCATTATGATTCAGAAGAGGACTCTACTTGCTCCATCCCCAGACGAGTAACGCACCACAGATCAAAAAGACGTCATTCTCATGATTTCTGAGTTAGAAAGGTTTCACCTGACTCTTGTTGTTTTGAATTTTTGAGAGCACATGCACAAATGCAGAACTGCTTCTCAGCCTTCTGTAAAAGCTCTTCTTCTCAAACAGAGACCGCAATCAGATCATGGCTGAGCTGCTCACACTACACGCCAGCCACACATTAGGGACACCTGGTTGTTGACTTTATGCATTTTACGTATACATTACACACACAGGCACATGCACAGTCTGTTCTCTTTTCATTTCTGTCTCTTTTGTCATCTATCCCTTCAAATCTGCCTGCCTGCTCTACATACCACTCAGGGGGATTAGTGTGCGCACACTCACACTCATGTACACACACTAACGCAAGCCAATGCCATTGCATAACTACACATGCAAAGGCACGAGCCCCTCACGACTTCCCCTCCTCCATCATGCTTCATCATGAGCTCACGCCCCTCTGCAGGCAATGAGAAGGCGGAGCCAGGGCGACTGCCCCTGCTTTTTTTTTAATTTTTTATTAAGGAAGTCCTTCTTAAGGTGACATCGCTGAATAAAAATGGAAGCTGTAGAGCTGTGCATTTGGTAGGCCTACCTGAGTCTCTAATGGGGACTTACCCGACGTAATCCACCTGTAATACTAGTTTAACAGCACTGAACATTTCTGTTCAGATGACTACTGGTAATCCTCCGATCATGACACTGAAACTCACACTAGTTTTTTCTCTTTTACACATATTTACATTATCCTTTACAAATAAGTTCTACGGAAAGCAACATACATGCAGTTAAGCAGTTGATGCTAGGGTATTCCATTGTAGATTAGAGAGCATGTTTTGATACATTTTGATGACCGTATTTTTCGGATTATACGTCGCCAAAAATGCATAATTAAGAAGGAAAAAACATATATAAGTCCCACTGGAGTATAAGTCGCATTTTTGGGGGAAATTTATTTGGTAAAATCCAACACGAAAAACATACGTCATCTTGAAAGGCAATTTAAAATAAAAATAAAAGAGAGAACAAGAGGCTGAATAAGTGTACGGTATACTAACGTTACATGACTGACATGCCTGGTAATGTCAGTAAAGACGTAACATATTAAGAGTGAGTCAGGTGACGGGAGTCGGAGGCGGAGTGTTGAAGCACAGAGCCAAAGGCTGGCGTTTTATTGGCATCAGCTAATGAGGTCTTAACAGCAACTCCCCACTCAGCTAGAAGCTAACAGGCTAACTCCCCTTTTACACATAACAAAACCTTCCCTTCGTTCCGTGGGTGAATTATGTTCCCATCACTACAAGTTATTCATATAACTCTAGCATAAAGAACATGCTAACAAGCTTACCAAACTATCAGTTTTACTCCAAATCACTAAATCCAATGAAATCTTCACCCTCGGTGTCACTTTTAAACAACTCCCCCAAATTGGGACGTAGACGATGGCCGCTCCCTCTTCTACAGGCAATGTTGAACTTATCAACACAGGCCTAGAGCGCCCTCTTGCGGTTTAGTGTGAAAATAACATGTGAAATGATATAAAAATGTGTTAATTTCACACATAAGTCGCACCAAACTATGAAAAAAACTGCGATTTATAATCCGAAAAATACGGTAATAGTAACACTTAATCATGAATACTACATGTAAAATATGGCTATTAGTCATTAAATGGTTGTCCATACAGCATGTAAAAATTGTTGGTTATGTGTTCCCAGGTGGGGAACTACAAACGTGCTGTCAAGAGATTTGACGATGGCCATCGACTGTGCAATGATCTCATGGGCTGCCTGCAGGAGCGGGCCAAGATAGAAAAATCCTACGGGGATCAGCTGACTGCCTGGTCCAAGAGATGGAGACAGCTCATTGAGAAAGGTTGAATGCTATAAAACAATTGTTGACATAAATTGACACATTCAGTCTAAGTTTGCATTATTGGACTTACGTCAGGGCCCCAATACGGCTCTGTGGAGAGGGCCTGGTTGGCTGTAATGACTGAGGCGGAGAAGATAAGCGAACTGCACCAAGATGTCAAGAACAATCTGGTGAATGAAGACGTGGAGAAAGTCAAGAACTGGCAGAAGGAGGCCTATCACAAGCAAATGATTGGAGGCTTCAAAGAGGCAAAGGAGGCAGAGGAAGGATTTAAAAAGGCTCAGAAACCCTGGGCAAAAAAACTCAAGGAGGTGAGAGAACATTTTTTGTCTTTTTTAAGTACAATGTGCATTTTTACGTTACAGACAAAATGGTCTCTGCCACTTGAATTGATAAATTTCTCTGTAGAAGATAGGGAAGATACTGTATTGTATCCATTAGGAGCCACTACTGTAAGATCAGAAGCTTATTGTACACTGCATAGTGCCTGCTTGGGAAGCAGCCAGAGTGAAATCATCGTTTCCATCAACAAAAGTAGTTACCTGCATTGCTGTCTTAATGAGTTCTAATCAAACTTATACTATGGCAACATCCACTCTAATCTTATTGGGAGACTGCCAGAGCAGCCACAACTTCTATATTTAATTTGACACGTCGACACATGAAGTAGTCAATAAAAATAGTATGTGATTCTGAACTTGTGAAGACGAATGCATGATCATACTTATGTGTTTGTTGTACCCTGTCTTCAAGTCAGGTTCATGTGTGCAATAGTGAGAAAACTTGTGTTTGGGCATGCAGATGGAGACGGCGAAGAAAGCTTACCACATGGCTTGCAAGGAGGAAAAGCTGGCTGCCACTCGAGAGGCCAATGGCAAGACTGAAGCTTCTGTCACACCGGACCAGCAGAAGAAACTCCATGAGAAAGTGGACAAATGCAAACAGGATGTGCAGAAAGTAGGGAAAAGACAGGAAATGTATATGTAATGCCCTGGTAGTTGGTGACACAACATTGTCACATTCTAACCCCGGGTTTTCACCGGATGCGGTTGCGGTGCGGTTGCGGTGCGGTCCGGCGACGCAAGCAATTAGATTCCATTCATTCGAATGGTGCAGTTTACACCGCTTGCGGGTGCGTTGCGTGTCGACTGCGGAAGGCCTGTGGCGTGCCACAAGCCTTCCGCAAGGATAGACCTATTTTCTATTTTTGCCGGACGCCGCAGCGGTAGGCCTCCGGCAAATGGCAAGCTAGCACAAAACACATCGAGCAGGACAGGAAGACCGAGGCAGTTTCAAAATAAATTTCCGGTTACCTTTCAGAATAAAACACTCGCCAGGTCCTATTTCGCAAGTTTTTCAGCAAAACGTGACGTGGGCGTCGCCGGGCCATGTGCTCATTTACGGTTTAGACACCAGCAAACATGGACGAGGAGAAGTTTATATTGGAGGTGGAAAACCACAAAATAATATATGACACGGCACATCCTTTTTATAAGGACTCCAATGTATTGTGAGTTTGATGTTCGCGATTGCTTGTTGTGCCCGTCTCGCTTGCCGTACTGAGCGGCAGCCGGACGCGGAAGACAGAAATAAAGAGTGGACCCGCACTGACCCGACTCTCGTTATTAATATACTTTACAAGGACAACCAAAAAAAGGATGCTGCATGGAATCTCATAGCAGAAGAAGAAGAAAAGGTTAAATCAAAAGAAGTCCACCTCTCTTTCTGCTTCTCTGTTGAGTACAGACTTTCTGTATGTTTGTCGTTGTGAAATGCCACATGATCGCGCGCGCGTGGTCCCGCGAGACACGTTGGGAAGTGGGCGGCGACGGAGCTGCCGGACCACAGCTGTGCGGAGCCGGTGTGGATTGACAAAAAAATTGACCCGTCCGGAGCACGCAGTCAAGACGCACCGCACCGCAACCGCACCGCAACCGCATCCGGTGAAAACCCGGGGTTAAGTATTCAAAAAAACATGACTTGCACAAAAGTAATACTCGTGACTTCTAAAGATGATGCAACACCAAATTAACACAATGACGCAACTAGAAGGTCACCTACCGCTAGATAAAATCCGCTCGAGTTCGCCGTTACGATTTCTGAAACAACCATAATGAAACTTAATTACAGTCATTATATTTACATAACCAAACGAATCAGAGAGACTAGATTTCACATATTCTAGTTCAGTGGTTCGCAACCGCGGTCCTCAAGCCAGTGTTCTAGTTGTATAATGCTGTTCTGTGGTGATTACCCCACGAATGAATCAGCACATTGGACACTGCACCCCCGCTCCCCGGAATAAAGTTCAGGCTCAGGATTTTTTATTTTATTTTTTACTTTAAGCCCTGAATAAAGTAAAACAAAACAAAAAAGAAAGGGAAAAAAAAAATGCCGTTTCTTCTTCTGTTGTTGGTTTAGGGCTTTCTGGTGCACTGCTGTTGATATAGCGCCTCCATAATGGCACAATGCCGCACCTGCAGTTAAAAGAAGCTCAATCAACACACCTGGAGCGCTATGTTGAGCGATATCAGTCACTCAGGTTGGAGGTGCAAATTAGGCGGAGGTGGCCGCCTCTGAATTTTGTTCACAGGAAAAACCCTGCACACAAAAAAAAAACTGTGTCATCGTTTTGCAATTCTTTGACAGTTAGACAAATATGAAACATTCTTAGAAAAAAAAAACACAAAAAGTACAATCACACCTACCGAAAGACATATTCAGTTAACTGAGGTGATATAGCTCCAATCCAAAATTTACTGGCTATGCCCGCCACATATTCCAAACAATTGATGAGAAATGAGTTTTTCTGGTTGAATTTCTGCACATTGCAATTATAATCCATGTACACTGTATGTTAAATTAAAATCAGGAATTTAGAATACACCAGGCTTTCTGATTTTCCAGAGGTGCTTGCATGTGAGTTAATCGTTTTCATTTCTCTCAGGCTAAAGAAAAGTATGAGAAGTCTCTAGAGGAACTCAACAAGTGTGCACCACCCTACATGGAGAGCATGGAGCAGGTATTTGACCAGTGCCAGCAGCATGAGGTGAAGAGGCTGACTTTCCTCAAGGAGGCCTTGCTGGACATCAAACGGCACCTCAACCTCACAGAGAACCAAAGGTCAGCCAGACGAAAACACTGAAAACACCACACTTGACCTGCACTAGGCCGAAACAAGTCCCATTTTCTTCCCATGTGATATTATAATAAGTAGGTCATTCCAAACCATGTGCAGGGAGAGAAATTAGGACCCACTTTCCTCTTTTGAGTCTTTACATCAGGGGTGTCAAACTCATGTTAGCTCAAGGGCCGCATGGAGGAAAATATATTGCCAAGTGGGTCGCATCGGTAAAATAAAGGTATATAACTTAAAAACGATTGCCTTCAATTATACGCAGATTTTCGCTATTTGTGTGTGTCAGCCCTAAATTACGGAGCTCAGCTGTAATCATATTGTTCCAAAAAATATATACAAATGCAAATGGAACGCGGCAACACTGAGTCCTGAACGTGTTAAATCTACCTGTTTTGCATATATATTGTTCCCAGAATGCATTGCGTGGCACAGTTAATGACGTTATAAAGACGCTAATACTTGTCATATCTGTTTGTCTTACCAGTAATTGAATTTGTGTCGTATTTAACACGTTTGTCGGTCTATGATTAAAAATAATAATAATAATAATTAAACAAACCATAACTTTAAGTTGTGTGTAAAATAATGACATCCAGAATGATTCCCCCATACAAGTTGCGTTGCTCATCTGAGGACTGCTTGTGAAGTGGCAAATTTTATATATTTTGATTGTGGCCGACTGATTAATTAGTTCGACATTACAATTTTTTCTTTTTTATACTTTACAAAATCATCTTGCGGGCCGGATTAAACCCCTTTGTGGGCCTGATCTGGCCCGCGGGCCTTATGTTTGACACCCCTGCTTTACATGCAGTTCAATTCATCCATCCATCCATTTTCTGAACCACTTGCTCCTCACAAGTGTCGCGGGGGGTGCTGGAGCCTATCCCAGCTGGTTATGAGCAGCAGACGGGGTACACACTGAACTGGTTGCCAGCCAATCGCAGGGCACAGTTCAATTCATTCACACTATTTATTACTCACATTCCATGTGTGTGCAAAAAAAAGAAAAAGAAAAAGCAAAGTAATATAGCGTGAACATAAATCCTACATGTATAATCTATTTTTCTTTCTGCTGATTCTGATTTGTTGAAAACCCACTAACACAATTGACAGTGCGTGAGTGTTCTCAGCTGAGATTTCAAGTAAACTGTTTGTTTCACTGGCAAACTAGACAGCAACTATCCAGTATCCTCTGGTGGATATTTCATGCCATTGTTTTCTTTTGTCAGCTATGCCACAATATACAGAGAATTGGAACGTACGATCCTGTCAGCAAACACACAAGAAGATCTGAAGTGGTTCAGCAACAACCACGGGCCTGGCATGCACATGAACTGGCCCGCCTTTGAGGTACGACCTCAAACGTAGTCTAACAAAGGTTTGATTTAATCTAATTTAATCATTATTTATCTCAAAGAATCACATAATTTAACACAGTAAGACCGATATGGATCAATAATATATGCTGATTCAGAGCAAATCCAAAACTTGACATACATCAGTTATGTATAAAATAAATACTTTGGGTTTGGCGTGAGGAGTGCAAAGCCGCTCTTAATTTATATTCTACTTGTTGCACCCATTTGAATGTGTGCTGAGTAGGAATACAACCCAGACCAGGCAAATGCACCACCAAAGAAGAAGAAGCCAGATGGAGCTCCACCCACTCCTAGCACTGACCACGTGGCTCCCCCTGGTGACCGGAGCAGGTTAGTTCCTTTGACTTTGAAAACCGCTTGTATTTTTCTTTAAAAAAATAAATAAATAAATAAAAATAAAAATAATACACTTCTTAAATCAGATAGAAAGGTGTCTTTAATTACGAAATAATCTCACAACATTGCTGTTTTCTTGCAGTGTTCAATCAAATCATCAATATGATATCCAATTAGTATTAGTATATAATATTTTCCAGGTCTGTTGTTAAAATATATATGTTTATGGCACATGAATGAGCTGCATTTTTGCCTGTCACTCATTTAGCATTGGACTTATTGCATACCATATTCAATATTATCATGTATATTCTGTTCTTTAGTGTGAGCAGCTATGAGAAGAACCAAGCATACTCAACTGAGTGGTCTGATGATGAGCAGCCTGCTGCGTACTCTGGCAATGAAAACGGTGGAAATGGAAACTCATTTGAGGAGGATTCCACCACCGGGAAAGGCGTTCGCGTGCGAGCGCTCTACGACTATGATGGCCAAGAGCAGGATGAACTCTCTTTCAAAGCAGGTAAAGACTAGTAACAATATTATTGTGCAACCGCATCTTAATTGTTTACAATGACAGATGTCGTTGTAGTCAGAAATTCCCTACATTACCTTCGATTGTGTTTTAATGTATCTTCCACTTAAGGAAATGATTGTAATTAGTCAAGAGTGGCCACAAGGATAACTAATTAGAGGCACCTGCCGCCACAGTGATATGTAACAATTGAACACAGGCTTCTGGCAGCATTACAACTGGAGAAACCGCCACAGATATAAATATGAAATTACACACATTTAGGAAGAGCAAAATTAAACTGGATAAACTTTAGGAATGTATGGATATGACAGCATACTTTTATAATAATACTCCATTTAAAAGGGGAAGTCAACCCCTACAAAAAAATCTTGACAACAATATGTAATACTGTATTGTTTAATATTGTGTGATTGTAATATGAGTTAAGCAGCAAAATCATTTTCACAGTTTTTATCAGAAGGCGACCATTTTTGTTTGTTTGTGACGTTTCCACTGTTCCGAATATGGCAAAGTTTCAACATTATTCAAAAATATCATTAGAATTGTGAGTATGTGAGCTTTTTTTCAACATGGCGGCCCTGGTTGATCTCCTTTGCTCTGCTGCCACCTGCTGGCCGTTTGTGTCATAGCTACAATTTCTTCAACCGTTGCAGTTGAGAGGCTGCATGAAAGCCTTATGTATGCGCTAACATAAAAAAAAAATAAAATAAATAAAAAAACTTTGGGACACTTAAAACATTTAAAATAGAACATATTTATACGTTTTTGGGACCAAATGAGATTAAAGAAGAAGTTAGTCCAAATTTTTTCTTTACAATATGTTCTATGCAGCACCAAGAGTTTAAACGCAGTATTCTGATTAATATTGTATTTGTGGAATATAAATTCAGCAGCAAAATGCACCCATTTTTATCTATCTTAGGGGGCGGCCATTTTGCCCCTTCCTGTCGATTGAAGATGACATCAGAGTTGCTCAGGGCTCATGTAACAGCCAATCAATCTTACGAACATCACATGACAAACTCAGAAAACAACTGAGGCATGATTGGTCGTGACCTGAGCCCAGAGCAAATGTGATGTCATCTTCAGTCAGCAGCATGTGGCAAAATGGCCGCCGCCGGAGTTAGGGGGAATACAGGTTGTTTTTGCTTTGTTCATGTTCCACAAATGCATTAATCAGAATGCCGTGTACTTTACACGAGTGCGCATGAAACATATTAGAACATTTATATATAATAATTCTATACGAAGCTACACGTAATTTTATGGAAATTTTGGGGGGGTTGACGTACCTTTTAACTCATTCACTCCCAGCCATTTTCACAGAAGCAATCCCGTTCGCTCTCGGCTGTTTTACTGGATTTTGACTGATTTTGCAAGGCCCACAGAATATTGTGTTCTATTGCTATAAAAGCATGGAATCTATCAAAAGAAAGATTAAAGTCTTTTCTTTCATCAGGAAAAAAAAAGTATGTTTCTATCTGTTTCCGTTTTGCAGCAATTAGCATTAGAAGACAGCTAAGTTTCATCAGTTTTCACAAATCTACTCAAAATTGTAAGTAATTGAGCTTTTTTTCTTGATGGCTCTGGTTGATCTCCTTTGCTCTGCTGCCACCTGCTGCCCGTTTGTGTACTAACTACCATTTCTGCAACCGTTCTTTGCAGTTGAGAGGCTGCGTCAAAGCCTTCTGTATGCTCTAGCATAAAACAACAACAACAAAAAAACGTATTAATACGTATTTGGGACACTTTGAACATAAAAAAAACGTATTTACACGTTATTGGGAGCAAATGAGTTAATAAGCATAGATTCTTTATAAACAAACTTTGAATTGAATAATAATTATAATACTAATCTTGATTCTTGTTTTCAATTTAATTTGACCATTTGACACCATCTTGCGTGTTGACGAACGTACGCTCTGACTTGACAGGCGATGAGCTGACCAAGACCGAGGATGAAGATGAACAAGGCTGGTGTCGAGGTCGCTTGGACAGCGGCCGAGAGGGACTGTACCCGGCCAATTACGTTGAGCCAATCTAGTGTAATGGCCGGACAAGGAAAAAAGACGCTCCTGGAGGCAGCTTGAACGGCATCATCAAATTGCACCGCACATAGCCAGAGACTTAAGAGCAACACATCCCTTGCCCAACAGATGCGTGAAGCAGTCATTCAAACTTAGTAACTTAAAAGACAATACATCAGTATAGTATATTTTATCCAGCTTTTGAGGTGGTTGGACTTCAATGTTTCGAAACAAGAATGGCAGTTCTCCCAGTATATACAAACTCAACTATAGACCTTGACAGGAACATATATGGCTTCTCTGTGTAGCTGTATATTATGTACAATGCAGCTTATTTAAACACGCAGTCTAATGCAGTCTGTTGTGCAAATGGAAGGCGAATATAATCAGAATAACCATTCGACAAAATGAGCTTCTCTAACCTGCATTGTGTATATACAGTATGATGCCATTTTTGTGTAGCTTTTTTTTTTTTTTTTTTTTAATGCTTTGAGTCATCATTCTTACATCAGGAATGCTGTGTCGTGTTTTAAGTACCACAAACAGTATCTTTTTATTTTATTTTATTTAATTTTATTTTATTTTTCTCCCTGGGGTGGATGTTTTGTTGTTTGTGCTCCAGTCTTAACCTCTTTCCCCTTGTGTGCAGTGTTATGTGTTTAACCGTTTCTGAGCGCGCATAGCAGCATGTGCTATGCAACAACTCACATTCCCCGGATCCTCCAGCCTTGATGAGGCCACAACCTGATGCAACACTCCAAATGCAGACGTCACTTTTCAAGCATCGCATGCATCCGTTCCCATGAGAGGAAGCTTGCTGACGATGCGCTTGATTTTATGTTTTGTTTCGTCGTCGTGCGAGCCATTGAAAAGAGACGTGACAATTCCAAAACCGTGTCTACTAACAACTCGTGTCAATGACCAAGCGAAGGCTGATCAGCGCATCCTTTTGAAATGAGTGCTGCAGTATAAGAGGGGTTTGGAACAATGCCGACGCCAGCGTTTTTCGACCAGGAAGGGGGTCAATGGTGGCACGCTGAGCCCCAGACCACTGTGTGAAGACCGAGCCTCTTCAACAAGGACATGAATGTACTCGTGTTCAGGCATGAAGGAGGCAACAGAAAACTCGCTTCTTCACTGTCCAAAACCCCCTACTAGTATGTGGCCCGTTTTTATGCTGAGCCAAAGAATGACCCGCTACCATCAACTGCGTTTTCCCTCCATGCAATAACCTCACATATCATGTAACTAGACAAGATCTATTTGTAGCTGCCTCCCACGCCACCAAAGCTTCATTTGTCTTCACACCACTGGCAATGCCACAGGGAATACTTTTGTCACCATGAATGCACTTGCATGTACAATGCTTGCAGTGTATTATGGGCAGATTTTCATTTGACTTTTTTTTTTAAATCATATCTACCGTATGTTTGCGTTCCGCAAATAGATTTGTGTGTTATGCGATGGGTTCCTCCTAGATTTGTTCAAATGGATACTGCACGAGAGATGCACCTTTCAGAAGTGCTGGAGTTTTGGACCAACAGTCAGATGTGTTAAGCTCTTCCCGGAACAGGATTTGACAGGCTTAGGTATCGCAGTGAGGAGAAACACATCACCAGCTCACAAGTTGTGTCTTACGAGTCAAGTTGTCCAGCGAAGCAAAAAGGACTTGAATCATTCATGTCCCGTGCGCACACAAACACACAAAAATGACCTGGTTACATTGCCATTTTGAGGAAGACATTAAGTATGTATGTGTTGTGTAGAAAGTTAATTAAAAAAAAACATGCAAGTGACTACAAAGACAAAATCTAGTGTTATATATGTAAATGTGTCATTCAAATAACATCAATGGAAAACATGATTGGACACCATATCGTATGAATTCCATGGCGATGGTAAGTGTATCATAAAAGCATTACTGTCAGATTTGTATATGAAGATGTAATTTAAAGATTATATTATTCTATTGTAACTGTACAACTGTGTCGAGTTGAAAATGAGACCTAACCATGTTGAGGCAGTCAAAATGTGTAAGTGTAAATGCTTTTTTTTTTTTTTTTTTTTGGAAATGTTGATCTCTTCCTTATGCACACGGGAACGCAGCTCATGTTGTGGAAACCCTATATTTGCGGTCTAGGTGATGTATGTTCATAGTTAGTGATGTACTTTTATCTCCTAACTGGTGTAGTGCCTGTTCATCTTGATGTAACAAGACGTTCATTTCAATATGCATAAAGATGATTATGATCACAGATAAAAACGATAGTGATAAAAAAATAATAATAATCCCAATCAAATTTGTTGTGATGTTGTCAATATTGCGATATTGGTTTGAAAGGGAAACAAGTTTGTTTGAAAAACTGTGGTCTGTGTTGTTTTTATTTTATTTATTTGCCTGTCTGTGTCTACATCATATATATGAATCATAGACTAATTTCCAGAGGATAGAAAGGTACAATGCATTTGTTATATATTTAAATATATAGGAAGAGAAATAAGAATATTCTCTTTTTCTATGGGAAATCAGAAGTAGCTGAAGCATGCATCATTGCTGATTAAAGTACTGTACCTTGGTAGAAACTTAAGACAAATGAGTCCAAATTGGGTGAAAGAAAAGACTAATTTAGAATTAAAAGGACAGCAATGTAAAAAAAAATCAAATTTTTGGTGCTTTTAGACATGTGAAAATGCTAATTCCTTGTGTTTTCCTCCATTCACCGCTTTATGAGAAATTCTAGGTCATTCTGTTTTCCAAACATCAACCCCCTCCCAAACCGAGAAAACAAGCGGGTGCTCACTCTGTGATGTCATTAGGTGTGGACCCACCCCCGCACCACCTCTGCGGACTAAATACACGCCCACTTTCTCTGAGACCTCCATGGGATAGTGACAAAAGTAGCCTTTATCAGTAAACATTCTGACCAAATGAATTCAAAGCAATCAATTATCCTTCACATTTGCAATGCCAAACTGCAATGACAATTGGCCGTCTTGAATCCCCAGGTCGCGTGGCTGATACTTGTGTAAACGACAAGTACAATTTCCGCGCTGGTGAACCTCACTGACCAAATGTTGTAGTGGTTAGCACACTCACTCTGTAAGCAGAAGGTGCTGGGTTTGTGTCCCACTCATTGGAGGTAAGTGGCAGTAACCGCTCCGCCACCCAGAGCCCAGGTCCAATATCGACATGCTGGTACTGGTGTGCTGTCGTTTTCAATGCGCATGTCCATTTGACCCAAACTAAATATATTACCCAGAGGGCATGAAGACAAGACATTTAATTGGAAGGAAATCAAACACTTTATTTTGGGTCCTTTGGACATATTTTTTAGTTCCATCGAAATCAAAATTGATGTCCGTCAATGCAAAATAAATAGTTTTCACAATAAAAATACAGTGTACAAAATAGACTGATCACAGTTGTCTCAATAAATGAAATGGCAACTACATGAAGCCACTTGATTGATGACAGTAGCAGAACATGGTGAAAATCAATTTGTATATGAGGTGGTCTAATCTCAAGTTTGCAGAGAACCAACTGTAAAGCATCAATGCAAATCTTTGGGAGAAAGAAGAAATGGTCAACTTTGTGTTTTCACAGTCCGCCATTTTGTTTGTAGAGCGAAACTCAGATTTTATAGCCTAATCTTACAAAATAACTTGAAATGTCTGCAGTGTGCTTAAAACAATAAAACAATGAATTCCTTTTTATGTGAGCTTGTAATAGGCAGAAATGCACATTTCAATAGGCAGTCTTTACAACTGAAAGGAAAGATCAAGTATGCCAAGGAGCTCCCAAGTTCTTCTGCTTATGTCCAGCGTATCCATTTTGTTATTTTTTTTTTTCAACTTGTTGACATCCTGACGGAACAAACAACTCGGTCATATTGGGTGAACAAACTGGTAGACCAGTCTGCGTGACACGTCTGTCTTTCGGATGATGCCCTTCTTGTAGTACTGACGTAAAGATCGACTCAGTTTGTCATAGTTCATTGCTGGACGGTTCTTTCTGATGCCCCATAGCCTGGCCACATGAGCCGAGTCTTCGATTTTGAAAATCCCTATGGACAGAGGGGAGAAGTTTTCAGATGTCCTTCGTTTTAAGTCTTTGGTGTGATTTTTAGTAGATTTATTTTGATATCAACCGGAATAATGACGTTTGAAAGTATGTCACACAGAAGTGACGTCATCTAGCAGCAGCCAATAGAAAAGCACCAAAAGATGATGTAGCTCCCATGCTGTTTTTTAAATATTGCGCACAAGTAATACACGTTAAAAAAAACAACAACATACTAATACTGAAACTAACAAACTAAACTAAAACTAAGTATTTTTTTTAAAAGAACTAAACTAATACAAACTAACAGAACCACCCTGAAAACTAATAAAACTAACTAAAATGAAAAATTCCAAAACTATAATAACCCTACTGCCATATTACAAATAAATTTTGGTTTATATACTGTAGCATTTTTCTAAATATGCAAAAACACAAATAAATTATTTGTACAATTTTTAGGACTAACACAATTTCTTTCCATAACATTATGTGGCCCTTGCGTCCTTCTGATTTTTTGTATGTTGGCCCTCAAATGAAAAAGTTTGGACACCCCTGTCATAACCTGTTAAGTTGAGTTCACGACCGTGAGGTCAAGTGTCCGTTTTGAACTGATGTAACCATCATATAACCATCATCTAGTTTCAACTAGTTTTAGGCTATGTGATGTCAATCTTTAATCCTTTAGGTGATGTGATGTCGTCCTTTAGTTCTTTAACTGCTACAACCAATCAGATCGATTCACTGTCTGTAGCTGCAGACTGAGAATTGTGTGTGGTTGCCGGATTATTACTTCACTGTGCAACTCTCTTTGTTTCTCGTCTAGTCAAGTTTGTTCTACGCCTCTCGATGTGAATAAATAGTTAAAACCTTATTTGTGTGTGCACTTTGGGATCCAACTTCCAGCACATGACACCTAGAGCCAGTTTCTGTAGCTGGGGAACGGATATGGTGCCGTTGCAACAACAATTGTCATAAAAGTATGTTATTTTGCTCCATTTCTTGAATTGTAGAAATGTAAACATTCAAAAGGTGTTAGATCACTCAAACTAGACCAGCTCTTCATCAAACCTAATTAACAATGACTTGATAATATCAACTTTTTTTTTACTGCCCCAGTGGTTTGGTCTCATCCCAAAGTAAACAGCTATAATTGGAATACTGGATGCCAGTTCTCAATTGTTTACCTTTCTCTTTGTTGATCCAGCGAATACAGCGGCTGTAGTTGTGCGGCTTGAGGAGCAGCTCCCGAAGGAACTGCCACAAGTGGATGGGCTGGCTGGGGCAGTTGCACCAAGAATTGTCATTTGCTAAAAAAAATAAAATAAAATAAAATAAAATAGCGGTAGAGCCTCAGGCACAGTATTCATAGTTTTGTCCTTATACAACCACTGGGGAAAAAAATTTGAATAACCAGTTATGGAGGATGTTCATTCACTTGTTTAAATACTGTTTCTAAGTGCTGTTGAGAGAGGAGAAGCTTAACCTTAGCCAGCAGCTTAAAAAAAGAAAAAGAAAAAAAAAGCCGTATTTGACAACAGCTCCAATTTGCCAGTACAATTTAAAATCACTGTCCATTTAAAAATCCAAGTTTGACACTGTTGGCTTTAGATAATGCGCCAAAGGGCCACTGAGACCATAAGACCATAACTTCTCTTCTTTCTCCACACTTTTGGAGCCAGAAAAAAGCTGACTGTCTGTGAGTAACATGAATATAATTTCTTTTATTGACCGTAGAACATTAAAAGCGGAAATGACATCCATCTATTTGCGTAATGAGTTTCTCCGTGCGTCACGGAGATCGTAATAAGTATGTATTTAGAAAGTGGAATTTTGACCTTCACCCAGATATTGTCTGCATGTAAACAGAGTCACTTTTAAGAATAGAAATTTACAGGGTCATTATTTTGTCCTCAGAATTGAGTGATAATTTCCCCCCTTGCTTCGATTAAACTAGTAACTTTTGCTGACTTTTGGTCCTGATTTCTTTGTGTTTTAAGTCAGAAAGTTGTCATTTGAAATAAGTTTAGTTTTTGCGCCATGTCTGTGATGTGCTTTTTTTCTCTCTACAATTTTAAACAACTGAATAAACATCCTCTGAGACTGGTGATTCCATAATGTTTGCTCGGGGTTAGGATGGCCAACTCTGTCCCGCTTGGCGTGGGACGCGCACAGCATTTGAATTAACGGCACACGTGAATTGAGCTTCGTAGCGCGTGTGCACGATTCACAATTGCGCAATTCACGTGTGCCGCTAATTCAAAAGCTGTGTGGGTCAGTTGGTTACCCTACTTGGGGTTGTAGAGCAATCATTAGTCAGGTTTCCATCCACCCATGTTTATTAAAATTTTCAAGAAACGCGAAAATAAAACTGAATGGAAATGCTAAAAATTCAGAAAAAAAGGACCCAAAATTCTCAAAAAAAAAAAAAGAAAAAAAAAAAAAGTTTTATGGTTGGAAGGGGGTGGATTTTGAAGCGTATCAAAAAAACAAAAAAAACAAACAAAAAAAACAATGGAAACTGTTTTTTTTTTTTTTTTTTTAAATAAACACCGACAAGATCTAGTCACAAAGCAATGGCGGACAATAAAGTAAGGTATCCTTTTGGAATTAATTAAAGAAGCGAATATTAATAAATATTAATTAATTAATTTTAGATGGAAAACAGCAAAGAAACGCTACGGTTTATCAAGAATTACAAAAGCAAACTCATAGGACATCATCTCACGGTGCAGCAGTTTCCTGTTTTTTTTCTTCTTCTTTTAAATTACTGGTGGAAATTACTGGAAGCCATCCCAAAGGGATCAATAAAGTCCAGTCTAAGTCTAAGTCATCTCGATGGTGCAAACCGCCACCTACAGCGCGGAGTCCCTTCTCAAGTCAAGTCACATGTCCGTTTTGTGCATTTTCAATAAATTTGCTTTAAAAAAAATTCTAAACAATTGGATGGAAACCTGACTACAGTGGAACCTCTACTTACGAACGTCTCTTCATACGAAATTTTCGAGTTACGAAACGCCTCAACGGAAAAATATTGCCTCTTGTTACGAAAGAGATTTCTTGATACGAAAGGTAAAAATACATTACCGAACACAGCATACTTTCGGCTATGGCTATTTTCTACCATGGGTACCATGAGCGTAAATACTAGATCGGTGTTTGTGCATGTTTCTGACATCCCATTGGCTTAGAGGAACCTCTACCATGGGTATCTATGAGCGTATACTAGATCGGTGTCTATACAGCGTCCTCATCATTCATCCCGCGGCCCATGAGGTGTTCCGATAGTTTTTCGTAAATGTATGAACTAACGGCCAACGAATTTGTGCAAAAATTCAAACAATTGGTGATTGATGAAGGAACAGTAAGTTTTTAATTGCGACGAGACGGGCCTTTTTTTTGGGGGGAAAAAGATGCCTCGCCATACCGGAAGTTTCCACGAAGTTTCAGAATTTGTTTAAAAGAATCGCCCAGAAAAAGTGTTCACCAGTCGGGCGTTTGCTCACTAAGATGAGAAAAAAAAACAAAAAAAAAGCAAACATCCATGGATCAGTTCTTTACAAAACACCAGGCAAAAAAAAAAAAACACTTCTGAGAGAGAGGAACATGAACCAAAGAGGGCAAAAAACGATGAGGACAGCAGTTAAAAAGGTAAATGACGGTGAATTCTTTATTCTTTGTTTTTTTACATTATGCACAACTCTCATTTATTGTGCAATAATCTAATTGTAACATGTATTTGTTACATGTTTTGATGCATTTTTATGCTTTATAAAACATTTATGTCTGAATTTTGGGAGGCTTGGAACGGATTAGGGCCTTTACATGGAAAATGCGTCTCGACTTCCAAACTTTTCTACTTAAGAACTTTCTTCCAGAACCAATTAATTTCGTAAGTAGAGGTACCGCTGTATATTGTTGTCGATAGATGCAGAAATTTGTAAAACTGTTCTAGACTTACCTGACTTAAAGTCTTCTGATGGGCACTGGTCCTTCATTGCTGCAGCTAATAGAAACAGACACAAAATATAATTCAATATCAATTTCCAATACACACCCAACACCTTTCTCTGCACTGCGTTTGCCCCTGGAAAATCAGCAAGTATCACTTCCCAGCTGCCACAATTCTTACCAGATCTCCAGATGTCGAGATGAGCATATAGCATTTCTCCAAACTGCGAGGATCGTTCTCTGAAGTCAGCCTCTGTCATGGAGCACAAGTCCCTTCCACTCAGCTCCTTGAAGAGCACGCTAATCTGTGGCAGTCGGTACAAGTGCTCCGTCCACAACAGCCACTTGTAAACGTGCATGCAGCTCCAATTTAGTGGGTCTGTGGAGGAAAATTCAAATAGGAATTGAATATTAACAAAAAATAAATAAATACTCATAGACATACGCTATTGTTTCATTGACATGATAAATAGTTCTTTCAATCAAGCTACTGAATGCAGAAAATGTAATTTTCGAATGGCTACTGCCACCTGTGGCTGAAAAATGAAACTGCATGTTGCTTTCTTTGTTTATTAAAATTTTATTGAGACAACCATAAGTCATAGTTTCCTGACAAAATCTGTTCATTTTAAAGATAAGTGAAAATAAATAAATAAAATTCTGCATGTTCCCTTCGTCACATACACAAATGCACACATGACGTCACATCTGCAGACAGAGGGCGGGAAATTCGAACCCAAATTCAGTTTGAAAAATATTGGCCAGAAGCTTGCAGGAATTCCTATTATGAACAACTAAGGCGTTAAATTAGTCATTTAAAAAATGTTTCAGTCATAAATGGTCAAATAAAAAGGCTATTGTAAAGATATTTTTGGGCAAATTGTTACAAAGTGCAGCTTTAACCTGGCACCCGTTTTTTTTTATTTTTTTTTTTTTTTTTTAAGGAATCTTGAGTCCAAGTCGCAATGACTGGAAAATTCTAAATGGTACCACTTCTGGGGAAAATGCAGAAACGTGATTCATGGCTGCTCGTTGTTTTTGATACCGTATGTGCTTTGACACCGCAAACAATCAGCGTCACGGCGAAAGATTCTGAAGTCTGTCAGTTAAAAAGGAGCCGCGAGGATCGTCTGTTTGCACAAGGCGTGCGGGTCCCCAGAGGCTCATCAGGTGTATGTGCATATTGATAGCAAGAGCAGTGCGGTGTTTGAAGTTCAACCAATTGCTATTTAAATTGACACGAAACCAGTCATTGTACCTGGCGCAATGTTGAGCAGCTTGCAAGCTTTGTTGACATCACTCAGTACTTCTCCCACCACCATCGACTGGACCTGCTCCAGACAGTATTCCTCTGCTTCACCCTGCACATCAGTAGGAGCGTTCTGAGCCGGGCTGAGTATGGGCGGGCTTGGCTCTGGACTTCCCAAACAATGAGCAGGAAGAGCAACAGCCTCGCCAATCCTCAGTTCTCCGCTAGCTAACCCATCATAACCAGCAGGGTACACGTTATGCCAGCCAAGCTCCGGGAGGCCCAACAAACTGCGGGAAGGTTTGATATCGTCTGTCCCCTCCATCCAGCAAATCCCATCCCTGTCAGATGGGGAACTTATGCAGAAAGATGAGTATCCTGTGGAGTCCATGTGATCGTGACCTGAACTCCCCATCCTTATGCAAGGCTGCAAAAGAAAAGATATTACATCTGTTAAACCAAACCAAACCTATGCTGACATGAGGAAAGAGAATTTCGAAGAAAACAAGGTACAATTGTGTTTTTAGTTGGGGGTGTGAATGGCAATGAGCATGATGCACCACTGACTGCCGTTCCAAAGTTTAGTTGCAGTGAAAACTTGTTCTTCTAGATATTCCTTCCTGCAAAATAAACAATCTCTCTGTCATTATCCCCCTGTCTATGTGTTTGTGAGCAGAGAGCGTGAGTGAGCGCACACACCACACTAGGGCTGGCTATTGCCGCCAACCGCACGATACGTATCGCGATACGTACCGTATCGCGATGCGATACGTATCACGATACGATACGCATCGCGATACAGTACATATCGCGATACGATACGTATCGCGATGCATATGTAGCCCAATACATGATCTCCAAGGCGATACGTATCCCGATATTTTACATTAATTTACTTGCATTTTATAATAACAGTCATACGTAAAAGGATATGTTTATTATGACGGATGACAAAAATGTTTTTTGTTAGCAGCTCTTCTGGTTTACCACCTAGCGGCATGCCTGGTCTAAATGTGTACGCACTGCAGAGCAAGGAGCAGTTTTCACACACACACCAGGAAAATTTATTAATAGCCATGAGTCGATATGAGCAAAAATATTACAATTACAGCTCTAAAATGTGCTTATTTGAAATATGTGGGGAAATAAAAACAGCATTTTTTTTCATGTAACATATTTTATCTCGTTTTTTTAAACAAAATATCGGAAAATTAGTCCATTAAGACACGTGCCATGTTAAGTTTCTAAGTAAATAAATGTCGATATTTTTCCTCTGCTTTCATTTTTCTTAGAAAGACACAGTGTCCAATCACTGGTGAGCTAATTTTTGCATTTGCAATTGAAGGCAATTAACTTCAAAGATGCTGCTGGTTTTTATTTTTTAGGTACAATGCAAGCTGCAAAGGCAAACGTTAACTGCCTATTTAAAGTTAACGAGCAATATCGATTCTGACGCCTGCGTATCGATACGTGTATTGTAATGAGGCCCGCAACGATATATTGCCGTATCGATTTTTTGAGCACACCCCTAAACCACACTATCTAGTGTACTGTCTAGTATCCTCCCCAAAATTATAAGCAAAGCATCAACTCTCTAAACAAGGTGCATAGAATCGGCAGTATGCCACAGACCAGCTCGAAACATGTCGTATTGCACCTGTGCACTGGGATATAATGTCAGTTGCAGAATGGTATGAAAGTAGAATAAAAAGTACAAATGACAACTGCATAAAATATGAACTAGTAGTCAAGAAGTCGCTCGGTTTCAAAAAGGCTGGTGAACTGACCTAAAAAATATCAGATATGAAATAACAGTGAAAGAATAATATAAAAAGCAAATAAGATACATTAGTAATAATTCTATTGGTGTCAAAGTCCGGTCCTCGAGGGCCTGAGTCCTGCATCCTTTAGAGGTTTTGCACGTTCAACACAGCTGATTCATATTTAAGCTCATCAGCAAGCTGCAAGAGCCTAATAATGATCCTGATCAATGCATCAGGTGTGTTGAGAGTAGAGAAACCTCGAAAACATGCAGGACTCAGGCCCTCGAGGACTGGACTCTGACACCTGTGTATTTAGCGCCTCTGTATTGTTTATAAAATGTACTACATTGCAAAATATAGTAGTGCACATGATTTTTTTTATTTATTTTTCTAATGCAATTTGTTTCAACTCAGTTTTGCACAGCATCCATCCATTTTCTTAACCGCTTGCTCCTCACAAGGGTCGCGGGAGTGCTGGAGCCTATCCCAGCTGGCTTCGGGCAAGAAGCTGGACTGATTGCCAGCCAATCTCAGGAGTTTTGCACAGCATATTTGACATTTTGTACAACTGTAATTATGTAACTGTTATTTTAGTTGTATTTGGAATTTCTTACCTTATCATTTAGTCCAAAGTGGGTGCCAATGGAGATCAGTTTCCTCTCCTGATCCATCTGCTCCCTGTACTTCCCTGAAATGGTTTTGCGCTCGTCCGGAGCTCTCAAACTCACGTGCCTCAAGGAAAAAAATGTATGTCAAACAGAGGTGGTTGTTGGTTGAGAGCTGTTTTGTTTCAGTCTACTATAACCACTGAGACACCTTGTTTGATACCTGGCCCTCAGGAGAAAGGGCCTGGCTTGTAATTTAACATCTCAGTTGTGGGAAAACGGGGTGTGATCCAACGAGGGAGGGGCCTATTTGGTCAAAATTGATGCTGTTATCATTTCTGAAGAGTTACTGAAGTAGCCAAACGTCCCTGACTGTTTAGTAAGGCGTAAATTGCAGTTAAGGATTTTTAAAAAGACACAGCTGAAAGTATAAAAATCACAAATTAAAACGTTGTTGTAAGTTACTTCACGAGTGAGAGCGGCATAATTGTAATCTATCAACAAGTCATTTCTAAACTAAGGACATGGACAAATTGCAAAGAGACACACATTGGGAATATGGAGCTCTGGTTGGGACACTTAAGGCTCATTCATTCATTCATTCATTCATCAAACAGCTTATCCTCACTAGGGTCTCATTTGAAATATTTTAATGTTGATAAAAATTGATCTCATACTGATAGACGAACAGGAAAGTCAACCTGAACCTATTGTGATGATTTGTTTTCAAAAGTTGAAGACGACCATTGGAAAGTAAAACAACAACGATGAGCAAGTAGTGCAGGAGCACGGAAGAAATTGTGTCAATGTTTGCTTGGACTCAACAGTGTTGAATTATTCTAAACAGCTGCTTATTAAACTACTTTTTTTTTTCTTTTTTTGCAGATATAAAGAAATTGAGATCTAGTTGACGCCCATCTCTCATGCTCCTCAGACACATTTGCGTTTTCTCAGGTCGCGTAGAATTCTGTTGGACAGGAGCCGTTGAAAGGAGCCACATGCAGACCAGTAGGCCTGCAGGCAAGCATGTAACCCGACTCCTCTTTCCAATAAATAGAGTGGGAAAAAAAAAAAGAGATCTGATAACAAGTTCAAGTCACTCCGAACATGAAGCCAAAACTTTCTCTCAATAATGTTTTTCCAAATGTTTTATAGCAATGCAACAATGCATTTCTCGCTTGTTTCAATGAGCCAAACAAGGCAGAGGTGGCTTGTAGACCAAGTCACAATAACGCTATCCATTTACATATAGCATAACCACTAGTGATGTGTCGGTCACGAACGAATCGAGTCTTTTGAACGGCTCTTCAACGTTAACGATGGGAACCGAGTCTTTATCGAGAGCCGTTCATCCCCCTAAACAGTCAAAATATCGCTGGTGCATTGTACACATGCACGTGCTGGTCAAAGTATGTAAAGTGTTGTACACTACACGCTTATATATTCTTATGTTCCAAGAGAATAAAACTTAATTGAATGTTATTTTTGAGACTTTTCCATATATTTTTTTTAAATGGCATTGCTATTTTCAAAAAATGCTAAAAACAAACAAACAAAAAAAAATGCTTAAAAACTAGTGCTGTCAAAGTTAAAGCATTAATTAATTAATCACAAAAAATTATCGCATTAATCATTGTATTATCACAGACTAATCACACTATTAATATTGACTGCAGATGATCCTTTTTAGCCGACAGCGGATCGTTACGTTAAAAGTAGCTGTTGGAGTTTGAGCAATAAACATAACTACACGCATTAAAGTAAAGCATTTAATAAATGTTTACATATGCCATAGATCATTTTTTTCCCCATTTTAAATTATGCAAATAATTAATTGATTAGAAGAAGCAGGATGAGTGAGTGCAGTGAATAGAAATTTTTGAAGACGTCCTCATAACATTAAATGTCGAAAAAATTAACACATAACAGCTTCAAATTTAGTGGGCAAAAAATGTTGGGAAAAAAAGCACTTTTTAAGTCAGTGATTAATCATGATTAATCAAAATTCTAAGATGTGATTAATCTGATTTAAAAATTTAATCGTTTGACAGCTCTACTAAAAACAAAACAAAACACGAGAGCCAGTATTTTGAACGGTTCTTTTACGTGAACGGCTCCCCTGAAAGAGCCGAAAGTCACATCACTGATAACCACCATCATGTGTAATGAAATTTGGACTTCCTTTGAAAACCTGCAAATCAACTGCCACCTTCCTCCACAATAACAGCGCCTTTCAAAAGGCTGCAAGGCATTCAAATTTGGATCACAAGACAAATGTGGTGCCTTGGCCCCAAAACATTCACTGACTGATACAAAACGTACTATTTCAGACAAACAAGAAAAAAAAAAAACCTTCGATTTTCAGTGATAATTTATTCATACAAACATTCATCAAATTTACAAGAGAAAAAGCTTTGAACACTCCCTCATTCACAAACATGCTGATGTATGATTCATCATTGGAAACTTCAAAGATAAACACACATTGAACTTGACAAGTCATTACCAAGAGCGACTACAAGTGTTGCTCTTTGACCTCTTGCGAGATTTTGTTTGTTTTTTGTCTTTGTGGCATGCTTCGGTGTTAGCTGGTATTGTCAAAGGTCACCCTCGTTTGGGGTTTACACTTACAGCTGCATTGAAGTCAAATTACTCTTAAAAATGGCTATAACTGACACTCAGAGTCAAATTAGCCCTTCAGAACTCAACTGTCGGGAGGTCACGTTACTCAGTGCATAGATCAGCCAGTCCAGTGCTACTAAGTATGCAGTAACAAAAAAATGACCAATGTGTCAGTTCAAAGTCACGAAAGGATTTTTGATGTTTTCATCCAACAAATTAAACCAAACAAGCAGAATAGTATTCACTCAAACACAACCTTATAATCTTTAGGCTAATTCACAATTTTTCCAAATGTTTTTCCTTCTCTACATTCATTAAAAACATTCAAATTGAAAGATGGCGTGCAAGCGCTTCAGAGTGAAAACTGATTTGGTTGTTTACAATTATGCATTGCAGTTCATATAAACTGCAGACCAGTGATATAATGCATTAATTGGTTCCATCACCGGGGAATTACAGCAAATCATGCAATATGTTAGCTAACAATGGAGAAATGACTAGGATAGTGTTGACTTTAAAACAGGATACATGTTCAAGTAAATAATATGGGTTGTTTCAAAGGCAGCACGGTGAAGCGCGTGGTTACTCGTTAGCACATCGACCTCGCAGTCTGAGGTCGCAGGTCGGAATTTCAGCTTTTCTGTGCGGAGTTTGCATCTCCACCACGTGTGGCTTTTGTGTGGATCCTCCCACATTCTAAAAATATGCACAAGGTTAATTGATTGCTCCAGAAGAAAATGGATGCTTGTGTCCAAATTTGACATTGGATCAAAAGCCCATGGTTCTAATTTAGACACAAGATGGTCTTTAATAATGAATTTAAGGCATTGAATATTACTCTGATATCCAACTTAATTCCATAGGCAAGAGATTTAGTTTAAAGTCAAAGTTAATCATGTATTAATTAACACGGATTAATGACACTATCAATTTTGACCGCAGATGATCATTTAACTGACAGCGGATGGTTACATTAAAGGTAGCACAGGTTGAGTTTGAGCAATAAACATATGCATTAAAGCATGTAATATGTTTGCACATGCCATTCAGAGTACTTGTTCATGTCAAAATATTGGGGTGATATTTTTCCCTTTTTAAATTATGCAAGTAATTAACTGATCAGAAGGAAAAAAAAGATGAGCATGTGCAGTGCATCAAAAAATGTTGAAGATGTTATAACATTAAATGTTGAAAGAAATAACATAAAAGGTGCTCTTCAAATTTGGCAGGCAAAAAATGTTGAATAAAAAAAATGCCTTTTTAATTAAGCAAAATTCTAAGATGTGATTAATCTGATTAAAAAATGGAATCGTTTGACGGCTCTAGTTCTGACAAAGTCCTGTTTGACGGTCAGCCTTGCCCGAGGCGTTTTCCTCCCCACCCCCCAAATAATCATTTGGAATTTGTGCGCACTGACTTCCCTTCATCAATGAATGACAAAGAGTAAATCGCCGGATGTTTTTTTGCCACCCCCACTTGAACGAACATGATACTTGTATATGATTCAGGCATGAAATTTGTCATCCTCAATCTCCCAACCCGAAAGATTATCATGGGCAGAACTTTGTCCATCCGTCCCCAACCACCAGACTTAGCAAGTTTTTTGGGGGAGGCCCTTCACGTATTAGCTAGTAGCTGTAATCCAAACGTAGACGAATAACCCAAATATGGACAATCCAATTAGAGGGCCATGAAGAGTCCTGTATGTGAATCAATGAGCCATTGAAGTTGCCTTGTACAGTCTGGGAGTCAACACGACACCCTCGAGTGGAGGATCATTGTGGTGCATTTTATTTCAGTGACTATTGCTTAAATTCAATGGATGACTTGTTTGTAGAAGTGCACTAGCTGACTTGAGCTTCTCATATTTTGTGGAGGACTACTCCATGTTACAAAAATAAAACATGCTTTTTCTGTAATGACCACGTCATTTATCTTTGTTAAAGGGAAACTTTCCAGAAACCCAATCAATCAATTAATTGGGCAGTCAGCGCAGAAACTGGAGAATAAAATGGCAAAATTAATGGCTTTTCCTCCAAAGTATCTCGTTCAACTTGTACACACGCTCACAAGAAAAAACACACAATTTGACAAATGCACGCAACTTTGCACTCTTACAATTCAATCGTATGAGAAGAAGAAGAAGAAAAAAAAAAAAGTTATCACTCAAAAGATTCATTGCGCTACTTTTTAACTTAGCATTCACGTGACCAAACAGTGGCTGCGGGATGTTGGTGGATCCAACTTCAGAGACCTCTGCTGCCCAAGAGTGCCGCTGCAGGGTACAGCCGCTTTGCATAAAAATGATTACCGACTTTCCTGCAGCAACTGATAAAAGCTCTTCCTTCTCTTATCGATGTGGCAGGCTCCGGAGGCATTTATTACTGCAGCTTCTCTAGATCAAGTCCCAAGATTTACAAGTGACCAAAAGGGGAAGGCTCCTGTAAACCCTGTAAGGAGGGAAGAACAGTTAGGAAATATTAAGCGTACAGGGCAAGGATTTTGTCCAATAAACATCCAGAATTTATAATGCCACAAAGCTGCCGTGGAACGAGTAAGTGGTGGCGTTAGGATTAGGCAATAAATCGAATTAATTTGATTAATCGTCATTTTAAAAATCCAATCGTTGAAAATTTGCTAAATCATGAAATCAAATTTTGTCTTCTGGATTATTAAAAGCTGTTCTTATGATTTGTGACATCCAAATGTTATTGTGAGTTGTAATTTTGCACAAGTGGCAGAATGCTGGATGGTTGGTTTACAATACGCATTCACAATAGCTACCAACAACTAATTGTGGCATTAGCATAAGCACAAACTATTACTATTAAAGTTTATATTAAAACTGATTCAGAATCAGTATACATTGTTGTCTGAACATTTTGCACAAGAATTATTTGTTAATAAATGAAACTTTTAAATAATTGTTTGTTGGGTTTATTAGATTAAAATCAATTAAAGTTGTAATCGTCCTGAATGACTGAAAAAAAAATTAAGATTTTATTTTATTAACAGCTGCTAGAGAGCTGAAAGGGATACTTGACTCATTGAGCAATTTTCAACAGTAAAAAGTGAATATTTCGTCCACAATGAATTTGCTAACTACATTATTTTTTTCTTGTACAATTAATAACTTTACAAACTAATTTTTCCACTCGCTGTCGAGTCAACTGAAGCTGACGTCACCTGTGCTGAGGAAGTAGGTAACGACCAATCATGCCTCACCTGTTTTCTGGGTTTTGTTCAGCAAACTGAGCCATGATTGGTCATTACTTACTTCCTCGGCACAGGTGATGTCATCTTCAGTCGACAGCAAGTGTAAAAAATAGTATTTTAAGGTATTAATTGTACATGAAAAATAATGACGTTACCAAATTCATTCTGGAAAAAATATTAACTTTTTGCCGCTGAAAATGGCTCAATGAGTCAAGTATCCTGTGAAGTGTCCAAAAGAGTTAATAATAGATTTGTTCTCAAGCAATTTTCAATACTTTAAATTGGTTAATAATTTGAACGGATAACAGAAAATGTGAGCAAAGTAAGAACAATCATATGCATTTGTGAAAAAATATTAAATTGACCATATTTCTGTCAGACAGCGACAATATTTATCTTCTCTGTGGTTGAAGGTTACAGTGGTGCATGTAGAACGGCACAAAGGCTGTCTGGCTGCGCCAATCACAAATCTCTCGGATGACCCCATGACACCTTACCTGGTTATAAGAGACTATTGACAGATTGCTCTGTAGGCTGTTTGCTACTAAGTCCACAGAGTTGTGTGAAAGTCCATTTTGATCTTGCTGCAACTGGTTCGGGCTTCCCTGCCAGTGTTCCTCTGAGACTTTATGGTTGCTGTCATGGTGGAGGCTGGTGTTGCTGTTGGGCCATTTGCTTCTCTCTGGTGAGGCGAAGGGGTTGTAATTTCCCTCTACGTTGCGATGAGGTTGCGTGTTGAACTCTGCCTGGAAGGATGAAAGCTGCTGTGTGACACCGAGAAGGCCACCGACCTCCACGCTCAGGATCACCCAAATAATATCTGTCAAAAAAAAAGAACAAAAACCAACATGTGGGTTCCAGATCTTAACTGTAATGTAAGATAGGAGGACTACAAGTTTTTGGTAATGAGTTCAGTAAATGGATTCACAATGACACTGGAACTTTTGTTTGGTGCCGTTCCAGTGAGATTTACAAAGAGGACTGCCTAAAAAAAAACATCAAAATTCCCACCGTCCTTGATGATATGGGGCTGCATGTCAGGCAAAGGCGCTGTGGTTAAATATTCAATAAACGCACAAGTTTACATTGACATTTTGGACAGCTTTCTTATCCCTTCAATTGAAAAAAATATTAAATATTTGGGGATGATGAAATCATTTTCCAAGATGACCCAGAGCAAAAACTGTGAAAGCATTCCTTGGAGAAAGACGCATACAGTCAATGTCATGGCCTGCAAATAGCCCAGATCTCAACCCAATTGAAAACCTGTGGTATTGGGAATTGAAGAAAAAAAAAAGGTCCACAGCAAGGCTCTGACCTGCCAAGATGACCTGGCAACTGCAATCAAAGAGAGTTGGCACCAGATTGATGAAGAATACTGTTTGTCACTCATCGAGACCATGCCTTAGAGGCTGCAAGCTGGTGGTGCAACTAAATACTAGTGATGTGTTTTGATTGTTTTTTCTTTGTCTGTTTTTCATGATTCCATATTTTTTTTCTCAGAATGTAGTGATTCCATATTTATTTCGCTACACTTGCTCTATAAAAGTAACATTTACTGTCCAGCACATTTCTTCATTTCTTTTAGTGTTTCTGAAAGCCAATATATTGCATTTTGGAATGACCTTACGACTGTTTCATGCTTTTTATCAGAGTTTGATCTACAGAATAAAACGTCTGAGTGAGTGCTCGTCCAAGACTGGTGAGTCCATACTTTTTGCTAGGGGTTGTAGTGCTTCTAAAATATCTATCTTTGCAGCCCAACTTAAAACTACTACTAATGGAAAACTACGGTGTGTAAGCGGCATAGAAAATTTATTTCAGGATTTTAAAATAAGACAAAGATACTAAGAAGTACCAATGGCTTTGTATTTTATAGATACGCGTACCTCCATAGTAAAGTCCTGTTGCTGTACACATTCTCCACTGGCCCTGGTACATACCAGGAGACACCGGGCTCTGCATGGGCACACTCACGTCCGTCATTTCCTGAGGGGCTAGAGACCGCACCGTCACCATGTTTACATGACCAAACTGATCGCCGCCAACATACTTCAGGCAAATCCCAGGAGGCCAAGACTCTGCACCTAGAAGACATACAGACAGGCAGACATGAAGGCAGTGCTAACTTGATATTATATTTGTGTGGCATCTGCTACATACATACCTAACATGTTCGAATCCGAAAATTCAGATCCGTCTTTCATTTTTTTTTGCAGCCAATTCTTATTTTGCTACATTCAGAAGGTGTGGTATGGTAAAATATTTCCAACTACCAAAATCAAGTAGAAGAAATGGAAGAGGAACAAAAATTACAAAGTGAAGAAGTAGTCGTCATGGCAACTAATGTGAGACGTAACGTACAAAAGTACAATATCCGACCAGGATCCTACCTTTAGCCACACTGCGAGTGGGACTCTAGCTAACGTAAACCATTTTAAATAAAAAAAAACAACAAACTTTTCCGTAGTTAGAAACCGACGTTTGCTACCGTCAACATTAGGGATGTAACAATATCCAAACATTACGATGCGATAAATATCATGATATGAACCTCACGTTACGAAAATTATCACAATATTGTGGGGAAGTTGGTGATATAAAAAAAACTCACAATACTGTGTAAAATAAAACCTCGCAGTTTTGCAAAAAACAACAATTTAAATATATTTGTTGGTATGACTGATTTATATTAGATAAATGCCACAGTAGCCAAAACATTCCAAATAAAAATGAAACTGCACTAATAAATTAACCATCAGAGGGTGCTATAACTACACAAATGGAATATATAGATGCGATTTGACGACGATATTGTGACAATTTTAATATCGTGTAGTGCTGTCACTAACGACTTATTTAAGAATCAACTTGCCTATCAATTATCCCAACGATTAATCGACTAATAGCCGATAATAATCGACTAAAGATCCCGCTCCGTCACCCTAGTTCCATTCCATCACCTTCAAATCCATAAACGTCCGAAGTGAGTACGTTTCTACCGCCAGCGTCCGTGCAAGTGCGAGTGAGGGGGAACAAAAAACAAAACAAAAAAACTTCGGCTTGTGGCCTGACTCGTAAGTATTGCTCTGTTTAACAGGAAGTAGATATGCGTCGGGCCACCCACCATCTTACGTGTGTCTGGCCGGCGGCAATAAATTCATTAAAGCTCTTATTTATTTAGAGATTTTGATGCGAACAGTTTTATTACAAACGTAAGACGTAGCAATGTTAATTTTCTCCCTTTTCAGTCTAAAGAGACCACAAACCATCTCTAAGAAGCATCTTTGTTAGTAGTGGCGAATTGGAGTCCGTCAGCAATAAGTGTCCGTGCAGAACAAAATATGAGTTCCGGGTGTCCCGGCAATGTCCAGTTGCCGCAAATATGTTTTTTTTTTTTTTTTTTTTTTTAAATTATTAAAATAGTTTCGACCATGCATTTTTGCGTCGACCACTTTTTCTGGTCGACCAAATCGACTTTTATTCCCAGCCCTAATCTTGTAATATCACGATATTGTCATTTGGTTACATCCCTAGTCAACATGGGGTGCGTTAGGAAAGTCACTCTGATGCCTTAACATCACTCTTGAGAGTGCGTGCGTGCTCAGAGAGGCAGAGCGCGCTGCCCTCCCATTCACTCATTTCTAAACGCAGCCTTATGTTGAAAAGAAATACGCAGCTCGTGCTTGAACTGTTTCCATCAGTACTGCCTGCCTGATACACTGGGCTCGTTTTTTGGGGCACTCTGAATAACCAAACAGCAAATTTGAACAATGCTGTGAGTCTCCGAATGGGTGGAGTGATTGGATGGGTGGGATTTTATATTTTATAAGCTCAAGTCTCACCTGTGACTGTGAAAAATATAAATTGTGGGAAAGTGCTAGAAAGATGTACTTATTAGGGATTTTCTTTTCTTTTTTTAAACATTCCTATCATCATAGTTATGAATGCTAAAATGTGATTCAAAATACAGCCTTTACCTGAGGTAATGCTTTTATAATGGTGACAGTTGGACACCAGAACAACTTAATTCGACTTAATTTATTCCCTGGAGAAGAAAGAAATGGGTGTAAAAGTGCCAACTACTCAGTATTCATCCATTGCTGTGTATAGCACACAAAATAACTATAACCTGCATTTTGCACCCACAAAAATATAGTATATGTGGTGGACACATGACTGCTAGGCTCTACCTGTGTTCTGTATCCTCCAGGTCTTGGTGAAACGTGTGTCAGGTGGAACTGATTCACCTTCACCAATAGTCACATCTTTCACAAGGGACATGCATGGCGCACTGATATTCGGACTCTCAAAGTCATAGTAGGCTCCAATGGCTGCTTGTAAATTCCTGAAACAGAAAGGAGACAAATGTTACGAACCAGTGACATGTTGTTCATTCGGTGCTGACCGGGAACATATCTTTGACACATCAAATGACAAAAAATATATACCCGGTACATATTGTAAAAAATTCCCTCAACTAGTGCATCAGTGTTTCCAGAGCTCTACACTAACTTTTCCATCAGCACATGATTTGGATGCACCTTTTTCACACTATCAAATGGAGCATTAACAGTTGTTTTAACTGACATGCTGTAGTTTGGCATGAAGTAAACATTGACAGTGACTCAGGTTATTATTGCTAAATATTTTACTATGCATAGGAAGTTTGTCTGGAACGAGGAGTAGATGACAAAACATGTCATTTAAAAAAATAATTTTGAAGAAGACCAAAATGTTTAACTAGAATTAAAATAAATAAATAAATAAATAAATCATGTTTTCAAATCAAAGGAAAGCAAATCATCAGCCTGCATGTGTAGACATGAGTGTAGCATTCCTAATTTCCATGTAAATTCCATGTCAGTTAGCTCATGAGGATTGAATGCATACAAGCGAGGCCACCATGCAATGTAAGCCCGCTTGGCGCCATGACATGCAAAGGAGGGCTGAGGGGGCAACGGCCACTGACATCCAAACGAGGGTTGATGGAATATCTTGTATCGATACTAGATTTTTAGTATTGATTAATTGGAGGTATCTTTTTTTTATTATTTTTTTTAAACAACCTTAGCAGCCTACATATCCATAATTCACTATCTGATATCCAGATGAATTGTAGAAAAAAAGATGACGTAATTACTCCAAGGCAAAATGACGTTGCAGACAGAGAATTCAGTTTTGACTACACAAAACAGCATTGAATTAAAATTCTAATTATTTTAAATGTAATTATAAGTAGATGGAAAGACGTTTTCTGTCAAATGAGCTTGTAAACGTTGAATCCACTTGCTATTGTTGCAGTCCACTGAATGGGCGAGTGGGTGCTTCACGTGACGCGCGCGTCATCCATAACCAGCAGATTTTATTTTTAGCAAACTGGTTGCGAGGAGCGCTCACACGCCATCACGTGACTTGTGTTAGCTCACAGCTTCGCAAGACACAACATGTGATAACAGTATTTGGCCACAATGCATAGTAGATTGTACAGAATGGCTTTCACATTATGTAAACTGTAAACAAAGACTGTCTAGTAACATTAAATAACATTTTCAGGCTTGTGACACGATTTTCAGTTTGGCTGTCAGGTTACATAATACTGTACTCTCCAACAGCTTTCCTGACGTGGAATAAGGGTGTTTTACATGATCCACGCTAAATTGGAATTACGGGGGGAAACTAACATGGGAGTTAGTTATTGACGTCACTTTTATGACTTCGACAGAGTCCTCGGTGTCACGTAAAATAATAGTATCGCACTCATCGAAACAAACGAAGAAGGGACAGTATTTTATTTATTCGTTCAGCTAACTACAGTCTTCATTATAATTAAGTCGCCATACCAGTATTAATATGTATCTAAATTTATCTGTGAAAGTTAGAGTGTAGTTTCTCTTGCGCGTACGGTTGTAATTTACAACCATAATCATTTTAGTAGCATTCGAACTAAAACTCACGCTGCACAAGAATGACTTGTTCCTCCCCAGTGCGTATATAACCATATATAACCATCCGCGAATGTAATGCTAGCTAGCAAACGTCAAATGGCTAACTCGAAGCCAGCTCAACAGGCCCAGTCCAGTCCTCGAGCTCACCAGTTGGTCATGTCCAGAAAGAAGGCGCATCCGGCGGGGTTAAGCTGAAAGCCGAGGAGCCGCTGGAACTCCGAAATGAGGATATCTTTGTCTGTTGTGCCCATACAACTAAATTTTTGCATGAGCTCCTGGTCCACATCCAGGTCCATACCCTCCATTGTCACTTTGCCTCCTGAAAATGAAATTAAAAAAGGAAACTCCTAATACAGATGAAGGCCTCCGCTTGCCATAACAAAACCGTGAACAACAGTGCCCAGTGCGCATGTCACAATCGCAACGCTCACCTCTGATACAACAGAGGCCATGTGACTTTGAAATATTCGCACGCGTCCACAAAACACGCACATAAACTAGTCTACAGTTTAAGATTAAAAAATAAATAAAAATAAAAATTAAAAAAAGCAACCGTTCGCTGCTAATACGGCTGTCAAGCAACCACTCGAACGTTGCGTGCGCATGCGTAGTACATAACGCCACAGAAGTGCTAAACCGTGGGTACGGTTTAGTAAACCGTGGGTACAGTTGACTAAACTGTGGGTACAGACTAGCAAAAAAAATAAAAAAATATTCAGACCCTGACACCAGAGGGGCTCCGTACAAATCAACTGAAATATTGCAAGCCTTTTATTATTTTAATATTGCTGATTATGGCTTACAGCTTAAACAAAACTCAAATATCCTATCTCAAAATATTAGAATATCAGGTAGGCTATTCAACTAATCACTTGAATCGTCGAATTAACTCGAAACACCTGCAAGTGTTTCCAAGTGAATCCAGAATGTATGGCATTTTTGTTGTTTTAAATTGCCTTCCAGAAAATAAAGGACTTCATCACAATATTCTAATTTTCTGAGATGTACATAGTGCGAATGTTTGCTACTATGCTTCCGGTTTTACACTATGTGCTTACCTATAGTGTCCGACAGATAGCGCTATTGCATATTGTTTGTGCTTGTGCACATTGTGAGCGAGAGAGAGGGGGAGAGAGACTGAAAAAGAGAGAGAGAGACTGGGACAGAGGGAGAGAGGGGAGAGAGAGAGAGAGAAAGAGAGAGAGAGAGAGAGAGAGAGAGAGAGAGAGAGAGAGAGAGAGAGAGAGAGGAAGAGAGTGAGCGCGGGAGAGAGAGAGAGAGAGAGAGAGAGAGAGAGCGAGAGAGAGAGAGAGAGAGAGAGAGAGAGAGAGAGAGAGAGAGAGAGAGAGAGAGAGAGAGAGAGAGAGAGAGAGAGAGAGAGAGAGAGAGAGAGAGAGGGGGTTGGCTAAGTTGTCGGATGTGGAGCGAGGTCCTAGCCTAGCAGCATCGCCATGGCTCATAAGCTACCCACAGCGAGTGATTCATTTTGTATTGAACGTTTTCCAAGCTAGTAAATGTTTATCTAAGTACAAACTCATCGACAGAAATACGGTACGGCACATCAGAAATGGCCGGGATCATCAAAAAGCAAATTCTGAAGCATTTGTCAAGGTAGGTGTTGTATAGATTAGCCTGCTAGCCTTGTTGTTGGATGCTGGCGGCGTCAACAATCACCATTCGCTGGCTCTTCTCGGCACTTAGGAACGCTTGATTTTGAACGCGCTTTAAATGTCCGATTGCAGGATATGAGATGAGAAGAGAAATTCTGTGTGTGCATGTGAGCGGGTATGATTGTTTCTGTAACTTGAAAAGCCCATTATTTCTTTAGCTCCACAAGCACCTGCATGCAAAATTGATTGAATTCATTTTGCTACAATCACAGTCGGTCACTCGTGCGCTGCATGTGTCAACTGTGCTTTAGATTCACAGATCTGACTGTTGCCAAAAAGCCTTTTCCTGGTAGTAGGTAACTTTTTGGTGCATCTTAGGGCAGTGAGGCAGTATTCTGTCGTAGCCCTGGAAACTGGAATAGCTTTAGCGAATGCAGAATGTAACATCTAAAAACACTGTGGTTTCTGGGCAATTTAAGGCTTCTGAGTCCGACATTGACAACAGTTTCTTTGAATGGTTCTAGTTTTAGAGCTATCAATATTTTTTTGAAAATTAATTGATCAATAATTAATGTGCTTATAGCCTTTGACAGTTTAGGAAATGTACTTTGATCGTTACTTAAAGTAGCGGTTGGCTTTGACGACACCCCTTTCTTTTCTGCTAATGTTGCCTAATTTTCTGAATTTTGCTTGATTTTCACATGGTGCATATAGAAAGCTTTCTGCGATAATGCTGTCTTTCACGATATAGCATAAAAAACAGAAAAAAAATACCGTGTGGACATGCTTGAAAGACAGATAGAGCCCATTAAAGTTGTTGCGTAAAGAGAATACTAATAGTCATAACATGCATATTACTTGTATTGGCAGTAGCATTTAAAAAGACAAAAAAAAAAAAAAGTGGACTATCTTAAACAAGGGCTAATTTGTGGGAGTGGGTGGTGCTTAATGTAATTTTCAAATTCAGCAACATCAGAATACCCCAAATCATTGAAACTTCTAATAATAAAGGATTGTGACATGATAAACAAATAATAATGAATCATCATGTATCCATAATTTCAACTGATAGTGTTAGATTGCGATTTTTGGACATACAGTACCTTTTTATTTTTTTATTTTATTTATTTATTTTTTTATTTTTTTATTTTTTCCTTAAAAAGAGCTCAGAATTGTTCATCCGGTAGTCTTACCGATTCAACGTCTTATCATCATTGGTTTTTATTTTATTATTATTTTTATTATTATTATTATTATTATTGTGCGTTTGCGTGCGTGCGCTTGCGTGCACGTGCGTGCAAATACGTATAAATTTATACTCATTAATTCACCTATAACCTTATAAATATCCCATTACCCTTCGCCTTAACCAGGTACTTCAGAATCTTGCCAGAGTCGTGAGGTTCAAATGGTCAGGAGACCAGAGAAAAGGTCAGAAAAAAATAAAGACATATAACAATAAGGACATACAGTACTTTCTAAAAAAAAAATCTTATTAGTTTTAGCCCTAATACAGAGAGTAAAATACAATTTATGTAAGACATCATCTAACAATACTATTATTCTAGGAATATGGGGATGTAATAATTTCTCGCACTTTGGTATATATTCAAATCCAGACCAACATATAGTCCCATTAGTTATTTCAAAATTGATCCTCTTTGTAAATAGTTTAAGATCAATTTTAGTGCTGTTAAATTATGAGGTCAACAGTTTGTACAGACCCTCTTTTGTTTTATAGATGGATAAACTGTTAAATATTTGTACTCATTCAAAACATGCTAATCTTAACGATTAGCTTAAGTTACCAGTGCCATGAAGTCTTTGAACTAATACTAGTCTTAATTCAAGCAAATCACTTTGTTGTTGTTGTTTTGTTTGTTTCTGATCTATCAGTTAGAGAGCAATAAGGGTCCATTTGAATCAGATATCAAAGAAACCATAGATTTGTCTAGTTCTAGGACATATGAAGTTTTGTGTTGAATGCTCAGTGAGACCTGGGCGTTCGACTGGTCTTTCAGGTTTATCAGGCACATCACGGTGTTTCGTAACAATGTTGCCAGTTTGGCCAAATTGGAGCAAACTCACAGGTCATTATAGATGTAGTTGTCAGCTGTTCTCCAGTAACCTTGCCTCTGGCAAGTTGAATTCTCGCTTGATGTGCAAGATTAATCTGGCTATTGCCAGGGTTGTTCCTCAGGCCTGTCGTCTGACATTTACTGTGGCATAATTCTCTGAAATGTCAAGTGCTGCATCAGAATCGGGTTTTGTGTGTTGAAATATTGAGCTATTGAACAAATGACTGTCCTCTGATTGTTGTTGTTTGTTCTAGTTATCCTTTTATTTGCACTATTGTTCTAGTTAATCCAGATTGGCGTAAAATAAAATGTGAATCTTTCTTTGGTGTTTAAACAGAGGTGGTTTCCCGTAGTGAGAATCTGTGCGTGTCTGGGCCGCATCAAGTATTCCACAAATAGGTGTAAAAAAAAAAAACGAGACGACTAATCCAATATTCTCTATCTTTATTAACAGTTCAGAAAAGTGAAAAAGTGACCCCACAAGTGACTTTGAATAATCCTGCTTGAATAATGTGACATCACATTAACCCCTGTGTTAAAAGGACCCTGAAATTCATGAAGAATCTTATTTTTTCTGCTCCCTAAATTTGTGGCCTTCTGATATTGTCAGATAGAACTGATAGTCTTTGGCCTGCTTCTTCTGCTAAGGTTCACCAAGAATCTGTCACCAGACAAGATCAACCTGAGTACCTTGAAGGGGGAGGGGCAACTGTCCAACCTTGAGCTGGATGAAGAGGTTCTGCAGAACATGCTTGACCTGCCTACCTGGCTGGCCGTCACGCGCGTCTACTGCAACAAAGCTGCCATCAGGGTGAGTCACTTTTAAAAGAAGACGGCTGACTGCTTTGACAGATGAGAGCATGACTGAACTGCAAAGCACAAACTCCTGTACATTTTTTTTTTCAACCTTTATTTGTCCGGGTTAGTACATTAAGAACACATTTTCATATGCAATACTGACCTGGCTGCAGACCAAAGAATAAAAGCAAACTGATTGATGAAAGTATTCGTAAAAGCACCTGCTCAACAATAATCAAAATTGTTAATTTTTTTTTTATTTTTTGTTTTATTTTTTATTTTTTTTTACAATATTATCTAATCTTTGGCAGAGTGTGTGTGCACTGTGCAGCTAGGAAAAGTCTATAGAGGAGTAGCAGTTCTATTTTGTCATGTACGTATCATGATTTTTATTCACACTTTTTGACTTTTAAATCTGTTAATTTAAAATACATAACAAATCAACACTAAAACTGTTATGTATTAACCTAGAAAGAAACTGAAAAAGAGGATTTGTTGTCGAATGCCGGGTTGTTACTTCGAGGTTAGTGCGACGATGAATTGTGCTGGTTGCAAAGCATATTTTTATGACGGAGAAATTGTTGAAGTCAAAGAAACCTGCCTGCATATCCTTCCAACACTTTTTGAATCCTGTTCTTTAATCCTTACTGGCATGACACATTTAGAGGTGCAGGGAATATGCTTGCTTGCTTGCGTCATGCTGTGGGAACTCTTGTGCCCTCTGAATACAAAAGAATGTAGAATGCTGTGCAAATTTTTTTTGTTGCGTCCTTGACTGACTTTGTACTCCTCCTGTGTTTGCAGATACAATGGACCAAATTAAAAACAAGCCCCATCTGCCTGGTAAGAATTTGCATCTGTGTTGCTGTGATACTTTTCAGCTTTGTTATTTAACTTGGCTCTTTATTGGGAGTGTTTTAAGTCTCGTTTTAAGACCGACTTATTATTTGGCTTTTAGATCAACGTGAATTGTGTGGTCCTCGGGGTCTTTTCGTGTTATTCATTTTTTAATTAATTAATTAATTAATTAATTAATTAATTAATTAATTAATTATTTTAGCTTTTATTTTTTATATATATTTATTTTTTTACTTTTTTTGTTTTCGTATTTTATTGACTTTTTTTTATAGTTGGTATTACTAGATTTTATTTGTATGATATTGTGCGGATCTCAATGTGTAACACTTTGGAAACTCTTGTTTATAAAATGCGCTATAGAAATAAAGTGGATTGGTTTTATATCTCCATCGTTCTAGTGTCTACAGTTTTCATTCCGTAGGTTGTTTTCTTTATCTTTAGTTAATATTTGCCCACATTGTTGTTTTTTACCTGCTCAATTTTACTTCTGTTTTCTCTTGTGTGCAGTTCCTGGATAAGGTAGAGGTAGAAATGAGGACGTGCGAGGAGCCACGCCCTCCCAACGGCCCCTCTCCGATTGCCATCACAGCAGGCCAGAGGTAAGCCTGCAAGAATGCTGCTGAAAGTGAGCACGCTGGCTCACATTTGCTGTGTTCACAGCGAGTACGGCTTTGCTGAGAAAGTCGTGGAGGGCATGTCTGTTAGAATCAACTCCATCACCATCAAAGTGCAGGCTCGGGCCTTCCATGCCTCTTTTGAGCTGTGGCAGCTGCAAGGAAACAGCCTCAACCCGAAATGGCAGCGCAGCGACCTCCGCTTCACCCGTATCACAGACCCAAAGAGAGGAGAGGTACCAGTGCAGCATTAAATCCTGTTGACATTGTTTTTATGTTTAATTGGCCCATATGTGTGTATATAGTTTGTCTAATTTTATGTAGGAACCACGAATGAAATAAAGCCATCCAATCAAATGTTCATCTCCTCTTCTCAATGATGAAATCATGTTTGACTGCCGAGTCTTGCATATCTATTCTCTGGTTCAGGTACTGACGTTCAAGGAAATTAACTGGCAGACTTTGCGTATCGAGGCAGACGCCATCGAGAGTGACGACCAGGATTTGGGTAGCACGCCGTTGCGCCTCATCACCAACCAGGGACGCATTCGCATTGCTCTAAAACGCAGAGTGAGACATCCATTTCATTTAAATTGATATCCTTGTCAAATAATTTAACACTTAGGTTGCATGAAAGTGTGTGCAAAAAAAACAAACTGAGCTACAGTATAATATTTCTTTCATTTACAGCAGGGGTGTCCAAACTACGGCCCGGGGGCCATTTGCGGCCCGCCATACATTTGTTGGCGGCCCGCGGCAAATACTAAAAATAATTTTTCAATGCTGTTTTTTAAAAAAAAAAAGAAAAAAAAAAGAGGGTGGATTAAACATTTCTAGCTATGCAAAGACACAAATTTTCAGCTAATAATTCTGTTCCAGAAATTAAAATATTTTCATCCACTTGTTTCTTAGTGTCAACGTCCAATTTGTGAAAACATCACATTAATTAATGGTTAATTATTAATGAAAAAAAATATGAAAACATCACATTAATGGTTGTTAACTGTGGTCAGTTGACGACCGATTGTTCTTGTGGTTCAGAATGTCAAGTTGGGATCAGCTGCTGCTCAGTGGAGAGGCATATCTATTATAGTGGCACACAGGGGTCACTATTTGCCTTGTGACTGTTAGCAGTTTTCAATAAGTAACTGTACATCCATCCATCCATTTTCTTGACCGCTTATTCCTCACAAGGGTCGCGGGGGCTGCTGGCGCCTATCTCAGCTGGCTCTGGGCAGTAGGCAGGGGACACCCTGGACTGGTTGCCAGGCAATCGCAGGGCACACAGAGACGAACAACCATCCACACTCACAAGCACACCTAGGGACAATTCGGAACGCCCAATTAACCTGTCATGCATGTCTTTGGAATGTGGGAGGAGACCGGAGTACCCGGAGAAGACCCACGCGGGCACGGGGAGAACATGCAAACTCCACCCAGGAAGGTCCGAGCCTGGACTCGAACCGGAGACCTCAGAACTGGGAAGCGGACGTGCTAACCACTCGACTACCGTGCCGCCCTAACTGTACATTATATCAACAATTTATAATTACTTCATTGATTTTTACCATGTTTAACTCGTTCACTGCCATGGACGGAAAAAGACGTCAAATGATGCTTTTTCTTGCTGGTCTGGCAATGAATGTGTTAATAAATAACTTTAAAAAAAAAAAATCAAAGTGGCCCTTGCAGCTTTCTATTTTTCTGTATGTGGCCCTCAGAGGAAAAAGTTTGGACACCCCTGATTTAGAGTAATGTAATGTGTATGTGGCGCACTACAGTATAGCATGAAAGTGCCTGAAAAATGTCTTCTTTGCTCTCCGTGCGTTTGGCTTACAAATGCTTCATTGTTCCATCCAGATAAAGGATTGCAATGTGTTGGCCTCCAAGCTGCTTTTTATTCTGGATGATTTGTTGTGGGTGCTGACCGACTCTCAGCTCAAAGCCATCATCAGATATGCCAAGTCCCTCAGTGAGGCCATGGAGAAGTCGGCTCAGCAGAGGAAGAGCCTGACAGCAGATTCCTTGCAGGTCCTGCCTATCGCGATCTAGTCAATCAAACTCAAAATAAAGCATTCAAAGACTTCAGTCCTATGTAATCTGAAAACCATATTTGAGTGGTATTTTTTCTTACTCGATAATTACAATGACGACTTGTGTATTGTAGACTGCTCCTCCATCACCTGGGCTCCACAACCTTTGGACAGAGTCAACACCCGCTCATACTGGCTCACCCAACAACCTGAGTCAATATTTTGACCGCTTTGACGTGAAGGAATCTTCTTACCACACTTTCGTTTCCCGCTTGGACTTACACATATGCAACGACAGTTCCTCAGTGGCTGAAGGTAAATGGGACTGACTTGGTTGAAGCACAATGGTCTGTCACGAACACTCCCACCAACTACAATATATTGGCAGATATCGAAGAACCTCCAGGTTTGCAGGGTGCAATGCAGTTGACCTTCAGGAAGTTGGGCTTTGACTACTATCCTGTTCACAGACCTGGTGAGTGGGATGATTTTACTGCCCTTTGTTCAATGGTGTACTGCCACATACAATTAGTGTACTATGAGAATTATTTAGACTGGTCAATGATTGTATTCCGAACCATTCTGAAGCATTTACATTAAGTGTCTGGAATGTTAACTTTTTAAAGAGAAAGTCAACCCCCAAAAAATTCTTGACAAAAGTATGTTTGATGCAGCCCCACTAGTCTAAATAGGGTATTTTGGTTAATATTGCATTAGTGCAGTGCTTCTCAAATAGTGGGGCGGGCCCACCCAAGGGGCGCGAGGCTTCGTCAAGGGGGGCGCGTTTGAACTTGGGGAACATGCTTTTTTTATTTTTTTTATTTTTTTATTTTTTTTTACTGTCTTATAATACAGTGCAATTGCACCTCCACTACATTAGGGGGCAGTGGCGCTCTCATTGGCAGGGTGTGCGCTGGGAGCATTCGCTCGGTGGTGTAGGGGTTTTCTTTGCACTGAGCATGCGCACTTTACACACAGCACGGGGGGGGGGGATGTTTTCTTCTTCCTAGGGGGGGCATGGCAGAAAAGAATTGAGAAGCACTGCATGAGTGGAATATGAGTAAAGCAGCAAAATCCATCAGTTGTTATCAAGATCAGAAGGCGGCCATTTTGCAACTTGCTGTTGCGTGAAAATGACATCACAGTTGTTCAGATCTCAGGTAAAAAAAAACAACACAGCTCAGCTTTAGAAAACAGGTGAGGTTGTGATTGGTTGTTGCCTGAGCCCTGAGTAACTGTGATGTCATCTTCAGTCGACAGCAAGTGCCAAAATGGCCGGCCCCCGAGATGGATTAAAAACTGATGGATTTTGCTGCATAATATATATTACACAAATGTAATATTAATAAGAATGTCATGTTTAGACTAGTGAGGTCACTTATAACATATTATTGTCAAGAAATGTTTATGGTTGACGTCCCCTTTAAAAAGAAGTCAACAGTACTTTGTAAAATTCAAATTAGCCCACTGGTCTATACAGAGGTTAAATAAATGCTCATGGTATGGTATGGTTAAAAAATGTACAAGTATTTTGACATCAATTACAAACATGTCTGTCAAATTATTTTAAAATATATGCACAGTGCAAAATATTTTGAAGATACACCCAAAAAACCAAGGTTGTCAGAACATCTGCTACATGAAACAACTCTCTGTCCATGTTAAGTCATTCCTAGTGACGTGACTCTAATGAACGATTTCTTCAGGCGTTGTTGGTGGTTCACCCTCCATTTTAGTGCATGCCATTTTTTTCTGAGTTGTGAGTTGCCAACTGTACTTACTGTATTTTTGTTTAGCCCAGTCGCTCTGTGCATTCTCTGCATTTGGCCTAAATTTGGTTGCTACGTTTGAATTGCCGTTTATGCTACTGCTGCTCGTCCGCAGCTGATGGATGTCGACACTGGGAACGCTACAGTGGCGCTATGGAAGCTCAGGCTCAGTGGGCAGGCAAACTTCTGCACGAGTACCAGAGGAGGGCAGAGTCATTTGGGTTTCCGGATCTATATACTGACGTGCCTGAACCACACAATGATTCGCCTCCAAGGACGCCTCGAGGTATGGATGCAGAATTTGTTTTAGAATTTCACACTGGACGACATACAGTATCCTGCACTATTTAGTTGTAGTGCCAAACTTTATTCTTCGATAGTTGAAACTATCCATCCTTCTACTGTGTTTTCGAACGCACTTGTGCCTGTCAGTTGAAGTGTAACCCAGCTAAATTTGGGTGAGAGGTGATTTTAGTCAGTACATGCTGGACTGGTCGCCAGTCAGTTGTAGGGCACATATAGACAAACATATTGTTGTTTTCACTGAACCTAACATGCAGGTTTTTGGAATGTGGCAGGAAGCCAGAGTTCCTGGAGAAAACCAATGCAAGCAGATCAGTGAGGCAGACTTTCTAACCACTACTACGTCACAGTGCTGTCCAGTAGAAAACCAGCCAGACATTAATTAGGGGAAGATCATTGGTGTCCAGTGTAGGGGTGTTAAAAAAAAATCGATTCGGCGATATATCGCGATACTACATCGCGCGATTCTCGAATCGATTCAATAATCGGCAGAATCGATTTTTTTTTTTTTTTTTTTTTTTTTTTTTTTTTTTTTTTTTTTTTTTTTTTTTTTTTTTAGGATTCACACCTTGAGCATGGAAGAATGTTATATGAACGGAACATTAAGCCTTAATATTTTATTTTAATGCTGTTCAAACATGAAACAGATTACAACCTCTATAAGACTGAAATTTCAGATAAATAAATAATACGTTTTCATATAAATCTTACACTCTACAAGCTTACTGATTAGTATTTTCTAAATATGAATGAAAAAAAATCGCAACAATCGACTTATAAATTCGTATCGGGATTAATCGGTATCGAATCGAATCGTGACCTGTGAATCGTGATACGAATCGAATCGTCAGGTACTAGGCAATTCACACCCCTAGTCCAGTGTAATAGTAGATGTTTTCAAATGTCTTATTGTGATTAAAACACAAAGATAATCAGTCTGCTATCGCGGAGGACAGGAATCTGTGATTATTTACTGTTGAGAGGCTGAAATTTTGAGGATTTGGACAATTGTAAGTTAAAAACAATGGCTCTAAATGATAACTGTAAAATATTTGTTTATTTAGCTCTATAATCAATTACCGGTGGTTGTTAGTTGCTGCATTTCTATTTGTGAACAGAATGAGTGACAAATGGCAGTCTTGGCAGAGTCCAACCCTAACTGTAGACGAGAATAAGACTGCCGGCAATGCAGACCAAACTCTGACATCGATCGTACAGGGACAGAACAGCCCATTAGGATTCCGGTACATCACTACTTGAGGAGCATCTGCCAGAAGACCCACCCCAAGGGGATACAATTAAACCGTCTCCATGTCCATAAAGCATATATAGACTGGTTGAGGAAACTCATGCAACTTACTGGATTGTGATGAGGGTGTAGAGCAAAAACGACAATGCTCCTCCTGAAACTAAACGCCTCAATGAAACAATCTCACGTCAGATGTTGGAAAGCGTCCGGGCATCTGATTACTGTACAAATCACCGTCGTAACGTCGGATCACGTTGCTAGCGTCTGGGGGATGGTTTTTGTCAGATTCGACATACCAAATCGGCGTCGGGCTGTCATGACATTTTTGATCACTCTGATTGGCTGAGCTCAGCGCATGTGACATGAACAGGACGTGACAAATGTGAATAAACAGTAAGCTTACAGTAAGTCCGTGGTACAATATCACTCGTATTGTACATTATCATGAAGAGAATCAAGAAAAGAAGATGATTCATCACTATATGATATATCTGGTAGGATTTACTTTTATAGCACTGTACATGATAGAGCCTGAGGGTGTGCTTACATCGTGAGTAAAGTGTTTACATTTTTATATCCCACCCTGGAAGAGCTTTCTGTTGCCTTTTTATTAATAATGAGAAATGGTGACTACCGCTGCTTAGTTCTTACGCATGCGTAGAACAACAAATAATTAGGAGGACGACTTGAAACTATTGACTTGAAAAAGAAAATAACATCAACATTCATACTATTATGTCTCGTAATCAAGTTGTGCTCTCTCTCAATTCAGATGGAACAACCAGTCCAAAGTCAAATCGTTCGGACAAAGAACAGTCAGCCCGAAACAACGCTGGCACGAGTCCTTCACGCTCAACACTGAAGAGATTGCGGTCAAGCTGCATGGTGGTCCGGATAGATGACGTTGATATTCACCAGGCAAGATTTTATCCTTCTCTCATTTGATTGACCTGCTTACTGTTGCGCTCTGCAAGCAGTCATTTTGAACGATATACCAAATAGCACTGATAAAACAGCTGTAGGTTTGTTGCGAGCAATATAAATGCTAAAGATAACTTTAAAGCAGGAGTACACAAATACAAATCTAAAACAGCTTCAAATTTATGTATTTTTTGGTGAGTCAAATGTCCATTTATTAAGGTTAGTCAGGTTGCATGTGATAAGACTATAATTATTTTAGGCTCTTTGGCTGGTTTCATACGGCTGTTGAAACCCTTTTCACGACATTGTGGATGTGGTGATCGGCGGCTAGCACGGGATGGCGCATTTGCTGTAGGATGTCTGCTGCGAATGCACATCACCTCGAATGAAAAAAATATATATTTAGAGCGGCATAAGAAAGTGCTTTAAGGGGGAGAGAGCAAAGTGATTTGCTGGTATTTTGGCGGACTTATTTAAAGGTAACGGTATGAGGACACTGGAGGATGCTGATAATAAATGGAGCGCACATTCCAGGCAACACCAACTTCTCCCCAGGGGGTCAGGAACCTTACCCCGGGGACCTCCCTTCATCCAATCCAAGCAAGAGAACAGAATCGGGATTGTTCACCCATCCTTGGTAGACCCCCTCCAGATGTTCTAATGTAGGGTTGGGGTATACAAAATATTGATGTACTGAGAATGTATTTGATTCATATAAGTGATCAAGACTTTCACTTTATTTCAGTTGTTATTTAAAGGAACTTTTAGTTCCCCTTTCGACAGAGTGAGACCCTCCAGGGGAATTGTTTTTGACTCTTTCTCTCTTATTTTTTTCTTTAAAGGAAACGATCGTTCTTTTTTTTTTTTTTTTCTGGGGGTAATTGCATTGCATTTCCTGAACACAAATTACAAAAAAAAAATTCCGATTTTATTTTTCCCCCCATTCAGGTATCTACAAAGAGTCGTCAAAACAAGAAAACCCAGCCTTTGTTGTCATGTAATCGTAAAGTTTTGCATCTGCCAGATAATGTGCCAGGTGTTCATCTGCAATTTACTGAATACTACTTTCCCAACAACCCCAGTTTCTCAGGTAACTGACTTGAGTTGAGACCTGACTTTTTCACTTCATCTTATTGCATCAAAATCAAATATGTTGGTACTGACATGTTTGATTTGCACCTATGTACGTTTTTTTCCCTTAATTTCAAAGTCGTTCAAATATTTCTTCTGAAATTTTAACTTACACTTATCTCGTTTTATAATTCCAGTGCCAACCCCGAACCTGTACGGCCAGGTAAATGGCCTCCAGCTGTGTGTTGACCCCCAAAGTGTGTTGTGGATTAATCTGTTTTCAAGAGGGTTGCTACACACTCTGGATCAGGTCAAAGCTTTCTACCATTTGCAAGACAGCAGCAAAGCAGATGAGCACGTTGACGTCCGTCTGGATGCAGCTCTGCTTAAGGTGAATTGTGAAGTTAAACAGTTAAAAAAAATTTGAAGTTATTTTTAATGTTTAATGTTGCTTTTCCTTAGGTGGTGATTCCTCTGGATTCTTCTATATTGGACCATCCAGAGCGCCCTCAGTCCCTTTCTGTCACTGTACCTCAGATGGCTTTCAGCAACACCCGCCACTGTCCCCATGGCTCCAGAGCTGACCTCAGCATGACCTGTGACACCTTCACGAGCTGCTCTTTCTTTCAGCCCACGCCACCATGTCCTTACCCGAGAGACCGTAGTGCCTTCTGTGCCATGCCCTCCGTCTTCTTCCAGCACTCTCACGAGTCGACACCGTCACCGACCGTTACGAGACAACTAAGATCTCAAGATGTCTGGTCCTTAAGTCTGTCCCGTGTTGCACTCGGTTTTGATGGGACTCGAAGACTCCCCAAAGGCAAAACACACCCTTTTGTGGAACCTTTTGCTATGTCTGTATGGATGTGCCAGCCTGCTGCCTGGTTCATGGGTTCGTCATGTGACCCCACCAGCCCTAGCAAGTCAGCCTCAGAACAACTTCCCTACGAGGATGCTGCTCTTGCCTGTGTCCACGTCATCGCTCATGTCATCACCCCCGTCAAGATGTGGCTCAACCACTACCAATACGTTGCTTTGCTGAGAATGAAGGATTCCATGGCACGTTTGGGGGTGGAATTAAGTCGGGATCTAAAGGACATTCAGCGGAGTTGTGACCAAAAGTCAAAACCAGCCACAGTTTGTCTTGCCCTGCTTTTGGACTCCGTGGAGGTGGGGCTCCTATTACCACCAGCCGGCACAGAGCCTGAGGAAGAGGTCCCCCATACTCCAGAAACCGACAGCCCCAGTCTTACAGACTCTGACATCTCCCCCACTCATCAGTCTACGGATTTGATCCCTGTGGACAGCGGGTTAGAAAACGGGGTGTCCTCCCTCAGCACGGCCCACAATGCTTTTGATCAGGATGAACAAGATGGTACGGTGGAGGAAGCACGCGAGGCTGTTGAAGAGGGAGTGGAAGGAGATGCGTTGACCATCCTTGAGGATACGCCAGTCCTGTCGCCTCAGCTCTCACCTGTAAACTCCCCGAGCCTCTCCCGAGAGCCCTCCACCTTCAGCCTGGAGGGAGAACTATCAAGCGCCATCAACGTCACGAAAGACGTGACCAAAGATGCCATCAGTGCCTCCTTGGACTTAACCAAAGGCGCATTTTCAATAACAAGAGACGCCTTTAGCATATTGAGTCGTGGCTCTGGGATGAGTAAACTGTTCAGTCCACATATCAAGTAAGTGTTTCGTGCTTTCCTGCTGAGCTGCTGACAATCTAATCAGGTGTTTCATGCTTTTATTAGCGCTTGTTGCTCTTAACAGATGAGTGTGTGTTTTTGCACATTGACAGGGAACAAGTCCAACATCCAGAAGAGTCCTCCCCCACCCTGGTGGCCAGCCGAAGGCATCAAACGATGAAGCAGTCGCCTTCCCAGCATTCCTTTGACAGCGCTATCTTGGATGGCAGTCTGCCTGATGAAAGCTTGTCTATGGGCAGTGATGGCAGCGACAATTTTGTTGCTCTCATGGAATCAGGTAGTTGCAGTGTTTACATTTTTAACAATATCGCCTTATGTCTTCACCATCCGCCGCACACCGTACGCTGTGGTTGAGCGCATTTGAACTGTTGCACACTGTGTGGTTTGCAATTCAACATTTGTATCGCCGGTGAAGCCAATTAACTCACTCACTCCCAGCCATTTTTACTGAAGCAACCCCCTTCACTCCCGGCTGTTTTACTGGATTTTGACTGATTTTGCAAGGCCCACAAAATATTGTGCTATTGCTATAAAAACATGGAACCTACCAAAATAAAGGTCTCTTGTTTCATCAGAACAAAAAATGTATATTTGTATCCATTAAGTTTTTCAGCAACTAGCATTAGAATACAGCTGTTTAATCAATGTTCACATTCCTGGTGAAAAAGTGACAAAAAGAGCTTGTTGTAACATGGCCCTGGCTGATCTCTTATACTCTGCTGCCACCTACTGGCCGTTTATTGTAATAACTAGTACTATCATTGCTTTAAGCCACCTCTTAAGGTCAGAAGCTGCATAAAAGCCTTCTTTATGCTCTTGCATAAAAAACAAAAAACATATAAATACATTTTTGGGCGTGAAGGACAAAGTATTTTGGGGTTTGAACGAGTTAAAAACCATGTTATATTTTAGGTTGGGGTTAATAATGGATTGCACTGCAATTTTGCTCATGTGGTCGACACAACCCTGGGTGCCCCCTGACAGTAGATCAGCTTCCGCAATCAGGTCTTCCGCCATTAGTGTATGTCCAAACCTTTGGGGAATCATGCCTTAAGTGTGTTGTTTGACGTTTCCAGAATCCGGTGTCGATTCGGCGCGTGTCAGTGTCAATCCTTCAGGCAGCCGAGGCAGCCCTGCTCTTGGCACAGAGGGAGGGTCATCAGCTGACCTCAGCAGCTCCCTGTCATTCAGTACAGAGGATGGATCTGCAGATATGGTAGGATCTTATGTTTGGGGAATATATCTATGGCATTTCTGAACAGATTTTATTTTCACAATTAATTATTCACGGTCCTTTTTTTGTGTGGTCCTTATAGTCATCTGTGTTCTTACTTATTCTGAATGGGACATCCTGCACAATGGAAGTAAAGGGAGAGGACCAGGTTATTGCTGTACAAGCCCAGAATCTAAACACAGTGCAGATGGGTAACGTCAAGGTTTTGGATCTGCTGGCTGGTCTCATTCAAGGTAACTTGGACTTCTGTGGCCAGATGTAAATGACTCACTAACAATATGCACACTTTATGATAAACTCATACATTTCTCTACCTTGGCCACAACTTTTCCTTTGTGCAGCTCCTGCCCACAAACAGAATGGACACAGTAGCAGGGGCTCTCCTGCAGTGTGTATGCGAGCAGAAAGTGGTCCCTCTGCAGCGCGACACTCCGAAACGGCCGAGTCTTTGGGCCTGCTGGATGTGAGAGTGCAAGACTGTCACGTCGAGCTGTTAACCTCCACTGTAGCAAACATCGGACCTTTTCTGGAGGATGAATTTAATGTGGATGGTCTGCCATTCAATTTACTTTTGAGCAATGTTACCATGACTATTAAGGTGGGTCACTGAAGTCATTTTAAAATTTCAAACCTTTGCACGTTACATGAACACAATTCTAATGAAAAAAAAGCTGTAAAGATTTTTGAGTGTTGCTCTCTTGTTTTTGTTTTAAATAGGATGATAGCCCAAGAATTTACCCGACAGCTCCTCAGCCTACCTCAGCCACATTTGTTGTAGATCAGCTGCTTCTTGAGCGCAGTGATGATGGCATCATGAGGCTCAAAGGTGGGCAGAACCACGTTTGAATCTTGAAGTGTTCGATACGATGGCAGATGTTTTGTTGGTTTTGTGCGCACATTCATTAATCAAAACTCTTTTCTTTTTTTTTCTTTTGTTAAATTGTAGCTGGAGATCTGGACAGACAAAACTATTCCTGCACTGGTAAACAGGAGAGTGAGGTAAGCAATTTCTGTGCTTGCACAGCCATACACACTCATAGACCACATTTGTTATACTTGCACAATCTAATGAGATTATTATTAACTTTACCACTACTGTGGAAGAAAAAAAAACTGGGAATCTCTGTAATTTCTGGAGATGTATAGCTGTCTTTGTGTCCTTTAAAAAAGTTTTGTATATAAAAGTTTATGACTACGTTATTCACTTACTTACTTACTTACTTACTTACTGTTATTTTTATCTTGCAAACACGCTGCTTTGTCCTGTGTGTCACTGTTGGTCCTGATTTAACTTCTGGGGATCATTAAAGGATTGTTATCATGCATGATCTCTGGTCTACTCGTGTCATGGTTCTTAAACTTTTAACCACCTCTAAGTACTACCATCATCACCAACATTAAAATACAGTAGCATAGTTGGCCGAAAGGCAAAAATTACATTTTTTTATTTACTGTTATTGTAAGCTACTGTATTAGTTTGAACATTACCACTCTACTTAAATATAGGGGGTGCAATGTAAGTAATGATTCAAATAAACACTTAAAAGTTGAATATAATTTTTTTTTTTTGAAGAAGAAGAACCAGTTCTGAAAGATTAAATGTGAATTTGCTGTACTTAAATACAGTTGAACTACACTTAACTCATTTGCTCCCAATAATGTGTAAATACGTTTTTTTTTTAATGTTGTAAGTGTCCCAAAGAGTTTATTTTTTATTTTTTATATTTATTTTTTATTTTTAATGGTAGAGCATACAGAAGGCTTTGATGCAGCCTCTCAACTGCAAAGAACGGTTGCAGAAATGGTAGTTAATACACAAACGGCCAGCAGGTGCCAGCAGAGCAAAGGAGATCAACCAGGGCCATCTAGAAAAAAAAAAAGCTCAATTACTTACAATTTTAAATAATTTGTGCAAATTGATGACACTTAGCTCTCTTCTAATGCTAATTGCTGCAAAACGGAAACAGATGGAATCATACTTTTTTTTCCTGATGAAAGTAGAGACTTTAATCTTTCTTTTGGTAGGTTCCATGCTTTTATAGCAATAGAACAAAATATTCTGTGGGCCTTGCCAAATCAGTCAAAATCCAGTAAAACAGCCGAGAGCGAACGGGATTGCTTCTGTGAAAATGGCTGGGAGTGAATGAGTTAACAACTGTGCTGTAGTGGATATGAAAAAGTTTCAAGCTGTTTGACGACACTTTGATGACAACTGCACTAGCATGATGAATTTGTTATTTGTTTTTTTTAGGATTTTCTTTTCCTCTCTTCTCTGCTGATTCACCATGAGAAAAAAAACCCCTCTATGCTAGACTAGTTTGCTTGCAGCATCCTGTCATACAGAACATGCATTGTGCCACGAACTGATCTAATAATCCCCCCATTACAGAAGCAAAGCCTGCAGTCCAAGCTCTCTGAAGCCCAGATGGCACTCACACAGGCCCTCGGTGACAGAGATCGCCTCCTTCTGGAGATAAAGAAGTATGACCCTGAGTTTACGCTTTGAGCCTTTCGACCTTCATGCCTCTGTGGTGATCATGTAGAAAGACGACTGCGTGTCAGAAGGCAGCATTACACTTTCCAAGCACATCTGGAAAGTTAAGATGTTTACATGATGACAACTTTAATTTGCGACAGTTACTAAAGGGGAACATGATGGTCCGATAACTGGTACTTTTGGTTTGGTAATTATATGGACAATGACACTTATTTTTATTTTTTTATTTTTTGACTCTGCAGATTTGAAATAAAACTCTGCAATTATCATGACTGGTATTGAAGTCTACACTTTGATTGCATTTTCTGACTGATTAATTTGAAATCCACAGTGACATTGTTTTTGAAGATGCCAATGTCCATATAATTGCAGAACTAGCCAAGTACATTACTGGTGTTCTCTTCTCAGACAGTGAATCTGGTGTATTCTGCTCACTTTAGCGTTCACAGTAAACTCGTTATGTGGTTTTCGTATTTGTCATGCAGCATGCTGGTTAGATACCATCAGGGTTTCAATTCTTTCCACTTAAATAGTTTGTTGTATGCATATTTAAGGTTGATTGCGTGTCTCATACACACTTAAGTGCGCAACTTGGTACTGTAGATTGTAACTACAATAGATCCAAATGTATTTACGAAATTATGATGTAGCATAGTAGTTTCACGAGTTGTGAAACTAAAGAAAAGAATAAAAATACATTGGCATATGCAAGTCCAAGTTCACCTTGTTACCATTGTATCAATTGTTAAGGTTAAGAATTCAGCGCCTTTGTAGTTTAATGTTATTACCAATGGACACTGACAGTTACCATGCTCCATACCCGTTTGTTTACTTGTGTTTTCATAAGACATATCAAAGCAATTATATGGTTTACTAGTACTGTACAGTATTTTGCAACCATATTGTTCGAAGATGTCTTTGTGGTACTAATTATGCATGCTCATGCAGTGTTGTCACATAAAGCACTTTTCTGAACATTTAATGTAACTGAAGTAGTATTGATGTATTAGACCAAATGCTTGCGTTTTCTATTTAATGCAGGATAATGATGTAGCCATTCATTGTAACACTGCACAGTATGTTCATTACATGAATGCTTTATTTAAAACGTTGATATTCTATATTGTAATATGTGATGTGGTATTTTGCGTTTTAGAAGCACTCAATTTACTACTGACCTCTCAGCACTTCATCTCAGTGCAACAAGGCAGACCTCTTGTGGTTGTAACTCGCCAATGCACTAATTTCATGGTTATTCTGTTGCCTTCGAGCGGTGGATGAGAAAGAATGTTACATTTCCAAGCAATATGACAAACCAAAATCATGAAAAAGAACAAGTGTGGAAATCCATGCTTCCTCCTACTTGTGATTAAATTAAATGTGACAGCTGTCAATGTTGTGTAGCAGGGAATCCAGCGCCGAGTTTCATCTGTTCATTACTTGATCAACTCCACATCTCTGCCCTCCTAAGCAAGCATGTGATGCAGAAACAGGATGGCCAGTAAAGAAAAGTGTGTCTGTGGTTTTTTTTCTCCACTGCATGAATTTAAGTGTCATGGTATTGTTTAATTTGCACTTTTGTGCGTAAAATCACTGGATTTTTCGCTCCATTTTTTATTTTTTAATAAACTACCATGATTGCAGGTGAGCCCTTGTGGCTTTCCATATGATGCAAGTGTTTGGAACCCTGTGAAGCGTACTTGTGTAGAACATTGTAATTTATGTCTTTATCACTTAAGACTAATATGAGATTGGTTCTGTGAACCAGTAGTGAGTGTAAAGTATTTTAACAGAATAAATGAACACTTGCTCAACACATTTGATGTGCTTCTGTCCTCTATATTGCACCCACCTCCTTCACTCGCCAACAGTCACGACCCCAGTACGTTTATGGTGTTTATTGCAATACAGTTCAGTACATTAAAAAAAAAAAAAAAAACTTTCAATATAAAGGCCAACAGTAATACTATTTTCACGAATAAAATTTACTGTATTTACAATTATACTTCAGCAGTACAATTTCATATGAACTGAAGTATTGATTGAAGTGAATGTTATATCAAACATTTACACTGATAGTTTGGCAGAACTGCTCCCGGTTCATAGTCCTTGATCATGTGCAAATTAAAGTTTCTTCTTCAGCAATATGCACACTGATCTTGATGTCTGCTCAACAAGCAGTATGACCATTGACGCAATGTTTCCTTGGAGCAATGGTGCCACTTTGTTAGCCGGGCCAGTGTTGTCAACATTGACATGGCAATTTGAAGCCGCACTCCTCAGTGGAACAGAATATTTTTGTACTTGGTGTTGGGAATCTGGTGGCGGCTCTTCAGCCTCCTCACGGCCTCCCGCATGTGTTTGGGCTGAAGAGGTGGCGTGTCGCCCCACTTCTCACAAACATCCAATGCTGTGAAAACCCAAAGTTATTTACTATTAATCAACTATTTAAATAAACCTCAAGTCTACCCGCATGTGTGTTATATTCTGACCTTCCTCCACTATTTCCCCAGCAAAAACTTTGGAGATACCAGACATGGCGATCACCACGTTCTGGGACACCGAGGATCCTGTTATGGACTGGATCAGCTAGAAAACAAGGCACAAAAATACACATTAAGGTGATTATTTTAGAATACCCATTACATTAACATAGTGATTCCCTTTCCTCATAGTTTGGGAAACACTGCACTTAATATTTCAGAAATGTCACACCCTCTTAATAGCAGCTTTAGGGAAGGCAGATCGCCTGTACATTTCATAACGATTCAGCTGGTCTTCAGAGAAAGATGACACCAAAACCCTTCAAAATAAGAGGAAGAAATGTGTTAATGGGAGTGTTACTGAATAAGGTTTGTGTTTGGTTGAAGATATCTTACTGCATCTTTTGTATTTCGTCCTCATCAACCTTTTGTCGCTTCTCCTTTTTCTTTTCTGGTTCCACTTTCAGTCTTTTAGGCTGACCTGAAGTTCCTTCCTCCTCATCCTCTGCTGCTGCTGGTTCCTTCACACAAAGAAAAGAAAATAGCCAGTCATCTAAGTATACGTAGACCTAAACTTTAAATTTACTTACAGTTGCATCGTCCTGTTTTTGCTGGTCTTGCGAGGACGACTCCTTTTGTTCGTCTGCAGGCTTTTCCGGAGCAGGGCGCGTTGTGTCCTCGGCTGCCTGTGCTTTATGCTGCTCATCTTGGCTGGCTGCTGGGCTCTCAAGTGTGCCCTCGGATTTGATCCGTGCAGGATCCGCCATTATCTACCAATTACGATGGCAGCTTCAGACTCTGCAGGAATTAACAGTGGTCACTATGAGCTTATTTTATGGATGGATGGATAGATAGATAGATAGATAGATAGATAGATAGATAGCAGTTATGTTTGGGGCAAGACCGAACAGTCCACGCAAATCAAACCACGTATACATTACTTTGTATAAATGTATGCAGTATTTTTTTTTATTTGTCTTTCAATGCAGACAATGTTTGATGAGTAGCAAAATAAAATTAACGCTATGCCACAATAAGCGTTTACCTTCACTGCTTCAAGCTAACGAAGAAGGGAAGCGAACATACACGTTCGTTTAAACCGGTGACTGTCAAGTAAGCACCCCCTGTAACAAAAGTTTTCCTCGTAAATGAACAATTTGGCCTCAAATTATATTAGCGACTTTTGAATTTTCGGAGAAAACAGATTTTAAAAGAAGAGTCAGGCAACTCGCTGGTGCTGACCGTCACTTCCGTTTCCTGTTTGTATAACCTTTATTAACAAGAATTTACAACACAGGCAGGAATTTGTCAAGACTTTTATTGATACGGTACAAGTACAGCATAATTTTTATACATTACTTTTTTGAAATTGTTGCTCAAAATTATTATTGCCGCACGTTTTTGGTGGCTTTTAAAGTTTGATCTTAAATTTTGAATGCATAAAGGCGAGAACGTAATATAACACACACAAAATCGCGTGATTTACAAACGTTATTTTGTTTCACCTGCAAAAAAAAAGAAAAAAGTCTCAGATTCAATTATGGGTTATTGTAAGAGGAGGTTGGACACCTATGCAGTGCCTTTTCTTTTTTTCAGTCTTTCCTCTTCTTCCTTTTTTAAAATGTATTTTTTATTATTATTATTATTGTTATTATTATTATTATTATTATTATTATTATTATTATTTAACTAAAACTACTACATACTAACGTTGTTTTCTGTTACCGTTCACTTGTCGGCTGATGAGCTGTTGTGAAACGTTCCTGTTCACACCCACCGTGGAAATTTCACAGGCTCGAAAGAATTGAGGGGAGGAGGTAAAGTACCAAACGAATGACTTTCATTTATTTTTCAACTATTCGTATTAGTGACACAAGATTGGTGGACACTCGGAACCTCCGTGAGAACGCAGCCCACCTCTGTGCCCACTTGTGTTTGTGGCACCATCTTGCTGGAATCTCCAGTATCGAGCAGCTCGGGAAGGGTGTGTGTCTGTCGTTGTCCGGGGCGCGTGTGAATGTCTGCCTGCGGGGGGTTCGCATTGGAGATGCAGCAAGAGGGAGCAGTTTCGAGGAAGTGACGGACGCCGCTCAGGGGACTAGCCAGAGGAAGTTTGCTCCATGGTGGTGCCGTGCGCCTCAGCGAAACTTTTCCCCCTTTCATGCGCGAGCGACGCCGCGGAGCGGGCGGACGAATCGAGAAAGAGGCGGGGGAAGCGTTTTGTTTCCACGCAATTAATTTGAGGAATACTAACTTGAGATCGGGAGGAAAAGGAGGGGTGGATTTCCAAACGCAAACCCCGTCCTTCTTCGGTTTTCAACCGCTCCACAATGGGGAAGGAGCAAGAGCTCCTCGAAGCGGCTCGCACGGGAAACCTGGCCGCGGTGGAGAAGCTTTTATCCGGGAAACGACCGTCGGCTGGTACCGTGAGCGGGTCGTATGGACCCGGTGGAAGTGGCAACAGCGGCGGCCACGCTGCCTCCTCGCATCCGCTCTCCAGTCTCCTCAGGTAGGTTGCATTGGAGGGAACAAGACGCTATGAAGTGGACGATGCCTATCCGTGTTGCAGTGTTTCTCAGCCAAATATTAGCCTGGCCTACTTTGATTTATTTTGTTGACTAATCAAGTCTACTAACGCTAACTTAATTGGTTTCGTAATTTAGAAAGCAAGCGTGCCAAAACGCCAGCCTAGTGTAGGGGACTGTCTAAAACGCTTAACGTAATGGGCGCATGCTTCTTTGTTAGCTCCCAGCCAGGACTGTCTGTCATGTGCACAAACGAGTGTCAGGCATTATGCAGCTACAAAAAAAGCTACTACAAAATAGTACACGCTGTTGATGGGGTGGGGGGGAATCGCAGACGTTATTGAATGGCAGGACTCTCACAGGTGAAGGAAGGTGAAGTAGCAAAGCAACCCAACTTTCATCTGACCAATCAAGTGTGTGTGTGCATGTGTTGACTTCAGCTGCTTGGAAGATTGTGGCAGAGGTTGCAAGAAGGGGGGGTGGTATGGAATCAGAATCCTGCCAATACTCGAAACCTCATAATAAGGGTTTGAATCTCCGAAAACATTTTTGCATGATCGAAAATTTGTTTTGAATCTCCAAAAAAATTGTTTTGAATCTCTAAAAATCTCTGAAAAAGCTTTAAAATAAAAATAACTGATAAGAAAAGTATGACTTTACTGTGTTTCACCCATACATTTTCCAAAGGTTCAAAACGGTCATAAGCCAAGTTTCAAAAACGGCATTTTGGCATTGTTCTCCCTGGGCTTGGATTTGTTTCCCATTTATGAAACCTGTTGTTGAGATTATGTCCTCAGTTGATTGTTTATGTATTCAGTTTATGTGTAATGTTGCGCTTGTGCCACTATGAAGCGCTCGAACACGTTGTTCTTTTATCTTCCTTTGTTCTTTTATCTTTCATTTACTTCTGTGTGAGGCTGACGGGTGTTGAGTGCAGACGTGCTTTGTTGTGCTCCGCAATAAACGTCATACTTGGCTAAAGAAACGTCATCTTTCCGTCATCCATTCATCCGAATGCATTGTTAAACTGCCAAAATTTAACAGATTATGGGCCCAGGAGTCATTCGGAAGGAAAGTTGGTCAGCATCCACCGTTTAGAAAGTCGCGATGAACAGCATGCTAACTAATGGCTAATTAGCAAGAAGAGCTAACTAGCATCCATAGGGAAGTCCTTGGTGATTTAACGTTTGGTAGGTTTTAGTTACCATCTTGATGATTTTGTCTTCCTGCTGACTTTGATGACGTTCATTTTTGATACAAACTCCAGTCTATCATGTCTGTACATGACATCTGCAGTCTGTATGCCTGCCAGGAGTCTGTCTTATTAAAAATACACCCATAAATGGATGGCATTGATATCGCCATTGTAGTGTGCCAGAATATCCAGTTTCGTCACCTATCATTTTAAGGCTGATTGTTCACAGTCTCATTATATGAAATATCAGTGAGCTAAAAAAGAATGGACCTCTTAACTTTTTCTGTTTGAGTCTTTTCAACCACTTGTTAACTTATCTACTCAAAGTAATCTTGACTTCAATGCATCATCATCATCAAATATGGATGAGCATGTGTCAGTCAAAGCATCCTAGCCAATTTGATCTAAAGTGTGTCTGAAAAAAAGTTGGATGCTTCATGTGGACCATGTAGTGTACTCAAGTTTAATTACATTTAACGTTTTAACTGGAATCCTAATTCGCAGGCGTAGTTGTTGACTGTCTCGCCAGTGTGTGCTGACCATTGGAGACTGTCATGTCACCTTCTCAGACAAATTAATGGGAACTCTGAAATTAGTTTTCTCAGAATTGAATGTGTATTCGACAAAGGGCCTCAGTGAAACACGACTTAGTAGAATACGGCCTGACCTTTTGTTAAGTTTGTGTAGTAAGATGCCCTGGACTTACCATTCCTTCTGATTTCTAGTTTATCATATGTGACATCAGTCTTATTTCATGAGGGAAGTTTCAGATTCACAGAATTTTGTCCAAAAATAATGAAGCTATAGTAAATAAGGCTACCTTTATTAATGATCAAACTGGAATCATTATTATTGTCTAACACTGTCTGACGTGTGTTTTCACTAGCTTTTGATGTTCTTGCTTTGGAATGGGGTGCATGTCAAGACCTGCGGTGTTGTTATAACCAAGCATGCAGTTGTGCAGCTAGGCTCTGTGGAATGTCAGCTTTCCCAGGAGGCCTCACCCCATTGGTTGCCATGGGACAGGCACCGACCCCGGCGTGTTTAATGACGCCCTGACCCTAAACATTTGTTCCGTTACAATCAAAACGGGGTGGGCAGGGCTTCCTCAAGTTTCAAGGTCACGGCCTTTGAATTGGCTACATGTGGTGCAACCTATTTAAAGCAACAATGCCAAAGGTGCATTGATCGTCATAGCAATATAAAAACGGTTTTATCCAATAACAATGTATTAAAATCTGTTTAGCAATTAATTTCTTATGAATCAGCAGCACATCTGCTTGTTACACAACCAAGTAATACACATTTACCCTATATTTCTTCAAGAAGCGTTTAATTGACAATCAGTTCCATTCAATTAGAAGAATTACCAATTAATTGATGAACCGATCGATTCTTTTAACAACATGGTGTGTTTCTCAGATGCTCAGAGGAATAGGTCTCCTCAATAATTTTTTGGTCCACTCTGTGAAAACAATAGCGGTAACTGTGAGAGAACTTAGATGTAAGATAAAGTACCCTGCAAGAAAAACAAAAAGTCTGTCTATTGAGGGGAAATTAACAGCAGAATGCTGGGAGATCTGGACAGACACCATGAGAGCTTAGCTAGGCGAGGGCTTGTCTCGTAGCATCACAGCCACATCCTTTGTCAGAGCTGACAAAGCCTTGAAGGATAGCTTTTTATATTCATAGAAGACCATTTGGTGTTTTTTGGGGATGGGTGGTCAGGGGGTTTTCTCGCCCGTTTTGGTCTTACAAAGAAAATTGAGCTGTCATCTGGACCACCTATTTAGATTGCCCTCCTCATTAGACTCCCTGTTGGCCTGCTGTATTTTGGGACAGGCTCAGCTGCTGAAGTTCAGTACTGTTTATTGTCTTGCAGGGTCACTTTTTTTTTTTTTTTTTTTTTTTAAACAAGGGATGATTTGGTTTGCATTTTAATTTTGGCTGGGCTGTGTTCCAGATGCTTCCATCCCATTATGTCCGCTATTTGTGGCTCGTTCTAAGTAAATCTAAGCTGTCAGAATGAAGTTGCCTGTAAAAAAATATGTGCTGAATAAGAACTAACACAGTCTGCTCTTAAACATTAACACCAAAGTAGCTCTCTTGAGACGAGTGTACGCACGTATGTGTGCAGTTTGAAGGTGGACAGCGTTGTCAGTACACACCTTGCTGCAGAAAACTGACGGCCTCTTCATTGTGTTTCAAACTCCGAGTTCCAAGTTACCGTCACTACAGCACTACATTGTTCATGCTGAGTTTAAAGTAGAGCTGGCGAGCGGCAAGCTTGCCAGTCACGTTGCATTAATTCTAACCTCTGAACCAGAGAAACTATCTGGTTCAACCTAGGAGGCAGCGTCAGTAGCTGAGAAATCTTACACTGCCATGCTTGCTTGCATTCCAGAAGCATCTGAGTTTGTGATGTGCTGCTCGGCGTGTGATGTTTACGTCCGGTGTGTGTACTGGTACTCTGAGAACAACACACCTCATATAACAGTGATGAATTCCTCATATGTGTGAAGGTGTAGCTGAAACTGATAAAAACCGTGTTCTTGCATGTGGATTGTAGCCATGCTGAAAAACTAATGTAGGCTATTGGCTAATGTAGACAAATATTGTGTCGTCGTAAGAAACAATTCAAGTCAATGTGGAGACAAGATGCTGGCTACACAGTACAGGGAGTCCTCGAATTACGTCGGAGTTCCGTTCCTACGCTAGCGATGTAAGTAACCCGAATTTTGACTTAAGTCGAATTTCCCCATTAAAAAGCCAGCGATGACAAGTAGACACAGACGCTACTGTAATGTTTGTTTTTAAATTATCTATCAGGGTTCAAACCTGTTTTCAAAATGTGACCACCTGATACTTATTGGTCTGATCGCCAGCAAAAAAAAAATTGACGTGCACATCATTTGTATCATCTGTATTCCTAATATCCAATGCAAGAGATATATCACAATTGTGCCCTTGCACAGATTGTACTTCTTCGTTTTTGTTTCGCTTGTCAATGAGATCAATTTTAAACAGTTGTTATCGCGGTTGGAGTTTACAAAGGCCTAGAACAGCATGTTATCAAACTGAAAGATTTTTCTGGTTTTCTTGTTGATAAAATTCCTCCATTTCAAACGACAACTACACCTCTTTGACAATGACAACAGTAAAGTCTAATGCTGGCCTTTGAGCACATTTTGTACACGGATGGATTGTTTTTAAATATATGGCAAGATTGCTGAACGTTGATTCTGTTAGATTGTGTGCGCAACCAGGAATGATTCACACAAGTGCTAAAACAACTTTGATTCAAATCATTTCACATCTGTGTGATACAAAATGACTACGGCTGCTTTGTTGTTTCCTTCTCTGGCCTATCCTGACATAGACTCGTTTGTGTGGTGAATGAAAGGGTACATAATAGACTCGAGTAATCCCATATGTGCTTGTTAATGTGAACTCCAGTTCACTCCTCCAATGAAAAGCTTGCAAAAATAAATGGACAAAAGGAAAAGATAAGAACTCTGAGAGGTGTTTTTTTGTGGAAGAAGTACTGAGATATGAGCCCTGCTGTGTGGACATGTGCAGCACCTCTAGTTGCCCATTAGTGGTCCAGACGTTTGGTCTGTGTGGTCCTGTGGGTGGCGTCTCCCTCCATCTCCAACTCAACCCCTCTCAGCAGTCTTCCTGTCCACCTGCTGGGTGCACACTCATAGCCACACTACTGTTCATATCCACACTTAACACGTGACACACAACACACACAGTTATGGCACTCGCTTCACAAGAAGCAAATTACCGTATTTTCACGACTATAAGGCACACCTAAAATCCTTCAATTTTTTCAAAAGCTGACCATGCGCCTTATAATCCAGTGCGCCTTATATATGGATCAATATTGAGCCGCAACAGGTCTCGCTGTCAAGACGCTATCGGTGACCCTGCACGATCGGTGACGCGCATGCGCAGAAGATCCCGCCATCTTGGTTCGCTAGCTAATACTAATACTTTAGCTCAGAGAAAATAATAAAACAGCTGTTTATTCTAGTGATAGACCGATATGGTTTTTTCAAGGCTGATACCGATACAGATTATTTGTAGTCAAGTTGGCCGATAACCGATATTTCAAGCCGATATTCATTTGCAGTAAAATGGGGAGGGGGGGGGGGGGGAATTCTTTCAAACTATATATAATTTCTCACTGAGTAACAAATTCATGTGAATGTAGCTCATTTGGGGTTTTTGTTAGGGTTCGTAAAAACGTTTCAAAAAGATTTTTGCGGTGAAAAATTGTGTGAATATGTTCCAAATATGTTTACGACAAATAAAAACTGACTGCGAACATCTTACAAATCCTGATGAAAACCCCAAATTCGCTACGTTCGCAAGTATCCCCTGCTCAGTGAGCTTCATCGGTCTTCAGATTCAAAACATGGCCGATGCCGATATTTGTCAAAATGCCAAATATCGGCGCCGATAATCGGCCGGGGCCGATTATCGGTCTATCCGACTATTCATTTTTGGGAG